>NC_137770.1:9807098-10272098 GCF_963455305.1 Plecotus auritus
ACAGTATACATCTTAGACTCTGCCTTCAAATACTATTGTATTACTTCATGAATTACATAAGAACCTTACTCCAACATACTTCCATTTCTCCCGTTCTAGACTTCAGATTATTTTGTCATGCACTTTAATTCTACATGTGTTATAAGCTTCACAATACATTGCTATTATTTTTTTCTTTAAACAATAAAGTGTCCTGTAAATAGATTTTTAACCACAAGAAAAGAAGGCCTTTTATACAGGTTGGACAAAAGTAGGTTTACAGTTGTAAGTGCGTGAAACACAGATGATAAAATGAGAAGAATGAATAAGAAAATGCACTAAGAGAAGAAACACAGCGTTTATTCTGGTGTTATTATTTATTGATTGTTGTATTGTTTTCCATACAAACAACTGTAAACCTGCTTTTGCTTCACCGTGTATTTACCCACACCGTAGCCATTTCTGCTGCTCTTTATTCCTGTGTGGAGAGCCAGAGTCCTCCTGTTACAATTTTCACTAGAGGTCTGGTGCATAAAATTCGTGCACGGGTAGGGTCCCTAGGCCTGGCCGGCGATCAGGGCCTATCGGGGCCTTCTGGCTGCCAGCCGGGGCCTTCCTTCGTCCCACGCCGCCCCCGGCTGCCAGGGCCTTCCTTTGTTGGCGCACATCATATGGAGCAATTGAACTCCTGGTCTCCTGGTCGAACTCCTGAGGGGACAATTTGCATATTAGGCATATATATATATATATATATATATATATATATATATATATATATATTTTCCCCGAAAATAAGACAGTGTCTTATATTATTTTTTGCCCCCAAAGACACGCTAGGTCTTATTTCAGGGGATGTCTTATTTTTCCATGAAGAAGAATACGGTACACATTTATTGTTAAATGAAAATAAAGGAAATTTATTACCTCTGTACAGTACGGTAGTACGGTAGTTGTCAACACAAACCAGACAAACTGTGAATCCTACAGTATCAAGAATTTACTCATTTATTCAATGACAATAATGTCATCATCTTCTGGAACATCATCATAACAATCCAATTCCTGAATTTCCTGTGAATTTCTTGTGACTCCATTTCTTTCAGAATCAGTGGACCAAATCTCTCATGTTTAGCAATAGCACTGTCTTTAAATGAGTACTTCTTGTCAAGGTAGCCTGCTCGCAGTGCATTTGCAATGCAACTGTCAGTGATTTTCTCCCATGAATTCTTCACCCAAGTCACAACTTCTTGCAGTTTAAGTTTCACAAAGTTTCCACGCTGATTTCTCTCCATTCTATTTTCAATGTAGTCATTAATTTCCATGTGCAAATTGTCTTTGAATGGCTTGTTTATTGCAATATCAAGAGTCTGGAGATAGGCCGTCATTCCTGCGGGAATCATTATCTGATCTATTTTTCTTTCGTGAAGAAATGTCTTCATGTCTTTAGCACGGTGAGTGCTGGCTGCATCCCAGACTAGCAGACCTCTTTGGCTCCCTCGCATAACAAGCGGCAGCATTAATTGACCCACTTCCTCATAACTGCTTGTGTGGCCCAGGCTTTTCAGTTTTAGGAATAAAAACGCCCAAAAACACGTTCAATCTTTTCCTTCTTGCCCTTAGAAATGATTAAAGGTGGGATTTTAGTGCCATCCAGACGAATTGCCAAAATACAGGAAACACGTGCACTTTCGTAAGCAGTGGAGGGAATGTACGCTAAGGAGGCACCCCGCTGTTCAATTGTTGTTTGAGATGATTGGCCCATAAACACTGCAGTTTCATCCATAGCCATCATGTTGGAAAGATTGTATTTAGAGAAGTCAGCATCATCAATAAAGGACTTGAATGCAAGTGCTCGCTTAATAACTTGAGTATCTTCCAACCTAAACAATGTTGTAGATCTTCTTAAAGACAGTTCACTTCGCTGAAGGAAATTATCCAGCCAGTGTTGTGATGCTTTGACGTCTTCGGGGGCTATGTCAAACTGTGGTGCCATTGCAAGGGCGAATTCTTGAATCTGAGCCCTATTTACAACCAAAGCCTTTGCCCTCCTGTCAACAACTCATTCACAGATCAGGTCTTCCAGCTCGGAAAATAATGGTTGCCGACCTGATCCACACTTGCGCTTTTTAGCATTTCCCTTGCTCACTTGTTCAATGAGGTTACCATACTCTGCTCGCCATTTTCGGACCAATCGGATACTCAACATCTTCTCTTTGCAGAAAGCAGTAAGATTTTGGCCCCAAGAGTCTTCCACGATTCCTTTCTTGTACTCCACGGAGTAGCTTTTTCTTTTTGCGCTCATTTCTAGGGGTAAAAAAAAAGGAATTGGGGTATCAAGGTGGGGGGAGGGGGATCACTCAAAATGACACCATTTTAGTAACCCCTTTTGATCCTCCTGTGTCATTTTGATTGCCCGCTCTGATCCTCCTGTGTCATTTTAAGTGATCCCCCTCCCCCCACCCCTGTGCCACTGAACACCTTCACCAGACATCCCCACTACCCCTTTATCAGACATTTACCCCCTGGGCCTGCCTGGGACTGTCACTGGGCTTGCTGGGGCCTGGATCTGGGCTGGAGCAGGGTCTGCCACTGACTGAGAACCTTCAGTCATCATGAAGGCGGCCGCGAGCATCAGGTAGTGTCCCCAGAGACAGACCAGCACTCACCACCTTCGCCGCGTCCCGTCCGCTCTAATCCTCCTGTTCTTCTACACGCATCTGCGAAAGTCTCCTCCTCTCTCCCGCCCCACGCTCACCGCTCACTCGGACCTCCGCTCCGCCTCCACACAGCAGTGACGTCAGGACTCTGCGTAACGTCACTGGTTGCTAGACGCCAGTCGGGGCGGCCCTAGCGACCAGTTTACGGTAAATTAATTTTCATTCTGAGACAGAGCCTGGGGGCCTTATTTTCGGGGGATGCCTTATATTTCACTCAGAAGGAACCCTGTAAGTAGGTCTTATTTTCGGAGGATGTTTTATTTTCGGGAAACACGGTGTGTGTGTGTGTGTGTGTGTGTGTATGGATTCTGCTGGAAGGACTCCTTTTAACATTTTGAGTGGGCTCGATGATGATTTCCTCCAATTATTTTTTATTTATTTGAGAGAGAAAGAAAGAAAAAAAAAAGAGGAACATTGACTTATTGTTCCACTTATTTATGCATTCATTGGTTGATTCTTGTATGTGCCCTGACCGGGGATCGAACCTGCAACCTTGGCATATCAGGACAATGCTCTAACCAACAGAACTATTTAGCCAGGGTCAAGCTCCTCCAATTTTAAAGATCAAAAAATTTTTATTTTACCTCTATGTTCAAAAATTATTTTCACTGGGTATTACATTTTAGATGGACTTTTGTTTCTCTCAATAAAGATGTTGCTCTTTTCTTTTTGGCTTGGATTGTTTCCAACAAGAAGCCTGTTGTCATTCTTATGTTTGTTTCTTTGTACATTTTTGTCTTTTTTAAAAAATATATATATTTTATTGATTTTTTTATAGAGAAGAAGGGAGAGGGATAGAGAGTTAGAAACATCAATGAGAGAGAAACATCGATCAGCTGCCTCCTGCATGCCCCCTAACTGGGGACGTGCCCACAACCAAGGTACATGCCCTTGATCAGAATCGAACCTGGGACCTTTCAGTCCACAGGCCAACGCTCTATCCACTGAGCCAAACCGGTTAGGGGCCATTTTTGTCTTTTTAAGCTGCTTTTGTGGGTTTTCAGCAATTGGATTATAATAGGGCCTGCTGTGATTTTCTTCCTGGTTCCCCTCCACCCACTGCTGGAAGTTCGTTGAGATTCCTGGATCTGTAGATTTATCATCAAATTTGGAAAAATTTTGGTCATTATTCCTTCAGATAGTTTTTCTGTCCCCTCCCCTATGCCAACCCCCAGACTCAAATTACACTGTGTTCCGCCACTTGCTGTTGTCCCATAGCTCTATGATACTCTGTTATTTTCCCCTCTCTGTGTTTTATTTGGAATAATTTCTATTTGCCATGCCTTCAAGTTCACTAAACTTCCTGTTTGAAGTGTTTAATCTGCTGTTAAATTTCTTCTAGTGCATTTTTTTCATCTCATGCACTGTATTTTTAAAAAATATATTTTATTGGTTTTTTTTTTTACAGAGAGGAAGGGAGAGGGAGAAAGAGTTAGCAACATCAATCCGCTGCCTCCTGCACACCCCCTACTGGGGATGTGCCTGCAACCAAGGTACGTGCCCTTGACTGGAATCGAACCTGGGACCCTTGGGTCCGCAGGCTGACGCTCTATCCACTGAGCCAAACCGGTTAGGGCACATGCATTGTATTTTTTAACTTCAGAGGTTCAATTTGGGCCTTTAAACTTATGTTCTATTTGTCTCTTCTTTCTGTTCATCATTTCCCCTGTCATCTGGGACATATATCTGTTTTACTATTCATTTTCCTCATTTTATCATCTGGTCATTTTTGGATCTGTTTCTACTGACTTATTTTTCTTTTTATTATGTGGGTCACATTTACCACCTTTTTATTCCTGATAACTTTTTTAATTGAATGCCAGGCATTGCAATTTCACTTTGTTAGGTGCTAAAGTTTTTCATATTCCTTTAAATGTAGGATGTCCCCCCCAAAATGTATACACACACTTTGAATAATTATAAAGGCTGTGTTTATTAAAATACATTTCATTTTCAAAAGTGAGCTGTCAGCTGTTAAGAGCGTGTACACATTTTGGGGGGCCACCCTATATTTTCGGCTTTGTTCTGAGATGCAGTCCTTGGAGACAGTCGGATCCTTTCAAAGCTCACGTTCAAGCTTTGCGTCCAGCCTGTCGTGTCGGGCAAATTTGACCTCACAATGGAGGTAATACCCTCCTGAGAACTCTCCTCAATGAGGACTTTGCACTATTCTCATTCCTGTAGGACCCCAGGCGACTGTCTGCCCCTCCTCTCTGCCTGCTCCCCTCGGCCTCGGCAGTCCCCTCCCACGCCTGCCTGATGAGCACTCAGCTGGGGTGGAGGAGAGCCCTCTGCAGATTCCTGAAGTGCTTCTCTCTGCCACGCGCTCGCGTCTGTGTTCAGCACCGTGAATTAGAGATGTTTGGGACTCTGAGTCCCCTGTCACAACTCAGAGAGCCTGCTGGGCTACTGTTGGGTTTCCCTTCCCGCGAATGGAGCCTGGAAACGCTGTCCAGGGCAGTTGTAGGGTTCACCTCATCTGATCGCCTTCTCTCTGGACTTCCTGTCCTGGCTGCCTTTCATCCAGTGTCTGAAAACCATAGTTTCATGTGAGTGCGTGTGCGTGTGCGTGTGTGTGTGTGTGTGTGTGTGTGTGTGTGTGTGTGTGTGGTTGAAGATTGGAGGGTAAATCTGATCCCTGTTATTCTGTTTTGGCTGGAAATGGAAATGCTTAGCATGACTTCTCAGAAGGGAGACAGCTGGGCAAAGCCTCCCTTTGCACCCCCCTTCCTCGTTCCTGTCGTTAGGAATTAAGACGTAAGGGCTGGGGCTCCAGGAGCTTTCTTAGGCTGGGCGGTGACTGACGGGAGAGGCTCCGGCTTAGGGCGGGTGAAGAGAGCTGGGGGGAAGAGCTCAGATCCCATGACACTGGGAAGCAGACTCACCTGCTCCGCGTGGCCGACTCTTCGGTTGCTTTCATTTGAGAAAACAAAGCCCAGTGTGTTTAATCCCGTGTTATCCTGTGACTTCTGCTTTGCAGCCCAACCTAATTCTAACGATAACAGCCGCTCATCCCAGATGTCCACAGAGCGCCCAGGCCGTGGACCCACAGTGGGGTGATGCTGCTGGTGTTGCCCCATCCACCGGTCATTCCATCCGGCTCTGGCTTGGCTTCCCCTGACCCCCTCCGCTGGTCCATGGGCTGTCTTTGCTCCAGGCTCTGCCCTGACCTTGCCCGTTCTCCTTGGATCCCACCCCAGCCGTGGCCCCCAATCCTGGGCCCACTCACCTTGCAGGGTGCCAATAGCACGAGTGTGGGAGTGCGTGGTGAGGGGGTCCAGGGCGCGATGGGGCGGGGTGGAGTGGGGCGGAAGGTGTATCAGCGGCAGTTCGGCGATTTGGTGGCATAGGCAGGGAGTAGAGGTGGTGCAGGCGATGTGGGCAGTGCCAGGGCGTGGCTTCGTCATAGATGATCTGACTGCACCCCCACTCTGCCTCCCACTTACCACTGGCCACTGGCAAGGGTGGCCGACACTGGTTGGGGGTTGTCTACCTAAAACCTTCAGAACCCATTCCGCGCTGGGCACGTGGTTTCCTGCATGGGGTCACCAAGCCGGTGGTGGTGGCAGAGCGCGCAGGAGGGCGTGCCCGAGGCCCTGGCTGGCCGAGGAGACTGACGCCCACAAAGGACAGCAAAGTTGGTGCTTCTCCCTGAAGATGGTGTATGTTGCTGGGAACCGAAGGCCACCCTGGGGCGTTTGGGAGCCCGGCCGACACCCAAGGCGGGAGGGCAGGTGGACAAGAGGGCCTGAGTCCCGGGGATGCCCCCAAGGTGTCGAAACAACCCAGCCTGCGCCCATGCCGTAGGTGCTCGCCCTCCTAGAGCTTGAGGCACTCACATCCATGCGGCAGGCGGCCAGTGGCCCTCACGTGAAGCAGGGACAAACGTCACCTCTTGCCCGTGGTCACAAGGACCAGAGGACTCCAGGCGGCGCCCCCGGGTCCAGAAGTGCTGGGCTCCCTCCCTGCATGGCGAGGGGAGTGGATGGTAAGACACACACGGTCCTGATGGTCCCCACCCCGCCCCCAGGCAGGCCAAGGCCATCAGTCTTATCTGTAATGTGTCTACACTTCACATTGAGAGAGAGGAAGAGTTGAGACAATTGGAACAAAGCGCTGGTGATTGCCATTTCTGGACGCGGAGAGCAGCTGTGCGCTCTTTGTTTTGTGTACGTTTCAGAAACGAAAGGAGTGGCACCAGGAACTGCCCTGCTCCCTCCCTGCGCCCGTCTGCAGGCCCAGGGCGCAGCGTGGCCCTGCTCTGGTCTCGGGGTGTCCCTGGTTCTGCCCTTGTTGGGGGGGCGTGCACTGCCAGGCCAGCAGCCCTCGTGTGGTCCTTGCTGCCAGCTCACGCTCCACTCAGAGGAGCAGATGGTGGCTCTGCGGGCGCCCCATGCCCTCCAACACTCCTCTCCCTGCCACCAGGCCCAGGGCCACCTTGCCTCCCAGCAGCTCCTGGGCAAGGCCTGCTGTGGGCAGAGAGCTCCCAGGGACCCTGCAGGGGGCAGGGGAGGGCGGGGAAGTTGGGGTCAGGAGATCAGGGAGGTTGGCTCTCTGCCTCTTTCCCGTGAGCACCTTTGCAGGCAAGAGCCGTGTATGTGTGTGTGTGTATGTATGTGCGTGTGTATGTGCGTGTACAAGCAGGGGTAGGAAGGACACAATCAAGAAACCCAATAATCCAATGTAAGTGGGGGTCCTGCCTTACAGTTGGGGCTTTAAAAGATGGTCCCAGGGGGACCCAACGTGTAACTCTCAGGTCTCATGGTGGCAGGAACCCTTGACCGCTCTCTGCCCAGTAGGTCCCCTGGCTCTAGTCCGTGTCCTGGTCTCTGCCTTCTGGTCCCCCTCCCAGGCCTTTCTCCATGTCTGGCCACCCCCTCCAGATGTTGGGGTCTCACCACTCTTGCGGGGCTTGGTTTCAGCAGAGGACGACTTTGAGGAGGGGCTGGGGTGATGGCAGTGGGACGAACAGTGCAGACAGGAGCAGGTTTGGGGAGCAGGGTGAACACCGAGGGAGGGAAGACCAGGGTTCAAGTTGCACTCTGCTTCAGTGTGAATGAGTGACATGGGCAGACCACCCTGCCTCCCAGCCGTAGGCTCACCCCTTTGTGAAATGCTCCAATATTTGCAGCTGAGGGGGTATTAAAAGGACTGTCAGTGCTCACCCTGGGGGGAGTGCCTCCTCTTTGGATAGCTGTCAGCCCCTCCATCCTCCGTGGGCTGGCTGGCACCCGGCTCCAAGCACCGGGCAGTGGAGAGGCCCTGCCCTCTGGCGCTGGGCATGAACTTGCATTCTGTCTGGCCTTGTCCAAGGCCTATGGCCACCACGTAACCCACACGCTGCGCAGGTGACACCTTGAGAGCGGGGCTCTGACCTCCACGGGCACCGTCTCCGTCCTGGGCAGCCAGCTCCCACCTGTCGGGGCCACGACTCTCGTGCGGGTCAAATGCTGTATGCGCCGAGGCTGCCGTTTCATGACAACTGTTACACAAAGAAAACCGCCACAATTCTCACGCCGCCTTCCTTGCCAGCATCTCTGGAGGCAATATGTGTGAACTGTGTTAAGCGAAGTTGATTTCTAAGCTTGAGCGAACCACAGCCTCCGTCTCCCTCCCACACGCTTCTCTCCTTACCCAGCCCTGGGCTTCCTGGCGGGGGGCCACTCCCAAGGTCTCAGGCTTTGCAAGGGGGTCCTTGGGGGCCATGTTGCTGGAGGCTTTCTCTGCTTCTGAAATTATTGACAGGGAAGGAAGGAGCCCCTGTGTCCTTTATCGGGTGTCTGCCAAGCGGCATGCCAGCCATGTGGGGCCGTGTGTGTGGGTCCCCGCCCTTCCTCCCTGCCCTCACTTTGCCTCTGGGGACTGTAGCGACACCTCAAGGCTCCGGTCCAAGCACCAGGGCAGTCATTCGCAGTGTCTCGGTGATGTCCTCAAGGTTTCACAGTAGCTGAGCCAAGTGGCTTTGCTGTAGCGAGGAGCAGGAGGCCGGCGGAGCTTCCCGCCTCCGCTGCTGGCCACTGGCCTGCCTGAGAGTCCTTGCTCTGCACGTGCCTTCACGGAATCCCGTATTTTGGGGCCTGCGCTTGGGCCTCACACAACCAGGAGAGCTGCTCTGTTTGTTACAGGACTTCTTAGGTTGCAAAGGACAAAAAAACTACAACAAAAAACAAAACCAACTCCTGGTGGCGTCCGCATGAAGTGAATTTATCGGCTTCTGTAACTGAAAAGTTTAGCAGTTTCAGGTAAGGCTTGATCCAGCAGTCCAAAAGACTGTCACCCCAGCTATACTCCATTGCTCTACTTGGTTTCATCCTTGGGCTCCAAATGGAGTCCCCAGCAGCCCTAGCCACTCCCCTCTTGGTATGCAAATGTCAGCTCTAGTGCAACTCACATGCTTAAGCCTCTCACTGTCCTCTCCTGGGCAGAGAGAGAGTCATTTTTAATAGCACTGAACACATCCTGAATTTCCTTCTCTTATTGGCTAGAGTTAGGTCACATGTCCATCCCTGACCAATCACTATAGCCAGGGGGTGGGACATGCTGATTGGCTTAAGCCAACCACGGCCACTTTCAGAGTGGTTGGGGGAGTGGGGTTTCATAATGGAAAATCAAGGCTCATTTGGCCAGACCAAGTCCCACGACCCCATCTCAAGGCCTCAGCACCCCTCCTCTGTGCTTGGGCACCCCAGGGAACACAGTGACAACACACATGCTTCCTGGAATCACCTGCCAAGTAAACCAGGTGCACAAGCCTTGTCTCAGGGTTGGCTCTGGGGGCCCAAATCCAGGCACATTGGGCATCCAGGTTTTATTCGACCCCTGGGTGAGTGTTCCCTGTGCTGGGCCCAGGGCCTGGGGGTGGGATCTGGGGAGGGAGAAGATGCGGCCCAGTCCCCCAAGTCCTAAGGAGGCCATAGGCCGGCACACAGTCTATAAAGTGGCCTACAGGGGGCTCGATGGCCTCTCCCTTGCACTCCCTACACCAGTGGTCGGCAAACTCATTCGTCAACAGAGCCAAATATCAACAGTACAACGATTGAAATGTCTTTTGAGAGCCAAATTTTTTAAAATTTAAACTTCTTCTAACGCCACTTCTTCAAAATAGACTCGCCCAGGCTGTGGTATTTTGTGGAAGAGCCACACTCAAGGGGCCAAAGAGCCGCATGTGGCTCGCGAGCCGCGGTTTGCCGACCGCTGCCCTACACGATGCCTAAATCCTCTGTACAGTCTCCCTACCCCAGGCATTCCAGTTTGCTTGCACGTCCCTAGGGATGGGGTGCTTCCTACCATCCCAGCAACTAGCTCCGTCTATAGATGGCCCTGAAATGTATTAGCTACTTAACCAATATTACGTGTTGAGTACGTGACTAAACCAAAGAATGATTTGATATCGAACCTTCAAGTGCCTCCTTTTGGAAGCAAACACCCAGAAACATAGAGCAGTGCCGGGAAGAAGGCGCTGGGAGTGCGTCTGGAATCTGGGTCAGGGAGAGCCTGCTGGGCCAGGGGGCCGCACCCGGCCCGCCACTTGTTTCTGTCCACCCTGCTAACTAAGAATCGTTTTTACGTTTTTTTAAATGACCGGGGGAAAACAGAAAGAAGAAGATTTCATGACATGTGAAATTATATGAAATTAAACTCCAGTGCCCATAAATAGAGTCTGCTGGAACGTGGCCACGCGAATTTATTTACATCTTGTCTGTGGCTGCTTCCGTGACACAGCGGCGGAGGGCTTGAGGCGGAGAGTCTGGCCCACAAAACCTAAAATATTTACTATCTGGCTCTTTATGGGAAAAGTGTGCCAGCTCCCGCTCTGGTTCCTGCTCATGAGCAATGCCACCCCATTTTACAGGTGAGGAGACGGAGGCTCAACGGGGTCAGGCAGCTTGAGTTCAACCCAGCAGGGAGTGGGGGCTGGACACCCAGGGTGGCAGCCTGACCCAAAGCCTGGGGACCCAAAGCCTGGGGATCTCCCTCGGTGTGGTGCTCAGACCTCTGAGCAGAGTCCTCCCTCCTGTCCTGTGGACCCAGCCCATCCTGCTGGGTGGCTCCTGCCCTGTTCACAGATCCCACTCCACGGGGGGCTGGAGCTGGGTGCAGTCAGTGGCTCATTGATGCGATGGCACCTCTCGCGTCAGAAGAATCGATGCTGCCTCCCGGAGCAGCTGGCGAGGGCTCAGAAAGTGGGTCAGGCCCTGCGAGGAGCAGCCCATTTTTAGCTTTTCATTAGGGCCTCATTCATTAATTCCTTCTTTTAACATTTACTGAGCAGCTTCGGGTGCCAGCCCCTGCAAAAGGGACTGAGAACACAGTGGTTGGGGAGGGGACAATCGTAGAAACAGGTGTGAGTGGAGGTGTGACCTGGGCGGAGGACAGCCCCCCATCACTGCCTTTTAGGACAGGGCAGAGGGTCGAAGAGGATAAGGCCTGAGACTCTGGGCTAGACTGAAAGAGGACGCAGGAGGGAGGCCTCTCGGGCAAAAGGAATAGCGTGTGCAAAGGTGTGGAAGTGTGACAGGCTGTGGCAGGGAGGGCTTTAGCCAGCTGGTGCCTGTGTGGGGTAGGAGACTTAAGCAGGAAGTATGGTGAGGCTGCGGGAGTGGATGGACCTGGGAGAGGGTCATGGGAGACACAGATTTGCCCTGTGTACTGTAGAGGTAGGGGGCCCAGTGATAGCCTTGAGATGGGGTCGTGGGACTTGGTCAGGCTTCAGATGGGAAGCTCATCCTGGAGCCACAATGCAGAGGGGGTACTGGAGCCAAGAGTGATTGGAATCCCGAGTCAGAATGGTGGGTGGTGGGGGCCTGCTACAAGTGGGAGGGGCCAGGGGAGCTGGAGAAGGAAGAGGTTGGCGGTTTGGGAGGGCTTCCAAAGGCCCCAGCACCCCTCCTCTGTGCTCCTGCCACAGGGCTGGGACAGCGGCGCTGGGGTCCTCTACAGTGCTTCCCTGAATCCCCTGACCTCAGCCTCCATCCAGGGCCACCTGTGCCTCAGCTCTGCCAGCCTCAGAGAGCCCCCCTCCTGTGTCCCTTTTCTGACAGCCAGCAGACATGCCTTCCCCCACCCCACCCCTCCCCTGGGACTGCCTGCCTGATTCAGACAAAGTGCAGACTCCGCCCCTCCCAGCCAGGGCATGGCCCGCGGGCCACCATCAATGCCTACCCCTCTGAAGGGCTGAGGAAGAGAAGTGGCCAGGTCCATGTGGGAGAAGGACGCCTGAGCTTATTCAGAAAGCTGCTGCTGCCCTGTCTGGGAGGCCACACCCAGAATTCCCTTTGATCCTGCCAGAATAGGGGGAGGGGTGGGAGGAGCGGGCCCAGGGGGAGCCTTAGGGCATGCCTCTGTTGTCACCTTCTGTTCCCTTAATCACAATCAGGCCATGATTCCCACCCGTAGCCCTGTCCTTCACAACCTCCCTGGGCCCAGAAGCTGGGAGTTGGGTCACCAGACAGCCAGGGCCACGTGGACTGGTTGATTGGCATGTCAGAGTGACCAATGGGGCAGGAGATGGGCCTCCTGGAGCTCCGCCAGGGACCGCATCTGCCCCATCGGTTTCCACTCTGGAGCCCAGCCTGCGGCAGGGCCCAGGCCACTTTGCATGAGTAGCACTGGGTTCTGGGGGTGGGGCTGAAATGTGGGGGACAGTCATAGGCTGAGAGGAGTGGAGGGCCCCTGCTAAGCTCTCTGAAGGCCCCCCCCCCCATGTTCCTTGGTCTTAGGAGACTTTCCAAACCCCCAGGCTGTGCATTTCTGACACTGTGGGTGAGAGGACCCTATCGAAGGCCCCCCGGAATGTGGGTATGTACTGTGGAGTCACCCCGGCCAGCTGGGGAAATGCAGATGTGCTCGAGTCATCACCAATGGCTTCCATGGGGGGTGAAAGGGACGAACGTGTCCCTGGCCTTTCTAGGTTCTGCAGGTGGCAGGCACCCGAGGAGCAGGCACCCGGAGCTCTGGGAAGGGCCTCGCCCTGTGTGGTGGGGGGAGCAGGCGGCGGCAGGGAGTAGCCTGGTGGTCTTCTGGGGAATCGGCAGTGGCTATTTTGGGCAATAGATTGGCTGCGTCCGACTAATTTGGCCCAGGGGACCCGTGAGTTTGTGAGTCCTTCCAGCAAATTGTTGAAATGGGGGTTGGGGGGGGGGTTGTTCTGGGAGCCCCCACATGCAGTTGGTATCAGAAGTGAGAGTGGTCCGTGCACTGTCCCCTGATCGCACAGCGACCTTCCTTCCTGGCAGGTGCCCGTGCGGGACGATTGTTACACCTGCCGGTGTCACCCTGGGGGCGGCATTTTGAGAAGGAGCAGGTGATGGGGGGTTGTCCACCCACTGTGGTAAGTTATTCCTGTGCAGTTAGCGGGAAAAGAGAGATGGGGGAGATACTTCCTGCCCTAGAAAACAGTCTGGGCAGCTGCCCACCAGCTACCCTGTGCTGGGGTGCCGTCCCAGGGGGTCGGAGTGAGGGAACAGAGCGGGCGGGGTGTAGCTTGGAAGAGGCACAGCCTTTGGTCTGTCTCCGGGGACGACTTCAGAGAGGCCACAAGGGGTAGTGGGGAGCCGTGCGCAGGGCCCCCTTGCCCATTGGTTGGGACTCTGAGCTCTAGGAAAACCAGAAGGGGGCGCTGGCCACCCCTGGGGGGCCGGAGTCTGTATTTTGCAGGGAAGCTGGCAGGCTGGCCTGGACAGGTCCTCTGGTGGGAGGGGGGAGGCAGCTTTGGGGAGCCCCTCTGGGTGGACTGGGTTCCCCCAGCTGTTAAACTTCCTAAATGAATATTCCTGGTGGAACCAGAATTAGTAGTTGGGTTTTTTAAAAAAAATTAATTTTTTAATTTTCTTTATTGATTAAGGTATTACATATGTGTCCTTATCCCTCCCTCACCCCCCCAACCCCCGGCTCATGCCCTCACCCCCCTGGTGTCTGTGTCCATTGGTTAGGCCTATGTGCATGCATACAAGTCCTTTGGTTGATCTCTCCCCCTCACCCCCACCCTCCACTGCCTTCCCTCTGAGGTTTGACGGTCTGAACGACGCTTCTCTATCTCTGGATCTGTTTTTGTTCATTGGTTTATGTTGAGCATTTTGCTAAGTGAAATAAGTCAGTCGGAGAAGGATAAATATCACACGATCCCAGTCGTTTGTGGAACAGAATTGGTAGTTTTTGCGTTAAAAACAGAGGCCCCGCAGGGAGGTGGGCTCTGGCATGCCCGTTGGCCTGGGCCGGCTTCCTAAAACAACGCTGTCCAGGGGCAGACAAGGGCTCGGTTGTGCAGGCGGAGAGGAGTGGAATATGTGTGCCCGCTTGTGCCCCACCGGCCCGGCACGTGCCCGATCCAGAGGCCAGGCTCCCGGGGAGGTGGCATGAATGAGGCCTTATTCGGAGGCGGGAGCACTGCCCCTCACTTCTCCAAAGGAGGTGCAGACGTGGAAACGTGGAAAGGGGCTCCGGGCCCTGAATGGGGCACGGATCAGCCGTGTGGATCCTGCCTATAATCCTCTCACATCTGCCCTTCTGAAACAGGAAGCAGCCTTCTGCCTCCCCCTTACATGCCCCCTCCCCAGGATCCTGGGGCTTGGAGGGGGCGGGCTCAGTTACTCCGGGGGGCAGCCGCCTGCCCTGGGCTTTCCAGGGCACTGCGATCTGACCGGGCTTCCTCTGCCCTGGGGCGAGGGTAAGGAAAATGGGACAGTCGCGTCTCCTCTGTCCTTCCCAGAAGGACACTCGCAATGGCGTTTGGCTCCTATAACCTCTGTGAAAAGGAACCTGAGTTCAGAAGGCCGGGTGACTTCCAAGGGTAACTGGACTCTGAGTGCCAATGCCGGCTGCCCACATTCTGTCCCCCCGTGTCCCCCTGGATCCCTTTAAGCCACCCCAGCCTGAGGGTGGCAGCCCTCCCAGAGTCGGGGCAGCCCACCCCACTGCCAGCAGTACCACCCACCCCCTGAACCAAATCAACAGGAGGCTGTTGTGGGCGTGATTGATCACGTCCGGTGAAGATGCGCACCTCTCACGGTGGAGACACTGACCATCTTAGGCGGGGGGGCTACCCCAGGTCCCGCTCGTAGTAATAGTTGGTGTATGTACCCGATGGCCTTTCTGAAATCTGAGACATTCTGAATTCTGAAAGACATCTCAAGATACCTGCACCCCTATGTTCACTGCAGCATTATTCACAAGAGCCAAGATATGGGAGCAATCTAAGGGCCCTTCGATGGATGACTGGATAAAGAGGACATGATACATATGCATAATGGAATACTACGCAGCCACGAAAAGGATGAAATGCCATTTGCAACAACATGGATGGACCTTGAGAATATCAGGCCAAGTGAGATACGTCAGACAGAAAAGGGTAAGAACAATACGATTTCATTCACATGTGGATGTAAAACTGAAAACAGCCGCCCTAACCGGTTTGGCTCAGTGGATAGAGCATCGGCCTGAGGACTGAAGGGTCCTGGGTTCGATTCCAGTCAAGGGTATGTACCCTGGTTGCGGGCACATCCCCAGTAGGGGGTGTGCAGGAGGCAGCTGATCGATGTTTCTCTCTCATCGATGTTTTTAGCTCTCTATCCCTCTCCCTTCCTCTCTGTAAAAAAATCAATAAAATATATTTTTTAAAAAACACCTGGAAACAACCAGTGAACAAACAAACCAAAACTCACAGACACCGACAACAGTGTGGCGGTTGCCGGAGAGGGTGGTGGAGGATGAAGAAGCGCAGGGTGAATCCCTGGTGATGGAAGGACACTAGACTTCCGGGGTGAGCACACAGGAGCATACGGACAAGGAATTACAAAGCTGTGCACCTGAAACTTACATAACGTTATTAACCAACATTACCCCAATACATTTCATTAAAATAAAAGATTTAGAAAGAAAACACATCTGGCCTTGCAGGGTTCCTAAGTGCTTTGGGACTCGCCTTGTCTCAGGGAGGGGGTGTTAGAGATGTTGGAGTGAGAAAGGGCAGCTGGGATGGGAGCCCAGCCTGCCAGCCCTGAAGTCCCAGCGCTTTGCAAGCTTCCCGGGTGTACCAAGTCCAGTCTGTGCTCACTGGGTACACACTGAATTTGCTCAAAGGAGACCGTCTCTCCAGCCTTCCCTGGACCTGCCAGCCCTTCAGGAGGTCACAGGGCTGTGTTCAGACCCTTCAGTACCACCACAAATGAGTGGACAGTCCCTGTCACCACAGTCATGGTCACTGAGGACCAGGTCTGGACTGATGGCCTGGTCCATTGTAAACGAAGGATGGGCCACCATCCTTCCTTTACAGTGAGACCCAGGCTCCTGTCACAGTGCTCACAGCCGCCCAGTGAGCCTCTGAGCTTTGTCCAAGGTTTGCAACAAGGAGGCAGGAGAGACCCATTAACAACACTATTTTGGATGTCCTCAGGGACCCACGCATGGGTCTGACCTGCCCCCTGCCTCCAGGGAACCCTCTGTCTAGTACAGGGAACCCACAACCGGCAGAGGGGCAGGTCCAGCATAAGATAGGTCATTGCCAGGGCCTGAAAAAGGACCCCATAATCTCAGGGGTCCGCACCCTGGGCTGGATTCAGGGGGTGCCTGTGGCCTCGCACCCACCATCCCTGCTGCCCGGAGCCCAGAGAGGGTGCAGAGGAAGCAGCCCCGGCTGGTGCACCGTGCCAGGAGCCCTGAGCGCCTCTCGGCTTCCAGGCCCCTTGCAATTGAGGGGAACGGCTGCGACTGGCTTTTTGCAAGTGCTAATTTTTCAGCTCCTGCGTTCATGTGGAACCTGGAAATTAATTAGCTCAGACAAGAGTTGCACAGCCTGAGAGCATAAAAAGGATCCTCATTAGTAAAACTTTGCCCTTTGCCTGGCAGGGGTTGGCTGCCAGAAGTCTGATCAGGTTGCTGGGGCCGCAGCGATGATGGAAAGGCCGGAGCACAGCACGTCCCACCGGCCCAAACCCGGCTCAGGCCCACCTCTCTGTCAATCACCGCCACCAGGGCGTCCCTGATATGGACCTAAAGGGGATTGGGGGACTCCCAGCAGGCTTCCAGGGGGCCCTGGCTGTGCCCTCAGAAAGCCTACAGTGAGGATTTCATTTGGACGGGGTTAGGGGAGGCCTATATCAGGTGACTTAGGCATGTAAACATTGAAGCAAGAACCCAAAGTAGGAGTCAGAATTAACCAGGCAAGGGGCAGAGGGAACAACATTCCAGACAAGGAACAGCCCTTGCGAACACCCTGAGTCAGAAAAGAGCTTGGTGGAAAGCCAGGGTGGCTAGAGCACAGGAAATGTGGGTGGTGCTGTGGAGACCAGGGGGTACAAGGGGGTTCAAGGACTGGTCAGAGGTCGGTCTTCACTTTAAGAGCCCTGGGATTCTGAAGGGCCAGCAAGGGAATGGAGGTCCAGGCATCTTCCCCCACCTCCCTCCCTCCCTCCTTCCTTCTCTCCCTCCCTCCCTCTCTCTTTCCCTCCCTCCCTCCCTCTCTCCCTCTCTCCCTCTCTCCCTCCCTCTTCCCATCACCATTGCCATCACCATGTGGGGGATTGCAAGGTGGGCTGGGGTGCACTTTCTCTTCTGCTGAGCCTGCAACGCCCAATAACCACAGCTTTTCACCATCCTCCCCCACAGCACCCCCTTCCCCACTGGCCTTTATTCGGCCAAGCCCAGAGGACCCTGCACAGCCACCCTGGGCCCAAGGACCAGGAGGGGCCTGGGAGTCCACGGAGATGGCCAGGTGACCGGCTGCCTTCCCGACAATAACGATGCTGATACTGCTATTAACCCCGAGCCGGCACTTACGTACGGGCCGGGCGAGGAAGGGGTTGTGTCCTCCCTTGAAGACCCAGGGCATTGTGGGGCGTGATGTTTCCTTTCTTGCCAGCGAGGAGCGAGGGAAAGGAGGGACTTGGGTGAAGCTCTGGGCACAGAGCGTGCACACGGGGGCTAGTTAACAACCCGTCCTCATAACCAGACACGGATCCTAGGGCTCTTCTTCCTCTGAGACCTCCCTGCCTGCTGACCTCTGCCCCTTCCCTGCCCGGCCCGCCGCCAGACCAAACCACATCAAGGGCAGAGGCGTGTCTTTGGAGGATTCTTGTACATTTCCAACCTGGCTTTCACTTTGATCGAGAAAAACCAACCAGAGAGACTGATGTGCGGCCGACGGAAGCTGGTGAGCGGGTCTGAGGGATCAATCACCTGTGGCCGGGGGTCCTCGGAGCTGCTGAGCGGGCCGGCATTGACGGCGGGCTGACAGGAGCGCCTGGAGCCGATGCTGCGGCCCAGGTGGGGAAGGTTGGACTGCGGGGCCCGTTTGTACTGCTTTTGGCCAAAGGCCTTCTGGAGCGCACAGGACGGCGCCCTCTGGGAGGGTCAGCGTTCAGGGCAGTTATCTCAGGACTGACTTAATGAGAGGACTCTGCGGATGCATCTTGGGGCTGGCTGGGCCGCGGTGCGGAGCCGAGGTGATTAGCGAGGAGGCGGCCAGAGGAGCCGGCCGGCCCAGCCCTGTGCGCCCTCTCTGCCCCCCTCTGAGGCCTTGGCCGTGGGTCATGTCCCAGGACAAGGGGGACCCCAAATGGAGACTTCGCAATTATAGAAAATGAAAGGCACCTGCATCTTGTCTCGCCCCCTCCCCAGTGTTTAGACTCAGAATCCGAGCACACGAGCCTAATTGATTTCTAACGATGTGGTGGTTATCTACATGCCTCCCGGTGTCTTTTCCGAGCGTCCACCGTGCCAGGCTCTTCTCCTGCGTTTGGACTAGAAAGCTAAGCAGGGTGAGCGGTACTCCGAGCCCATTTTACCTGGGGACGGCGCTCTGATCCTGCCCACCGGCCCTGGACTGCGCCTCATTAGCCAGTCCACGCAGCTGGACTCGGCCAAGTCCAAGCTGGCAAAGCCCACTCTTGCCCAGGGCGAGCGGCTGCTCTGAACCTGGCAGAGGCAGTCCGGAAGGCAGCACGGTGGGCGGGGATCACAGTGCACAGCCGGACGGTGAGCCGGCACACAGCCCAGGAGCCCACCGTGAACTATGGACACGCTTCATTCCGTTCCAGGAACGCGCTCCATGTGCAGAGAACTGTCGGGTCTCCACCGGCGGAGCCCCCAGTGGCCGGGGACAAAGCGACCATCGCCTCTGATGGCAGCGGGGGACCAGCACCCTTCGGGGCTGTCCCAGGCTCCATAACAAGCGGACAGGCTGGCCTTTGTCTCCCTGGGCACCTTCTGAAGATGCTGTTCCTGGCCAAGAAAACAAACAATTAAAGGAGGGGGTGTGTTATATTGAGGAAACTCTCGCTTAGCCTTTCTCTGTGCATCAGAAAATATAGCACCTTGCTTCTATTTCCTCGGCCAAGTGCTCGGTCCGGTGGGCGGAGCCCCGACGTCCAACAGGAACATGGTTTATAAGTTGGGGTGTGTCCTTTTTTTTTTTTTTTTTTTTTTAAAAAAAAAAGGTCTCACACATTTATTACTGAACCATCCTACTATTGCAGGGGGGAAAAATCAACAGAGCAAAATCACAAGTCCATTAATTTTCCAATTAAAATGCCCCAACTGTCCAGACAGTAGCATCTTTTCAGTCATTTAAAGGTGTAGGCAACCTGGATACAGCATAAATATGTGAGTCATCTCTCATGTGTGATTTCTCATAGGCCCAGTTTGGTTCTTCTCCAATGTCTCCTCTTCGAGTTGTACCTGATTTTATTACCAGTTTTCATCCGAATCCATTGGGGAATGGGCCGATTCTGCTTTTGTTTCTTGGCCAGGAACCTCTTGATCCTGAAAGTGTTGTGGGAAGACATGGTGAAGGAGAAGCGAACGCACGCACCTTGATGGCCGGGGTGTGTCCTTCTTGCTGACTGAGGGCCAACAAGGGGCAGAGGTGCCTCCAAACCCCAGTGCTTTTTTGTCCATAAAATGCCTCATGCACCCTAACCCGTTTGGCTCAGTGGATAGAGCATCGGCCTGCGGACCGAAGGGTCCCGGGTTCGATTCCGGTCAAGGGCATGTGCCTTAGTTGCAGGCTCCTCCCTGGCCCAGGCCCTGGTTCTGTCTCTCACTCTCCCTTCCACTCTCTCTAAACATCAATGGGAAAATATCCTCGGGTGAGGATTAACAACAACAAAAAAAAGGTGCAAACTGTGAAATGCCTCAGGTACAGAGGATGCCTCTCTCCTTGTCCCACACCGTCTCTGTGGGCTCCTGTTTTGAACTTTTGGTGTGAGCGCTTCATCAAGGCCAAGTTCAGGTCGACAGATATCCCTGGGAAGAAACGGAAAAGGGTGAAGCAGAGCTGGGGGAACTTGGCCTCTCACACCTGCTGTTCTGTAAACAGATGGTCTCTGAGCACCTGACTGTCCCCTCCCCGCCCGTCCACATGGCTACACTCAAACAAGGCAGTTGGGACGGGCAAGGCGATCGATCTGTCAGAGACCCGTTTCGATGTCATTTGGGGGGAAAGGTGCCTCCTGGTCCCTGAAGCCTGGTGGCGAGGGCCAGGTGTGGGCCACTCCGCCTCCCCTCCCAGACAGCCCCATCCTCCCCATTCCAGCAGCGATGGCCCGTCTTTCACGGAGCAGCAGTCTCTGGGGTCACTAGCCCCGCCCCAACACACAGGAACCTTGGCAATGACTTCGAGGTGTCTGCAGCAGAGAGCCCTCCTCCACCGTCCCCTTTGTCCAGGCGTCAGGCAGCGGGCAGGCTGTGTGGGGAAGAGTCAGAGGCACAGGAGAGCCATTTATCTCGCAGAGCGGGGTCCTGGTTCTGCGGGCACCTGAGTGGCGGAGGCTGTACTTTGCGGATCACGCCTGCGAAAGGCCGCAGTTGGCCTCTTGGCTTCCGCGGCTCCCGATGATTCAGCCGGGCCCTGCGGCGCCCCATGCCATCGCTGCCCTGCCTGCGCACACCCGAGGCCGCCACCCGCCAGCGTGCCCCCCACTGGGCGCTGTCCCCGCCAGGAGCCCTGGAACCAGAATGAGATGAGCCAATCACCCCACCGTGGGGAAACTGAGGCCAGGAGAGGGGAGGTTGCTTGGCACCAGCTCCCGGCCCAGCGCGCGTTCTCAGGGGTCGGTAGATGGCAGGATACCCCGCTGCCTTCAGAAGGGGCAATGGGTGGGGCCGGGGGGCTGTGGCTTCCCCTGCTGAGTGTTTGCGGGAAGACTTCTGGGACCCTCAGGCTACAGAGAGGAAAGGGTCTGCTGAAGGCACCCAACCACACATATGTAGGATGCGTGAACGGTAATAATAGCCGCAACAGTAGCCAGCTCGTCATGGGTGCTGGACGCTGCAGCAACCCGGGTCATTCTTCACTCCTCGCAGTCTCTCCTGTCCCACAGCCACGCCATCAGCCGCTCTTGTTGGCGCTACGTGTCTCTAGAGCAGCGCCGTCCAGAAGAACTTGCACGCGGGCGGACACGATCTCGTCTGTGCTCTCGGGCGTGGCTATGGAACACGTGATGTGTGGCCAGTGGGATCCAGGAACTGACTTCTTTTCCATTTAATTTTAATTCATTTAAACTCAAACAGCCGCCAGGGCTAGCAGCTACCATGGCGGACCACAGTTTTAGACTCTATCTAGGATTCAGCTACCTTTCCCTAACTCCTAGAGAGCCACCCTGTCCCAGCCACGGGCACCTCCCCCGTGGACCACCGCACTGCTCCTTCCGGCCTCCTTGCTGCTGCCGTTGTCCCCGCAGTCTTTTCTGCAGTAGGTCTGCTAAAAACCCCGCAGGGGGGCCACCCCTCCAGGCCTTCCTGTGTTCTGCAGGGCCTCGTGTGATCCCGCCCTGCTGTTCCTCTGATCTGCACACTTGTCCCTGAACTTGTTCTGTCCCACGGTCCTCACCACCTGACTCTTCCTCTACACGCAATTGTGCTCCTGCCTTGGGACCTTTGCACGGGCGGATCCGTCTGTCCTAAGGCTCTTTCCTGAGATAATCACATGGCTCACTGTCTCCCCTCCTTCAGGCCTCTCCTCAAACGCCACGTGCCCAGCAGGGCCTGTCCTGACAACACGCCCGGGATACAGGTTAGTGATGCCCAGCCCGCCCACCCCCTTTCCATCGATGTGTTTCTCTTCAAAGCATTTACCACCGCCTGGCATTTTCATGCTTTTTGGTTTATGGTTTATTTTCTACCTCCCCGACTAGAATGCGAATTCCACGAGGGTAGGTTTTTCCCTTCTGTTTTGTTCACGGATGTGTCCCATGCTTGTGGGACAGCATTTGGCACACAGTAGGTGCTCAGTAAATATTTGGGGACACCACGTAGAGAACAGCCCACCCTTCGTGTTGCCTCAGAGGAAGGTATCCTTACCCCCAGTTATAGGTGAGAAGACTGAGGCGGGGCTTAGCTTTAAACCCACTGCGTCCACCTGGGAAACCCATGTGTACAGCCACCACGTCCCAGCCATGGGAAGGCGAGGCACCAGCCCTGGAGCCTTGGTTTCCTTGACTGGGGGTCTATGGGGCTCCAAGGCTCCAGGCCCAAAGTGGACTGACCGCAGCCCATATTGGGGGGGGGGAGGGGGCAGCTGCCAGCTGGCGTGGGACAAGCATGCCCTCTGCCTGGCACATGCCCCATTGGGAGACGAGAGGAGGGGGTGGAGGTGCGGCCAGCAGCAGGACTCAAAATGGAGGCTGGGGTTTCCCGGGGCCTCTTGTGAGTGAGGCACCTTAAGCTTCCTCATCCCCAGCTGCCCGCCCTGGCCACTTCCATCTCCTCGTGCTGCCCAGGGTGAGGAGCAGCACCGGGGACCGAGGCTGCAGGAGCCCCCTTGCCGGGCTCCGGAGAATTCCCAGGACCCCTGGGCCAGAGCGGCCTGTGGATGGAGGAGACGTCCAGGCCCAGCAGGGTGTGTGGCCTGCTGGGTTTGGAGACCTACTGGCCGCTCTCAAACTCTCCTGTGCTAACTGGATCTGCCCTCCCCAGGCTGGCCCCACACACCACCCCTCAGGCCCACCTCCCTGAGCCTGATGGGAGGCAGGGCACACCTGTTCTCACCTGTTTCCTCAAACCTGAACCGTGTCCTGGGCATACACCTCTGCCTGCTGGGCCTTAGTCTCAGGCCCTGCCCTGCTCTGACCAGCCTCCCCCTACTGGTATATAAAAGAGCAGTTGGTTTTTGTATATTAACCTTGAAATAAATGCTGATTCGTTCTAGTAGGTGTTCTGTTGTTGTTGTTGTTTGTCAGTTCTTTCGGATCCTTTCCATGGACAGTCATTTCATTTGTGAAAAAGACCATTATTTCTTCCTTCCCAATCAGTATACCTTTTAGTTCACTTTCTTGTCTTACTGCATTAGCTAGAATTTCCAGATTGATATTGAAAAAAGGGTGGTGAGAAGGGACCTGTGTACCTTGTCTTGTATCTTATTGGGGAAGCTTATAGTTTCTCACCATTGAGTATGACGTTAGCAGGAGGTTTATTTTTTGTAGGTCTTTAGCAAGTTGAGAAAGTTTCCTTCTATTTCTAATTTACTGAGAGTTTTTATCATGAGTGGATTTTGGATTTTGCCAAATACCTTTTCTGCATCTATTGCTATGATCATGATTATGTAAGGCCCGTTGATGTGATGAATTGCATTAATTGACTTTCATATGTTGAACACTCTTTGCATACCTGGAATAAATCCCACTTGGTTGTGGTTTATCATTCTTCTTATCCATTGTTGGATTTGATTTGCTATAATGTTGTTGAAGATTTTTGCATCTATGTTCATGTGAGATATTGGCCTGTGGTTTTCTTTTCTTGTAACGTCTTGGTCAGGCTTTGGTATTAGGGTGATGCCGGCCTCATAAGATGAGTTAGAAAGTATTCCCTGAAAGAGATTTTAGAGACTTGGTATAATTTCTTCCTTAAATGTTCGGTAGAATTCATCAGTGAATCCATCTGGATGTGGCGCTTTCTTTTTTGGAAGGTTAGTAACTATTGATTTAATTTCTTTAATAGATACGGGCCTTTTAAGATTGTCTATTTCTTCTTTTGTGAGTTTTGGCAGACTGTGTGTTTCAAGGAGTTGGTCCGTTTCCTATAGGATATCAAACTGGTGGGAATAGAGTTGTTCATAGCATTCCTTTATTATCCTCTTAGTGTCCAAAGGAACTGTAGTGATGTCCCCACTTTCCTTCTAATATTATAATTTGAGTGCTCTCTTTTTCCTTAGACTGCTAGAGGCTTATTGGTTTGATTAATGCAGTGGTTCTCAACCTTTCTAATGCTGCGACCCTTTAATACAGTTCCTCATGTTGTGGTGACCCCCAACCATGAAATTATTTTCATTGCTACTTCATAACTGTAATTTTACTACTGTTAATGAATCATAATGTAAATATCTGTGTTTTCTGATGGTTAGGCTCTACAGCAGCAGTTCTCAACCTGTGTGTTACAACCCACAGGTTGAGAACCACTAGCAGGGTCGCCTAAAACCATCGGAAAACACAGATATTTACATGACGATTCATAACAGTAGCAAAATTACAGCTTTTGCTTTTGTTGACTTTCTCTATGGATTTCCTGTTTTCAATTCCTTGATTTCTGCTATAGTTCTTATTATTTCTTTTCTTCTGCTTACTTTAGATTTCATTTGATCTTCTTTTGCTAGTTTTCTAAGGTGAAAGTTTAGACAATTTAGTTTTTTATTATTTTTTAATAGAATTTATTGGGGTGACACTGGTTAACAAAATTATACAGATTTCAGTTCTGTATTGCGTGTTTACCACCCCAACTCAAGCCTTCATCCAGCACCACTTATCAGTAGGTAATTGATTTTAGATCTTCCTTCTCTAATATGTGCACTGGATGCTATACATTTCCCTCTTAGTACTGCTTTTGCTGTATTCCACAAATGTTGATAAGTTTATGTATTCGTTCTCACTTACTTAGTGCAAAATATTTTAAAATTTCTCTTTTGACCCATGTGTTATTTAGAAGTGTGTTGTTTAGCCCTAGCTGGTTTGGTTCAGTGGATAGAGCGTCCGCCTGTGGACTGACGGGTCCCGGGTTTGATTCCAGCCAAGGGCACATGCCCAGGTTGCGGTGCTCAATCCCCAGTGTGGGGCATGAAGGAGGCAGCCTATCAATGATTCTCTCTCATTATTGATGTTTCTATCTCTCTCTCCCTCTCCCTTCCTCTCTGAAATCAATAAAAAATATATTAAAAAAAAAAAGAAGTGAATTGTTTAAGTCTCCAAGTGTTTTGGGATCCCCCAGTATTCTTTTTTTAAAAATTGATTATGGTTTGAGAGCAGACATTACATGATTTCTATTCTTTAAAATGTCTTAAGGTATGTCTTATGCCCAGAATGTGGGTCTATCTTGGTGAGTGTTCCATGTGAGTTTGAGAATAATGTGTAATCCGCTGTTGTTGGATTAAGTAGTCTACAAGATGGCAGTTTTATCCAGGTGATTGACCTATGTCCTTACTGATTTGCTGCCTTCTGGATCTGTCCATTTCCGATAGAGGGGTGTTGAAGGCTTCAGCTCTGACAGTGGGTGAACCTATTTCTCTTTAAAGTTCCATCAGTTTTGCCTCTGTGGTTAGGCGCACACACATGAGGGATTGTTTTGTCTTCTCGGAGGATTGACTCCTCTTCTGTTGTGAAATGCCCTTTTTTATCCTGATAACATCCTTTCCTTTGAAATCCGCGTTGTCGGGAATTAACAGCTCCTCCTGCTTTTTTTGTTTTGTTAGTACAGTGGTCGGCAAACTGCGGCTCGCGAGCCACATGCAGCTCTTTGGCCCCTTGAGTGTGGCTCTTCCACAAAATACTACGGCCTGGGCGAGTCTATTTTGAAGAAGTGGCGTTAGAAGAATAAGTTTTAAAAATTTGGCTCTCAAAAGAAATTTCAGTCGTTGTCCTGTTGCTATTTTGCTCTGTTGACTAATGCTTTGCCGACCACTGGGTTGGTATATTTTTCTCCATCCACTTACTGTTGTGCCACTACATGTAAAGTGGTTTCTTTCTGACAACATATAGTTGGCCCTGGTGTTTTGATCCACTCTACCAATCTCTGTCTTTTAATTGGTGGATTTAGACTAGTGACATCCAAAGTGATTATTTTTTAAAAATATATTTTTATTGATTTCAGAAAGGAAGGGAGAGGAAGAGAGAGTTGGAAACATCAATGATGAGAGTGGATCAACCATCAGCTGCCTCCTGCACTGATTGAGCCCACAACCTTGGCATGTGCCCTGACCGGGAATCGAACCATGACCTCCTGGTTCATAAGTTGATGCTCAACTATGCCAGCTGGGTTCAAAGTGATTATTAATATTAGTTGGATTAATATTGACCACGTTTGTTACTGTTTCATACTTGTTGCTATTGTTCTTAGTTTCTATTTTTGTCTTCCACTCTTTTTCTGTCTTTTGTGGGATTCTTTAAATTAGGAACAACTGTTAGGTACTTGATATTTGGTAATTTATTCAGTAAAGTAACTATTCTCTTCTCCCCCAGCTTTATTCCGATAAAATTAGCAAATAAAATTATATAAATTTAAGGCATACAATATGATGATTTGATATATTGTGAAATGATTACCACCATAGAGTTAGTTAACACATCCACCACCTCCCACAGTTACCTGTGTGTGTGGTGAGAACTTTTAAGATCTACTATCGCAGCAACTTGCAAATATACAATACAGTATTGTTGACTACAGTCACCATGTTGTACAATTGGATCGTCAGAACGTATTCATCTTATACCTGAAAGTATATACCCTTTGACAAACATCCCCCCATTTCCTTCACACCACAGCCCCTGACCATTACAGTTTAACTCTGCTTCTATGGATTTGAGCTTTTTAAGAATCTACATATAAGTGAGATCATATAGTATATGTCTTTCCCTGTCTGACTTATTTCACTCAGCATAATGCCCTCAAGGTCCATCCATGTTGTTGCATATATTGTCTTTTGTGGTTTTAATTGAGCATTTTATATAATTCAATTTTTTCCTCCTTTTTAGCTTATCAGCTGTATTTATTTTTTAGTGGTTGCCCTACAGTTTGCAATATACATTTATAGTAATCCAAGTCTGCTTTCAAATAACATTATACCACTTCATAGGTAGTGCAAGTGCCTCATAATAACAAAATAATAACAAAATGATCCTAATTCCTCCCTCTGATCCTTTGCGTTATTGCTGTCATTCATTTTGCTTATATATAAGTGGACATACACATATATAACACACACACATAACATATATACATTAGCATACATGAATAAATAGATTGTAGGTATTATTATTTTGAATTAATTATTATCTATAATTAAGAATAGATCAATTAAGAATAAGAAAAACAAAAGGTTTTATTTTACCTTCACCTGTTCTTTCTCCTATGTTCTTTCTTACTTTAGGTTGCCCTATGTTTCTGACCTATATTATTTTCCTTCTCCCTAAAGACTTTCTTTTAACATTTCTTTTTTTTTAATAAATCTTTATTGTTCAGATTATTACAGTTGTTCCTCTTTTTTCCCCCCATAGCTCTCTTCCACCCGGTTCCCACCCCACCCTCTGCCCTTACCACCCCCCTCACTGTCCTCATCCATAGGTGTACGATTTTTGTCCAGTCTCTTCCTGCACCTCCCACACCCCTTTCCCCCTGAGAATTGTCAGTCCACTCCCTTTCTATGCCCCTGATTCTATTATATTCACCAGTTTATTCTGTTCCTCAGATTTTTTATTCACTTGATTTTTATATTCACTTGTTGATAGATATGTATTTGTTGTTCATAATTTTTATCTTTACCTTTTCTTCTTCTTCCTCTTCTTAAAGAATACCCTTCAGCATTTCATATAATACTGGTTTGGTGTTGATGAACTCCTTTAGCTTTTTCTTATCTGTGAAGCTCTTTATCTGACCTTCAATTCTGAATGATAGCTTTGCTGGGTAGAATATGTGTGCTAGGTGTCCTATAGAGTCTCAGTGTCCCGCAGTAATTGCTGCAAGCACCTCTGAGAGAAAGCCGCCCTCATATTCCGGCCCGATGCCAGACAGTCCAGTCCCCACCCCACCCCCTGCCATGAGTCTGGGTCCCCAGAGTCTCACCTGGAACTGGAGTTCAGAGCAGTCTGGAGCTTGTGTCTCCCTCCCGAATGAAAAAGACAACCGCGTCCTCAATTGCCAGCCCTTTCTGCGCTCGTGTGCCTCCGTACCTCTGCACCTCCTCTGAGTCTCAGTGTGCTTTTCTCTTCCCTCCTAGTTGTAGAATTTCCACTCAGCCAGCCTTCCTGTGGTTCTGGATGATGTCGGTTTTGTCTTTTAGTTGTAGTTTTGAAGTGGTTGTGCGAGGCAGCAAGTTCAGGTGTTTACCTATGCCGCCATCTTGGTTTCTCCTCTTTTAACATTTCTTGAAGTCAGGTCTACTGGCAACAAATTCCATCAATTTTTGTTTGTCTGAGAAAGTCTTTATTTCTCCTTCACCTTTGAAGGATACATTCACAGGGTACAGAATTTTAGATTTATGGGGGTTTTCTCTCAGCACTTTGACATCTCACCCCACTCTTTTCTTATTTGCATGGCTTCTGAGAAGTTGGATGTAATTCTTATCTTTGCAATTCTAAAGATAATGTGCTTTTTCCCCCCTGGCTTCTTCCACAGTGTTTTCTTTATCTTTTTTTAAAATCTTTATTGTTGAGAGTATTACAGATGTCCCTCCCTTTTTCCCCCACTGCCCCCACCACCTGGTTCCTGCCCCTCCCCAGGCCTTTGCCACCCTATTGTCTGTGTCCATAGATAATGCATATATGCATATAAGATCTTTGTTTAACCTCTTCCCACCCCACGCCCCTTCCCTCTGAGAATTGTCAGTCTGTTCCATTTCCATGCCTCTGATTCTATTTTATTCACCAGTTTATTCTGTTCATTAAATTTCTTATTTGTTTATTTTGATTTTTAGATTCACTTGTTGATAGGTATGTATTTGTGCCATTTTGTTGTTCAGATTTTTTAAATCTTTTTCTTCTTCTTCATCTTCTTAAAGAATACCCTTCAACATTTCATATAATATTGATTTGGTGGTGATGAACTCCTTTAGCTTTTTCTTGTCTGTGAAGCTCTTTATCTGACCTCCAATTCTAAATGATAGCTTTATTGGGTAGTGTAATCTTGGTTGTAGGTCCTTGCTATTAATTACTTTGAATATTTCTTGCCACTCCCTTCTGGCCTGCATAGTTTCTGTTGAGAAATCAGTTGATAGTCATATGGGCACTCCCTTGTAGGTAAATGACTGCTTTTCTCTTGCTGCTTTTAAGATTCTCTCTTTGTCTTTTGCTTTTGGCATTTTAATTATGATGTATCTTGGTGTGGTCCTCTTCAGATTCCTCTTGTTTGGGACTCTCTGTACTTCCTGGACTTGTAAGTCTATTTCTTTCACCAAGTAGAGGAAGTTTTCTGTCCTTATTTCTTCAAATAGGCTTTCAATATCTTGCTCTCTCTCTTCTTCTGGCACCCCCATAATGTGAATGTTGGTACGCTTGAAGTTGTCCCAGAGGCTTCTTACACTATCTTCATATTTTTGGACTCTTATTTCTTTTTGTTCTCCTGGTTGGGTGTTTCTTTGCTTCCTCATATTTCAAATCATTGATTTGATTCTCAGAATCCTTGGTTCTACTGTCGAATTGCTGTATATTATTCTTTATTTCAGTCAGTGTACGCTTAATTTCTGACTGGTCCTTTTCCTTTTTTTTTTTTTTTTTGGACATTCTCACTAAGATCCTTCAAAGTCTGACTAAGTCCTTTGGAGGTTTCTAGAAGATTCTTGAGTAACCTTATAACTCTGATTTTGAACTCTATATCCAGTATTTTGCTTTCTTCCATTTCTTTCATTTGTGACATGTTTCTTTGTCTCTGCATTTTGGCTGCTTCCCTGTGTTTATTTCTATATATTGGGTAGAGCTGCTATGTCTCCTTGAGTTGCTAGAGTGGCCTTGTGTCCTATAGGGCCCAGTGGCTCAGCCTCCCCAGTCACCTGAGGTGGACACTCTAGGTGCACCCCTTTGTGGGCTGTGAGCACAGTCTTGCTGTAGTTGAGACTTGATTGCTGTTGGTGTCACTGGGAGGAATTGACCTCCAGGCCAACTGGCTATGAGGACCAACTGGGACTCCAGTGGGAGAGCTGCTGTGATGGAGACACCCTTATGGGCAGGACTTGCTGCAGTGGGGCTTTGGTGTTCACTGAGTCTGACCCTTGAGTGTGATGCTTATGGATGCGGAGAGTTGTAATCTGATATGGTCAGCCCACTGCCAGGGGGCACCTAGCAGGAGCTACAGAGAGATCTGCTGATTCCTCCTCTTTGTATGGGGTTTGGAAGTGCCAAGACGAGGCCCAGCTGTGAAGCAAGGCAGGCTGGTGCTGGTGTCAGGTCTTGGGCCTTTTATTGATAGGTTTGGGGTTCCCAGACCCAGCTGCAGCTTGTTTGACAGATTTTAGCCTGATCAAGGACAGGCCATTCATATGCAAAATCTGCCAGATACAGGTTTGGTGGGGTTGCAAATTGGATGAGGCAGGGTCTCAGGGAATCACAAGGGTGGAGCAAACAGAAATGGCTGCCAGTCAGCCCTACAACCAAGAAGGTTCCAGCATAGGAACAATGACCACTGCATGTACCTTCATCAGGGAGAAAGCTGTCCCCGAGTTCCTGCCCCAATGCCAGACAATCCAGTTCCTCCTCATATGTGTCTGTGTCCCCCAGATCCTCGCCCTGGCACTGGAGTTCAGAGGATGCAGGACCTTGTACATTCAGTTCATGGTGCTGGCCTTTTAAGAGGAACAACTGGGTCTCCAGCAGCCTCTGTGTCACTGAGCCCCAATCCACACTGGTTTTTACAGCCTGTAGTTCTTACTGCCCATAGGAACTTCTTTTTCCAGCTCTGCAACCTGGGCTGGGCTTCAGGTGTGGGGCTGGGACCCCTTGGTCCTCACCAGCAGCCTCTGCAGAGACAATCTCCCTCCTGATTAAAAAAAAGTGGCCCATGTGGGTTCCAGATCAGCCCGTTTTACGCCTCCGCACCTCCTACCAGTCTCAGTGTGCTTTCTTCTTTATTTCTATAATTGGAGGACTTCCATTCAGCCAACTTTGGATAATGGTTGTTCTGTATTTTAGTTGTAATGTTGATGTGGTTGTGGTAGGTGGCAAGTACAGGCGTTTACCTATGCCACCATCTTGGTTCCTCCCCATTTACCCCTTCTAGCCCAGCCATGTCCCGAACCCACCCTATTGTCTGTGTCCATGGGTTATGTATATATGCATACAAGTTCTTTGGTTGATCACCTCCCACCTACCCACCCTCCCCTGCCTTCCCTCTGAGATTCCACAGTCTGTTCTATGCTTCTGTGTCTCTGGATCTATTTTGTTCAACCATTTATTTTGTTCATTAGATTCCACATATGAGTGAGATCATATACTTGTCTTTCTCTGGTGGCTTATTTCGCTTTGCATAATACTCTCCAGGTCTCTCCAAGATCCTTCTTTTTTTAATGCTGCATAGTATTCCATGGTATAAATGTACCACACCTTTTTTATTTTTTATCTTTTTTTATTTCAGAGAGGAGGGGAGAGGGAGAGGGAGGTAGAAACATCAGTGAGGAGAGAGAATCATTGATCGACTGCCTCCTGCACACCCCCCCACTGGGGATTGAGCCTGCAACCCTGGCATGTGCCCTGACTGGGATTCGAACTGGGACCTTCTGGTTCATAGATCGAGGCTCAAGCACTGAACCATGCCAACCGGGCTGTACCACAGCTTTTTTATCCACTCATCTACTGAGGGGCACTTTGACTGTTTCCAAATCTTAGCTATTGTAAATTGTGCTGCTATGAAAATAGGGGTGCATACATTCTTTCTGATTGGCATTTTGGATCTCTTAGGATATATTCCTAAAAGTGGGATCACTGGGTCAAATGGCAGCAGCATATTTAACTTTTTGAGGAGCCTCCATACTGTTTTCCATAATGGCTGCACTAGTCTGCCTTCCCACCAGCAGTGCACTAGGTTTCCCTTTTCTTCACATCCTTGCTAGCACTTGTCATTTGTTGATTTGTTGGTGGTAGCCATTCTGACAGGTGTGAGGTGATACCTCATTGTCATGGTAATTTGCATCTCTCTGAAGATAAGTGACTTTGAGCATTTTTTCATATGACTCTTGACCATCTTTATGTCCACTTTGGAGAAGTATCTATATAAGTCCTTTGCCCATTTTTAAGTTGGATTGTTTGTCTTCCTTTTAAGTTGCATGAGTTCCTTATATATTTTGGATATTAACCCTTCATCAGATGTATCATTGCCAAATATGTCCTCCCATAGAGTGAGCACCCTTTTTGTTTTGATGATGGTTTTTTGTTTGTTTGTTTTTGCTGTGCAGAAGCCTTTTATTTTGATGTAGTCCCATTTGTTTATTTTCTCCTTAGTTTCCTTTGCCCTAGGAAATGTATCTGTAAACATATTGCTCTGAGAGATGTCTGAGGTTTTCCTGCCTATGGTTTCTTCTAGGATTTTTATGGCTTCATGAGTTACATTTAAGTCTTTTATCCATTTTGAGTTTATTCTTGTATAGGGTGTAAGTTGGTGGCCTAGTTTCATTTTTTTTTTGCATGTATCTGTCCAATTTTCCTAACACCATTTATTGAATAGACCAGCTTGACTCCATTGTATGTTCTTGCCTCCTTTGTCAAATATTAAATGAGTATAACAGCTTGGGTCAATTTATGGGTTCCATTGATCTATATACCTGTTCTTGTGCCAGTACCAGGCTGTTTTGATTATGGTGGCTTTGTAGTATAACTTGAAATCTGGTATTGTGATTCCTCCAACTTTGTTCTTCTTTCTCAAGATTGCTGCAGATATTCGGGGTCTTTTTGGTTTCATATAAATTTTTGGAGTATTTGTTCTAGATCTGTGCAATATGCTATTGGTATTTTAATGGGGATTGCATTGAATATGTAGATTGCTTTGGGTAATATGGACATTTTGATGATGTTAATTCTACCAATCATGAACACGGTATATTCTTCTACTTGTTGATATCTTCCTCTATCTCTTTTTTCAACGTTCTGTAGTTTTCCGAGCACAAGTCTTTTACCTCCATGGTTAAGTTTATTCCTAAGTATCCTACTTTTTTAGTTGCAATAGTAAATGGGATTATTTAGTTTCTCTTTCTAATAATTCATTATTGGCGTATAAAAAAGCCATCAATTTTTGGGTGTTGATTTTGTATCCTGCTACATTGCCAAATTCATTAATTACACCTAGTAGTTTTTTGGTGGAGTCTTTAGGGTTTTCTATACACAATATCATGTCATCTGCGAATAATGAGAGTTTTACTTCCTCCTTTCTGACTTGGATTCCTTTTATTTTTTCTTCTTGTCTGATTGCTGTGACTAGGACTTCCAATACTGTGTTGAGTAAGAGCGGTGAAAGTGGACATCCCTGTCTTGTTCCTATTCTTAGGGGAAATGCTTATTTTTTTTTTTGCCCATTGAATATGATGTTCACTGTAGGTTTGTCATTTATGGCCTTTATCATGTTGAGACATGCTCCCTCTTTTCCACTTTGCCAAGAGTTGTTATCAAAAACTAGAGGCCCAGTGCATGAAATTCGTGCATGGCGGGGGAGGGGTGTGTGTCCCTCAGCCCAGCCTGCACCCGCTCCAATCTGGGACATCCCTCTCACAATCCAAGACTCCTGGCTCCCAACCGCTCACCTGCCTGCCTGCCTGATTGCCCCTAACCGCTTCTGCCTGCCAGCCTGATCACCCCCTAACCACTCCCCTGCCAGCCTGATCAACGCCTAACTGTTCCCCTGCCAGCCTGGTCACCCCTAACTGTCCTCCCCTGCAGGCCTGGTCCCCCCCCAACTGTCCTCCCCTGCAGGCCTGGTCCCTCCCAACTGCCCTCCTCTGCCAGCCTGGTCACCCCTAACTGCCCTCCCCTGCAGGCTTGGTTGCCCCCAACTGCCCTCCCTTGCAGGCCTGGTCCCTCCCAACTGCCCTTTCCTGCTGGCCTGATCACCCACAACTGCCCTCCCCTGCTGGCCATCTTATGGTGGCCATCTTGTGTCCACCTGGGGGCAGCCATCTTTAACCACCTGGGGGCAGCCATCTTGTGTGTTGGAGTGATGGTCAATTTGCATATTATTCTTTTATTAGATAGGATGGGTGCTGGATTTTGTTGAATGCTTTTTCTGCGTCTATTGATATGATCATGTGGTTTTTGTCTTTCAATTTGTTTATGTGATCTATCACATTTATTGATTTGCAAATATTGTACGAGCCTTGCATCCCTGGAATAAATCCCACTTGGTCATGGTGTATGACCTTTTTAATATATTGTTGGATCTGATTTGCTAATATTTTGTTGAGGATTTTAGCATCTATGTTCATCAGGGACAATGACTTGTAATTCTCTTTCTTTGTAGTGTCTTTATCTGGTTTTGGAATTAGGATAATGCTGGCCTCATGAAAAGAGCTTGGAAGTGTCCCTTCCTCTTGGATTTTTTTTGGAATATTTTGAGGAGTATAGGTGTTAGTTCTTCTTTAAATGTTTGGTAAAACTCCCCTGTGAAGGCTATCCAGACCCAGGCTTTTGTTTGCTGGGAGTTTTTTATTTTTATTTTTTTATTATTACTGCTTTATTACTTCTACTTACTCTGGCCTATTCAGGTTTTCTGATTCTTCCTGATTGCATTTGGGGGTTGTACTTTTCTTGGAATTTATCCATTTCATCCACATCATCCAGCTTGTTGGCATATAGTTGTTCATAGTATTTTCTTACAATCCTTTGTATTTCTGTAGTGTCAGTTGTTACTTCTCTGCTTTTGTTTCTGATTTTATTTATTTGAGTCCTCTTTGTTTATTGATTAGTCTGGCTAATAGTTCATCAATCTTACTTATCTTTTCAAAGAACTAGCTCTTAGTTTCATTGATCTTTTGATATATATATATATATATATATATATATATATATATATATGTAAAATTTATTTCAGAGAGTAAGGGAAAGGAAGAGAGAGATAGAAACATTAATGATGAGAGAGAATCATTGATCGGCTGCCTCCTGCATGCCCCCTACTGGTTCAAACCCATAACCTGGGCATGTGCCCTTGACTGGTCGAACCCTGGACCCTTCAGTCTGCAGGCCAATGCTCTATTCACTGAGCCAAACCATCTAGGGCTCATTGATCTTTTGTATAGTTTCTTTTTTAGTCTCTATGTCATTTATCTCTGCTCTAATCTTTATTATTTCCTTCCTTCTACTTACTCTGGGCTTTTCTTGTTGGTCTCTTTCTAATTCTTTAAGATGTAGGATTAAATAGTTTATTATTAATCTTTCTTTCTTTCTTTCTTTCTTTCTTTCTTTCTTTCTTTCTTTCTTTCTTTCTTTTTTTTTTCCTTTGAGGTTTGCCTGTAGTGCTATGAACTTCCCTTTCAGGACTGCTTTTGCTGTGTCCCAGAGATTTTGGATTGTTGTATGTTCATTTTCATTTGTTTCCAGGAAGTTTTAGATTTCTTTCTTGATCTCATTGGTAACCCATTCATTGTTTAATAGCATGCTATTTAACCTCCACGTGTTTGAATGTTTTTGAGTGTTTTTACTGTAGTTGATTTCTAATTTCATTCCATTGTGATCTGAGAAGATGCTTGATATGATTTCAATCTTCTTGAATTTATAGAGACTTGATTTGTGTCCTAACATGTGGTCTATCTTTGTGAATGACTCATGTGCACTTGAGAAAAATATATATTCTGCAGCTTTGGAGGTAAATGTTCTATAAATGTCAATTAAATCCATCTGATCCAGTGTGTCCTTTACAGTCACTGTTTCCTTGTTAATTTTTTTGTCTGGAAGATCTATCCAGGGAGGTCAGCAGGGTGTTAAAATCCCCTGCTATGACTGTATTGTCATCAATCTCTCCCTTAAAGTCCTCTGGAAGTTTTTTTTAAAAAAATATATATACTAGAGGCCTGGTGCATGAAATTCATGCACGGGTAGGGTCCCTAGGCCTGGCCAGCAATCAGGGCCTATCGGGGCCTTCCTTCCCCTGGCTGCCAGCTGCTGGCCGGGGCCTTCCTTCATTCTGCGCCGCCCCCTGGTGGTCAGCACATGTTATAGCGAGCGGTCGAACCCCCAATCAGTTAAATTCCTGAGGGGACAATTTGCATATTAGCCTTTTATTATATAGGATTTAGGTGTTCCTATATTGGTTGCTCTTTATTGTTGATTTAGTGTAGCTTGAAAATGAAATGCCTAAGTGTGTGTTGTTTTATCCTCACCTGAGCACATATTTTTATTAATTTCTAGAGAGAGAGGAAGGGGGGGAGAGAGAGAGAGAGAGAAACATTTATCAGTTGCCTCCCATACACTCTCCAACTGGGGATGGAGCCTGAAACCTAGGTATATGCCCTGACCGGGAATCAAACCTGCAACCTTTTTGGTGTACGGGACGACACTTCAACCAACTGAGCCACCCAGTCGGGGTCTAAGTGTGTCTTTTCATATTTGTCCTGCTGGTTGTTCTTTGAGCTTCCTAGAGCTGTGGTCTGGTGTCTGACATTAAATGGGGGGAAATTTAGTCATTATTGTTTCACCTATTTTTTCTGCTCCGTTCTTCTTCTGGTGTTCTCATTAATGGATGCTCCACAGTTGCCATTGTCCTACAGTTCTTAGACACTGTTCCTTTCCCCCCTAGTTTGCCTTGGGGTTTGAGAATTCTCTTGCTTTCTCTCTTTCTCTCTCTCTCTCTATATATATATCCTCAAGCTCTAAGTTTCTCTCCTCAGCCGTGTCCAGTCTACTAAAAAGCCCATCAGAGGCCGTCTTCATCTGTTACGGTGTTTGATCTCCAGCATTTCTCTTTGGTCCTTCCTCAGGATTTCTGTCTCCCTGCTTACAATTCCCATCTGCTCTTGCATGCTGTCTATGCAGTCCATGAAAGCCTCAGCATATTGATCACAGCCGTTTTACATTCCTGGTCCGATAATGCCAACAACCCTGCCGTAGCTGAGTCTGGTTCTGATGTTTGCACTGTCTCTTCACACTGTGTTATTTGCCTTTTAGTATTCCTTGCAATTTTTTTCTCGGTCGCCGGGCATGATGTGCCAGGTGAAAAAGGAACTGCTGTCAATAGGCCGTCAGTGCTGTGGTGGGGCGGTGTCCCGAGGGGAGGGCTTCTATGGTCCCACGAGAAGGTCTCAGCCTTCCCGTGAGCCTGTGTCTCCGTGAACTTCACAATGTCTCTCAGTCCTCCCCACGTACGTGGGCAGGACGGCAAGAGTGGGCAGAAGGTGGATATCTCCCATTCCCCTGGCCGGTTAGGCTCTGACAAAATGCCAGGGGGCTGGGCACTGGTTAACTGGTTTCCCCTGAGGGCAGGACTTGCTGGGAAGAACAGAATGTATTTCAAGATGGTCCTTTTCCCTCCACCCCGGAAGCACTGGGCAGGGGCGGGGGGAATTTTACTCCAATATTCACTTGTCAGGAATAGACTGAGCTCCTGCAGGTGAACCCCACAGAGGCGTGAGGGCCCTCTGGGACCGCCTGCCGCCCCTGGGGCTGTAACTCTCAGACGCGCCCACTCCGAGCCACCAGCAGTTCGTCAGTTACCGTTCCGGTTTCCGGGCAGGTCTCCGCTCCTTAAAGTGTGGTTCTCTCTGTGCACCTGTCAGTGTTTCCAGTTTTGAGGGCGGCGGTGTGCACGGTGGCCTCACCTTTCTCACGGATGGAGGAGGAGTTATTGATTTTTCAGCTCCGTGTTTTTACTAGTCGTTAGAACTAAGTGGCAACTTCCAAGTGTCAGCTTGGAGATTTGAAGGCTGGGGTTCGCTTTTCAATAGCCCACCCGGCCTCTCGGTGGAGGATGGGGTGGCCAAGTGTTGGTGGGCCGAGTAGGGCGGGGCCATAGTCAGGGGTTTACCCGAGACATTTCCCCGTGTAGGCCTCACCCATGTGGCTCCATGGCACATACCCAGGCTCTGCCATGTTCCTGGAATTCTCTGGGGGCTCCAGGGACCTTCATTGCCACCCCCCTTCCCACCGGCTTCCAGCTCCCTCTTCCCACCAGGTGGGCAGGCCCCCGTTCTCAGTGGTCGCCACCCCAGCCAAAGCCAGAATCCTCAAGGGGAAGCCAAAGGGCAGAAGGGGCAGGTCAGAGAGGAAGCGGGAGGGAAAGGCATCAGGAGACGTTTCAGAAATGCTGGTCTCCTCAGGATGGCGTCAGCTCTGAAGGCAGAACCTGGGTGTGCCTGCCTGCGCCCAGGGCCTGGCAGCGCCAGCACAGTGCACCCCAGGGAGCACCTGCTGGTGCCCGGCAGCACCCGCCGCCCCAAGGGCACCGCCCGGACCTCGCCAACGTGCAGAGCGCAGACGGAAAGGTACCTCCCATCTCAGGCTCCAGCCTGGTCACCCTCCTTCCAGAGCAGTGGTCCCCAGCGTGGGGCACAGGCCCCCGGGGGGGCAGTTTAATTTTTAAGGGGCGCAATTTGGGAATGAGTTATGAACAGTGAATTTTTCTGCATTTCTTACGGTTCTAGGGGCCTCATATACAGTATATAAATACATATTGTGACATTTATGCATTACAGTTCTCTGTTAAATGTTCTGAAACTTTATTGGCTATTTTTTCATATCACTTCATTTTATTATTTTTTTTAAACAGTTTCTTAGTGATTTCTTCCTCAGTGCTTCAGCTGTCCTTTCGTTCTTTTATTTTTCTCTCTCATGGATGCCATGTTCCTTGGGAGCTTGTTTAGACCAAGTGAATGGCCTTTTAGGCTTCTCCCCATGAATAGTTCACTTTTTAAAATATATATATATTTTAATGGGTTTTTTTTACAGGGAGGAAGGGAGAGGGACAGAGAGTCAGAAACATCGATGAGAGAGAAACATCCATCAGCTGCCTCCTGCACACTCCCCACTGGGGATGTGCCCGCAACCAAGGTCCATGCCCTTGACCGGAATCGAACCTGGGACCCTTGAGTCTGCAGGCCGACGCTCTATCCACTGAGCCAAACCAGTCAGGGCGGAGTTCACTTTTTGAATAAGAAGAATTATATGTCACTGGGGCATCAGGATTTCAGAGATGCTTAGGTGAGCCGTGGCCAAAGAAAGGCTGGGAACTGCTGTACCGGAGGGTTCTGTCCCCGAGAGCCTGCAGGGGCTTCCCCGGGAAGATGCTGGGTGGACCTGCCCACTCCTGCGCCTTCTCTGGCGCTCAGCCCGGTGTCACCAGTGCTCGCGGACGACCGGGTTCTGTCCGTCCTTGTCTTTGCTCGCGGTGCCAGCAGGACTCTGGTCCCGCATAGGCACGCAGTCAACTTCTGTGATGAAAGGAATGACTGTCCCGTAAACAGGTGAAGTCAGAGCCTGGCTCACGCCGGACGGTGGGGAGGACCCCGAGGCGGACGACGTGCCGGGCCCTGGGGGCTCCCGTTCCCCACCCGCCGCCGTGATGACTCGGAAGCAGGTGGGCGCCTGCCTGGCTGAGGGCGCAGGCCAGCTTCGCCTCAGACTCTGAATTTCTAAGCGCGAAGCCACTGATGGGTGAGGAGGAGATGCGATGGAGCAGGCAGGAGAGAGCGGGGCGCGGAGGGCCTCCCGGAAGGGACCCGGCACGCTTGCAGGGGCCGGTGTCAGACCCGCGTGGCGTCGGTGTGGCGTCTGCAGCAGCAGCAGCGCCCGCAAGGCTGTGAACCACGCTTACTCGTGAGGATGAGTGCGGAACTGGGGCGGGGAGGCAGCATATGGAGCCTTTCTCCGGGAAGTGGGGGCCTGGAGCCTCGTCCATGGGTGTCTCTGGGGTACAGAGGGGAACGTGCAGCTGAGCCGACCACTCCGGGGAGAGGCAGCTGGCGTCGCTGGCTGGGCTGACCCGGCAGGACTCTGCTTGGCGTTGGGCGCCCGCGCTGAGCTGGGTGGCTCTGATGGCAGAGGAGCTGCAGGTGACGGTCCCAGGTGCGGGCAGTTGGGATCTGTTAGGGCAGGTGCTGGGACGGGAGGCCCCGGGGATGTGGGAGGGGCGTCGGCAGCACTGGCTGCTCCCCCACCTGAGCGTAGAGGGCTCCCACTCCCTGGTAGGGACCGGGTACGAGGAGCCCCTGGTCCCTCTGAGCAGTGGGGGGCAGGCCGACGCACCTGGAAGAAGGGCCTTGGGCAGCCCCTCTGACCGCCCTGCACCCGGAGGGGCTGCAGACATAGGGAGCGGTGTGGGCCGGGAGAGAGAGACACCGGAGGAGCTGGGCCAGGACACCTGCGTGACCTCAACGTCAGAAACCAGGTAGGTGTGGTCGTTCCCCTGAGGGCAGGGGGTTGAACCGTGTCCCCTCAAATGAAGTCCATCTAGACCAGGGGTGGGCAAACTTTTTGACTCGAGGGCCACCATGGGTTCTTAAACTGGACCGGAGGGCCGGGACAAAAGCATGGATGGAGTGTTTGTGTGAACTAATATAAATTCAAAGTAAAGGAGCGGAGGGGAGAGCAAGAGAACCGGATAGAACAGCCGGATCCGGCCCGCGGGCCGTAGTTTGCCCAAGGCTGATCTAGAACCTCAGAAGGTGCCCTTCACACACTGGACATGGGGTCACGGGAACAGGTCATGCAGATGTGATGAAGTGATGCCGAGGCAATCCTGGAACAGTGGCCCTAAGTCCAGCGGCTGGTGTCCCGAAGAGAAGGGGGCTCCCAGAGGCAGGGAAGGGATCGTCCCAGACCCGCAGAAGGAACGGCCCCAGGACGCCTGGATCCCGGCCTCCCGGCCTGCGCGGCTGTGAGAGATCAGCTTTCTGTTGTTTTAAGCCTCTCCGTTGTGGTCACCGGGGAGGGCAGCCACAGGACACTAACCAGACCCCAAGGCGCCTCCTTGTCCTGAGCCCCAGGCGGGCCAGGGCAGATACCCGCCTGCTCCCGGACCCCAAGCCAACTGAGATGAGAACAGTGTGCAAAACTAACCAACATTATCCTCCATTTTAGAAAATCAGAGCATAGCATTTCCAGGGCCCCCGAGATCAGGGTGAGGGGAGGCTGCCACAGGTGGGGGCCCCGTGTCAGGCTGCGGAGGGGAGGCGTGCCCGCCTGGCCCTCCCAGGCTGTGTCCCTGGGTCCCGGGTTGGCGTCATCTCTGACCTCGGGGGCAGCGCAGAGCCCCAACCCGTGTGCGAGTGGCACCGTGTCAGCCGCCCCACATTAATATTTGATGATGTTGAATCGCTTTCTTCTGAGACAGAGAAAAAGAGGCCACTCCACGTGGGTAATAAGATGCGCGGGGCTGTGCAGCGAGCTCTCGGCTGTCCAGGCCTGAGGAGGTCGACGCTGCCGTGAATAATTCATCCACCTGCAATGATTTCTCCAGCTCTGCTCCCTGGTGACCAAAGAGAGCTTGGCTCCCGTCCCTGGCAGTCCAGACAGGCTCTCGGTCACTCCTGGTCACGCCAACTTGAGCGTGAGGGGCACACGCTCCCCTTTGCCGGGTGATCTAGGTCTTGGGCCTCAGTTTCCCCAGCAGAGGAGCTGTATATGCTTTCCCTGGCCCTGGCCCCTGGCCCCCTAAGGGGGTGCAGAAAGGCCTGGCAGTATGGCATGAGAGCTGAAGTGTGAACCGCACATGTGCTGTGTGACCCTGAGCAAATTTCTTTACTCTCTGGGCCTTGGTCTTGTTCTGTGATGTGGAGTTAGGGGCAGTTCCTGCCTGGCCTCGCTCCCTGGGTTTTATTTCTGCTACTTTGATTAAACATCTCTGAGTATCTTCCCTGTACAGGGCACACAGATCAGCTGTCCTCAGTCTTTTCAACCTTAGCTGGGCCAGATGCTGTGGTCCTCCTGGAGTGGGCAGTATCCCAGTGGGGGCGGTGGAGAGGGCAGAGGACTGAACAGGGGACAGAGGTCTGCACTGTGAGCGGAGTGCGAGCCCCCGGGGAACCGTGCCTGGGAGGGTCTGAGAGGCTTTCCCCGAAGGCAACTCTGAAATCCTGGCTGCAGGAATAAAACAGGCACCAGGTGATAAGGATAATGACAACGATGATGATACAAGAAAGCGGTGCAACACCATGTTAAATAGAGAGGAAAACTGCCCTGCGCCCCTCCGTTCCTCCCTGCGCCCCCTCCGTTCCTCCCTGCGCCCCCTCCGTTCCTCCCTGCGCCCCTCCGCTCCTCCCTGCGCCCCTCAGTTCCTCCCTGCGCCCCTCCGTTCCTCCCTGCGCCCCTCAGTTCCTTCCTGTGCCCCCTCCGTTCCTCCCTGCGCCCCTCTGTTCCTCCCTGCGCCCCTCCGTTCCTCCCTGCGCCCCTCCATTCCTCCCTGTGCCCCCTCTATTCCTCCCTGTGCCCCCTCCGTTCCTCCGGAGGTAACCTTTTCATGCCTTTGATAAAAACCCTCCAGGGCACCTACTGACTTCAAATACCATCCAGCCAGCCCGCAGGGTCACACACCTCTGCCTCCTGCCTCTGCTCAGACCTCCCACCACTTCCTCCTCTTGTCTTGCACCACCTGGTCTTCTTTCTGTTGCACAAAAATGCCAAATCGATGCTCACCCCAGGGCCTTTGCAGTGGCCACTTCTGCACCTGGAGGGACCCTCTCCCTGCCCCCGTCTCTCCTGGAGCTTACTCAGTCTCAGAACAAGCATCCTCTCCTCGCAGAGGCATCCGCTGAACACCCCCAGCGGGCACCTCTCTCCCAGCCAAGGTCCTGGTCCTCGGAGCCTCCAAGTGTGAAATCAGCCTTTGAACTTGCCTCCCAGCACTTACTGCTCTGCTATGCCCTCGTGCATCTGCACCTGGGCCCGGGCCCCAAGGGTGTGAGCAGAGACCATGGCTCATTTTTTGGCTGCTCTCGGGGTACACAGCTGGCCTGCGGCAGCCTCTCAACAAGGACTAGTAAAACCAGTGTGAGTGACGAGACTCCAGTCAGAAGACAGAACTCACACAGTACTTTGAACAAGCAGCGTTTAATAGAAAGATTGATGATAACAGGCTTGCAGTAGGGAGAGGCTGGGTGGTAAGAAATGAAGAGAACTTTCAAGATATAAAGATAGGAGATGAGGGAGCAGCCACTACCCTAGGACAGTGGTCGGCAAAACTGCGGCTCGCGAGCCACATGCTGCTCTTTGGCCCCTTGAGTGTGGCTCTCCCACAAAATACCACGTGCGGGCGCGCACGTACAGTGCGATCGAAACTTCATGGCCCATGCGCTGAAGTCGGTTTTCAGCTCTCAAAAGAAATTTCAATCGTTGTACTGTTGATAGTTGGCTCTGTTGACTAATGAGTTTGCCGACCACTGGCCTAGGAGCATCCAAGGAAGGCTCCCTCACCCTGCCCCTGGCCCCGGGCCGAGGTCCAGACCTCCTCCGAGAGGGCACGGCTGGGGCTCAGTGGATGTGGCTACAGGCTGCAACAGCGGAACTTTCAGGGTGGTGGAGGAGGCTCTGATGGGGAGAGATCTTGCTGGAGGCCATCGGCTGCAAAACCACAGAGAGAGCCAGGGAAGCTGCTGGCCACGGGGTGCTGCTGACCACCGCTCTGCAGGAGCGGACGGAGAAGAAGCCACAGAGCAAGGAGCCTGGTGCTGGCGAGGCTGGCGTGCTGCTGGGGGCTGCCCAGCCCATGCACCAAACCAGGAAGGAAGCCCTTTCCTCCCGCACTGCCTCTCCAGCGCCCCTGCTGGCCAAGCTCGGCATGTGCCAGGAGGCACAGGAAAGGATGTCTGAAGGCCCGGCTCAGTGTTCCCGCAGCGGGCAATGCAGGGCACGTGTGCAGCTCAAGGACGATCAGTTGGTAACCGGCACCTTCCACGCTGCTGGGGCTCAGCTCCCAGCTGCACGCTTCAACTCCGATTTAATAGCAGCACAGCGTTATCTTTCCACCTCACAAGATCCAGCCATCCCTCGCACACGTGACAAAGCTCCTACCCTCTCCCTGGAAACCAGGGTACGTGTGGCGCCAGCGGTCCTTGCGGCCGGCGCTGACTATGGGAACTGCTCCTCAAACTCAGAGCAGCCCGCGGAGAATTTTCTTACCTGCAGGCTACGCTGTAAAGCGAACGTCCACCAACTTGTATATTAAAATAAAAAGGGGAAGGAGAGAGAAGGCGAAAACAGTTCGCATATATAAATAAGCACACAAACATCGCAAATGCAAACAGGCTGAGCTGCTGCGGAACACGGTCTGTCGTTCAGTCGGGGGCCATCACTGGCCTCCGTGGCCTCCTTGTTCAGCTCGCTGCCCGTGCCCTGCTTCCCGGCCCTCAGCCAGAACCTCCGCTGGTCTTTAACCAGTGGGGTGACCCCACCTTTCCTTCCTGAAGGCTCTGAGTCTTCAGTCACCCTTAAATTCTTTGGTTGGAATAGTTTTCCATCACCCATTAATATTGGGCATAAACAGGCCAAGGGGTGCCTTAGCCAACCCTCTGGACTCCAGCTATTTTCCCCCTGCAACCAGGATCCGTCACTCCAGCCCGTGGAGTCATTTTTTGCAGGTCCGTTCAGGGGTTTTAACGTGGCCCAGTGGTGATCTCCTCTCCCAATGAAACCTGGTGTGCTCATGCCTGGCCTGAAAGTCAGCGTGACACAGAGGTGTCCCGGATGCAGGTGCTCTGTGCTCCAATGTGAGTCTAGATTCCCCGGGGAAGGGAGACCTCCAGGGCCTCCTTGGAGAACAACATCGAGGGCTGGGTGTGCAGGTCTCACACTAGACCCAGCCCACCCAGCCCACCCAGCCCACCCCCGTCAGCCTTTGCCCTCCCGCCGCCTCCCCAGGCCCGGGCGCCCTGGCCTCCCCGCCTAACTGTGGGGCAGCTGTCGGCGCTGCTTCCGGCTGGTGGTGAGCAGGCTCCAGGGCTGGTCCCAGCGACCCTGGTGATGATGCTCACACCTTCACGTAATTCCTCGCCTCGGGTGCAGGTGGGACCAGTGACAAACTTCTAGCCAGTAGAATAGGACAAAGCCAACGGGATGGCACTTTTGTGATTAGGTTACCTAAGACGGGACTTCCGTCTCGCTAGCAGACGATCTTGCCTCCTTAGCGTGAGGCTTTGATAAAGTGACTCTGTTCAGGAGGTCCATGAGCTCAGCCTTCAGCCTCCAGCCAGCAGCCAGCGAGTCCCCGAGGCCCTCAGACCCACAGCCTCCAGGGAACTGACTCCCACCAACAGCCATGTGAGCTCCGGAGCGGGCTCTTCCCCCTCCCGCCTCCCGTGGGGCCCCGGCGCTGGGCGACACCGCGACGTTGCCTGTGAGAAGACTTGAAGCAGCGGACCCAGCCGAACCACGTCCGGATGACTGACCCATTGAAACTGTGAAATAATGAAAGGGTGTTATTCTGAGTCTAAATTTGTGATAATTAGTTATATAATGAACACATCCTTACACAAGCTAAGACATGAAATCCAGAATCTCTAGTGAGTGCAGCTATGCCCATCGGATTTGGTCTGATCTAATGCCACATCCCTCCCTCCCGGTCTAACACCCCCCGGCAGCCACTCCCACACGGGCCCGGGTTTCTGCCTCGCCATTCTTTTGGCGGATAGACTTCCGACGGTCAAAGTGTGCACCTGTCCACCTGGCGTGTGTTGAGAAGGGGCCCTTGTTGCGTGTCTGAGGGCGGCAGGGAAGGGCTGGGCTGGGCTGGGCTGGGTCTCGAGGAGAACGGACACCCCTTTCGGGGCCCCAGGGGGGTGTGCACAGGGCTGTAGGCAGAGGTGGACTCTCCAGACACAAGAAGGAGAGCGACCTCGCCTGGGAGGCTCAGCGTGATGTGGGGGCTCAAGGTTGACCGTCTCAGGGGGGGTCCCATTCCAAGTCTCGGGATCCTAGTCTTTGCCGATCGATGCCTTTGACATGCTCCTGAGAAACTCGTTGAGATTGTGAATTCAATTGTTGTGTGATAGCAACCTGCATAATTAAATCTGGTATTTGATTTTCAGCAATATCAGCCTCGCAGCGAAAAGAAATGAGATCCTTTCAGAGCTGTCGCGGGGCGCGCTGGCGAGCGGAGCTTCGCATCTGCGCTCGTCCTCGCCTCTTTGTGGGTGCTCAGGTCCGTGCACAGGAACCCCAGCTCGCCCAAACCCAGGACCGCGTCACGTCCAGCCCAGCCCCACTGCACGGCGGCAATCCACCACAGGTGCTCGTCTGAGCGGCTGTGATGCTATTGCTACAACATATGGATTACTCACGCCCGCTTCCCATCGGCAGGGAGCCCAGAGGCATGGCCAGGTCCACCCCCAAATCCCGCCTGCCACCCGGGGCCACTCCTGGTACCAATTTTGTCTCAGTCGGGGGTCTAATCAGGAGGCAGGCGTGACAGTAGCGTGAACAGGGAACGTCTATGCAGGATTGTGGCCTATGACAGGAGGTTGGATTATGAAGGGTCAGCTGGTAAGAAGGGAGGAGAACTGTGAAGATCCCAGGACAGCGAATGTGAAGAACAGTCACTGCCCTTGGGGCTGAGACCAAGCCCCCAAGAAGACACCCCCACCCGGGACGGACGGAGATCTGGTATTGCTGGGGGGTTCGTGCTGTAAGAAGCCTTTGGCTGCCCAGTAGGACTGTGGGCACTGTGCCCGGGATCTGGTGCCTGAGAAGCCTGGGAGCTGGCGGGGGAGCAGCCCAGGCCACCAAGGAAACCCCTTCCTCCCCCAATGTCTCTCCAGAACCCCCCGCCCCCAGCAAAGCTCCGCGGGGAGCCAGCCAGCCGAGGGAAGACTTGGCTCGTTTGCTTGGGGCTCATCTTTTTTCACGAGAAGCAAGCAATAAAGGACGGATTTGGAGCTGAGAGGCAGACATCCCCACTTGGCAGGGACACAATCTAACAAGGCCCTCTCAGAAAGCTGGCACGTTCGCCCTGGCTGGTGCGGCTCAGTCGGTTGGGCATCATCCCAGGCACCGAAAGGTTGCTGGTTTGATTCCCAGTCAGGGCACGTGCCCAGGTTGTGGGCATGATCCTCGGCAGGGGGCGTGCAGGAAGCAGCCGATCGATGTTCTGCATGTCTCTCTCTCTCTCTCCCCCTTCTCCCTTCCTCTCTCTCTCAAAATCAACTTTTAAAAATCTTTAATAAGAGGACACTGACATATTTGCTCCGTTATATCTTTGCCCCTGTACCCAGTTTTGTCCCCCCGTGATGATTTTTCATACTTCCCATTGGTTTTCTTTTATGACTTTAAATGATGTTCTTCTAGCCGGCGTCCGGAGCTGGACTCAATGGGGCAGGGAGCGTGTTTGCTGTGTGCGGACTTGCGCAGGCTCTGTGGAAGGCTGAGGAGAGCGGCTCCGTCCTCAGGTAAGGCAGGTTCTGGGGCAGGGGTGGGCAAACTTTTTGACTCAAGGGCCACAATGGGTTCTTAAACTGGACCGGAGGGCCGGAACAAAAGCATGGATGGAGTGTTTGTGTGAACTAATATAAATTCAAAGTAAAGGAGCGGAGGGGAGAGCAAGAGAACCCTCCGCTCTTTCGGCTCCGCGGGCCGGATAGAACAGCCGAACGGGCCGGATCCGGCCCGCGGGCCGTAGTTTGCCCACGGCTGTTCTGGGGGCTCCTTTAGAAAATGGGAGCCCTCAGGTTAATTGCTTCAACTCTGGGGATGAAGGTCCTACTATTCTGGGAGGAGAAAGTCTCTTCACCGTCCTTGTCCGCTCTTGAATTTCTGTGTCCTGTGCCTTAGATAGTCTCTTAGCTCCTGTTTGGGTGGAACTGTGTCCCCTCCCCATGACCCCCCCCCCCCCAAATTCATACATTGGTGCACTAACACCCAGTAGCACAGACTGTGATCTTATTTGGAGACTGTCTTTACAGAGGCAGTAAGTAAGATGAAGTCATTGGTGGGCCGTCGTCAATGTGCGTGTCCTGATAAGAAGTGGGAATTTGGGTACGGAGACACAGAGAGGTCGCCACGTGAACATGACAACTGTCCACAAGCTGAGAGGAGAGAGGCCAGATTCTCCCTCAGCCTCAGAGGGAACCAATCCCGCGACCACCCTGATCCCGACCTTCCAGCCACCACAACAGCAAGGGAATCCGTTTTTGCTGTTTAAGCCCCTCGGGTTGTGGCATTTCGTTATGACAACCCCAGGAAACGGATACAAGTCCCACATGCAAACAGGATCAGGACAGCACAGCACAGCAGTCCAGTGTGGCCTCTGGATTTGAATGGCTTTTAACCCCTGTCTCCCCCTTACCAGCTGTGTGACCTTGAGCAAGTTGCTCAGCCTCTCTGTGCCTCCGCTTTCTGGGAGAATATCAGTGAGCACACAGTGGGCTTACTTACGTATTTACTTAAACGAGTGGTACACCCGGACCACACAGAACAGCATCTAGCATGTGCTGTAGAGGTCCCATCGCCCCTGGTCAGGAGAGGGGGTCAGGGGAAAGTCAGCAGAGGAAGAGAGCAGGGCGTCCTGAGGGGCCCCAAAGCCAGAGCTTGCTGGGTTGGGTCACGGCTGTGGAGGACCCAGGGTGGGTAGGCACGTCTGGCTTCCGGATCCTCCATATCAGAGACCCTCACCCGCCGACCGCCCATGGCCATCGGTCATCGCCGAACACAGCCCTGTGGGTGCACAGGAAGATGATGGGGTCCTGATGGATGGGGAAACTGAGGCTCAGGGAGGGGAAATGATCTCCAGATCAAGCAGTGAGGACTCTTCTGAGCCAGAACTCGAACCCAGGTTTCCCCGGCTCCAAATTCAGTGCCCTTGCTCTGTGAAACACTGCCTCCTGGTGGCCACCTCAGCCAGAAGCGCTGGGGGGATTCTTGGTGTGGGAAAGTGAGCTTCCCCGGGGTTGTCCAGGCCCCACACAGCACACCCCCTCATGAGTCAGTGTTCCCCTTGGCCCCCCTTTCCCACAGAGAAGCTTGGGGGTTCCTGTGGATTGAGCCCCACTGTGTGCTAAGTACCTGTCATTGCACCCTCAGCTCAACCTTGCAAGGTGGGGCTATCACCCCCATTCTAACGGGGTGGGGATGGGGTAACAGGGATGAAGCAAGGCTCAGAGAGGGAGAGGAACTCACCCGGGGCCACACAGTTGGGAGGCACCAGCGCTGGGGCAGGGATCAACACTGGAGGAAAGATGTGCCCGACACCCCATCCCTGATCTCCGGGACCCCCCAACCACTCTCCTCCTTGGAGGAGGGGGTGCAGAGGGAGAGCCCCTCAAAGGAATACTGAGAAAGAGACAGGTGCTTACAGGAGGTGGGGGTGGGAGACAGTAAGAAAGGGGGTGCCTCCTGGCTGTGTTTTGTGGGCAGTGTGGGTCCCCTTCAAAGTGCAGGAGGGACACTCTGGAGCGACTTTTGTCACTCACCACTCACTGTCACTCTGTCACCCACGAGTGATCAGAGCGGGAGGAAATGGGGCAACTTCTCTGAGTAACTGGCTGGGGGGCTCTGGCCGGGGGTTGGGGGGCCAAGGCCCTGCATGAATGAAGCCACGCCACCCTGCCCAGGACTAAACTTTCAGCTGCTGCTTTTGAAGGTTCCAAAAAGAAATAAGGGGGGGCAGAAAGGGAGGGCGCTGTTATCATGCCTCTTGCTTCATTTGCATAAGGTGAAAAATGTTTCCATAGAAACAACCGGAGTCTGTAATTTTTGAATAACGATTTCTGCATAAAGCACAACCTGTCTTTTCGCAAAAAAGGAATTAAGGAATTCTCAGAAGCGCCTCCCACCACAGCAGAGAGCCCAGCCGCCCGGGGCCGGGAACGCGGCTGCAGGGGCGGGTCTTGGTGCAAGCCTCTGCCCTCTCCGGGCCTCAGTTTCCCCACTTGGGAAGTGGGGCAGGGAGGACGAGATTAGGACCAGTGGGGGCTGAACTTCACACGTATCAGAAGGAGAGGGCGGCGGTGCTGGTGTGAAACCCCCCATCCGTGGCCATCACTGGGGCTCCCGGGCAAGGGGTCTGGCCGAGTTTCAACAAACTCTCCGCGAGAGTCTGGGACAGAGGCCTGAGGGCCACCCAGGCTGCAGGGGGAGGTCTCAGGGTCCCCTCTGTGGACCGGTCTGGTGGTGTCTGGCCGGCTCGGCTGGAGCGGGAGGCCCGTGCCTCGCCTGGGCGCCTCTGCCCCCTGGTGGCTCGAGGGCATCTCAGCACTGCTGCCCAGGGCTCCACTGGGGCTGGTCTCCCTCCAGGGGCTGGGATGCTGGGGCCTGAGGGCCAGGTTAGGCAGGGAGAGGGACCCCAAGACCATCCTGAGACGGGCCCTCCTGCCTAGGTCTCGGGGCAGACAGCCTCCTACAAATCGAGGGGCCCCTGGTGCCTTGGGGAGTGCAGGTGCCTTAGCCGGTCAGACTCAGGAGTCAGGATATGAAGGCTGAGGCGGACTGTGTGGAACCAAGAGGGCCTGGTCTGCTCCCCCGTGTTACAGACGGGGACACTGAGGCCCTGAGAGGGGCCCCGCATTCCGGGGCAGCCCCGCCCAGAGGCCCTGCTCTGTCCCAACAGAGGCCCCAGCTGCATGAGCCCCACGGCGGGGTACCTGGGGTCTGCAGAGTGCAGTGTGGGCCTCGCAGGAGTCCAGGGCGTCTTTATTTACCGTCATTTAAACTGTGGGGTGAAATATTGTGCTGGGCTGGAGCTGAGCAGGCAGAAACACCCCGAATCTCAGGCTTAATTATAGCCGGAGGAGACGGGAGAAATGAGCCATGAGCTGCCCAGGGCTCAGCGCAGGGAACGAGCCTTCGCACGTCCCTGCCTCTTTAGTTTTAAGAAATACACATATGATGCCTCCTCGATTGAAATATGTCAGCTCCACAGGACGGTGACTTTTTGGGGGTAGGAGTGACTGCCTCAGCCCAGCACTCCTGGGGCTCTCCTCCTCCAGGAGGGCCCCGGATTGCCCCGCTGCTCACCTTAGCGCCAGGTTGCTGGGCATGCGTCTCCTGTTAGAGAGGTGGCACGGCGCGGGGAGAAGCTGCAGACCGCCTCGGTGTGGTACCTGGCCCGCTGCCGGTGCTCTGGGCAGGGACCACCACGGAGGGTGCAGGTGAGAGGGAGCGAGATGGCGGACATGACGCCGGTGGCTTGCCCCGTCTGGGAGTTCAGAGGGTGGTCCTCACCTGCCCAGCTGCCCTCTCCTGCCTCCCAGGTGCAAGCCCCCTGGCTGCCGGCCGGTCTTCCCCGGCTGAAGTTGCGCGGAGCTCGGGGCAGAGTAAGGAAGGACGGAGCCTGCCAAAACCGGTTTGGCTCAGTAGATAGAGCATCGGCCTGCGGACTGAAGGGTCCCAGGTTCGATTCCGGTCAAGGGCATGTAACTTGGTTGCGGGCACATCCCCGGTGGGAGGTGTGCAGGAGGCAGCTGATCGATGTTTCTCTCTCATCGATGTTTCTAACTCTCTATCCCTCTTCCTTCCTCTCTGTAAAAAATCAATAAAATATATTTTTAAAAAAGCTTAAAAAAAAAAAAAAAAGGAAGGACGGAGCCAGAATCTAGGGCGGCCTTTAGTCAGATACGGTGAGATGGAGAGAGGGGAGGCGTGACCACGGGCCACACAGGCGAGGCATGTGCCACGTCGTTGAGAACGAGCTCACAGCTAGACAGACCCTCCTCGGCTGTGTGGCCCGAGGAGAGGGACTTCACCTCTCTGGCCCTCCGTTTCCTCATCTGTGAAATGGGGCTTTGGGGTGGGCTGCTGGGAGGGTTAAAAACGAGTGTGTCGTCCTAGCCCCGTGGTCGGCAAACCACGGCTCACGAGCCATATGCGTCTCTTTGGCCCCTTGAGTGTGGCTCTTCCACAAAATACCACGGCCTGGGCGAGTCTATTTTGAAGAAGTGGCATTAGAAGAAGTTTAAGTTAAAAAAATTGGGCTCTCAAAAGAAATTTCATTCGTTGTACTGTTGATATTTGGCTCTGTTGACTAATGAGTTTGCCGACCACTGCCCTAGCCAGTTTGGCTCAGTGGATAGAGCGTCGGCCTGTGGACTGAATGGTCCCATGTTCGATTCCGGTCAAGGGCACATGCCCAGGTTGCAGGCTTGATCCCCAGTAGGGGGCGGGCAGGAGGCAGCCGATCAATGATTCTCTCTCATCATTCATGTTTCTGTCTCTCCCTCTCCCTTCCTCTCTGAAATCAATGAAAATATATATTTTTTAAAAAACCACCACAAACGAGTGTATCTGAGCAGTCAGCTCGGGGGTAAGTTCCCCAGTTTGGAGACAGTGAGAGGAGATGGGGTCACCTTCCTTCCCTCACTGGGGTCGTGGAGGAGAGGGGCTGCCCGTGGGAACGGACTGCAGGTCTGTGGTGGCTCCCAGCCGCAGACAGCCAGGAAGGCAGCCCGGCGCCCGCGTCCCCGTTGGGTGCTGCCGTCTCTGGCTGCTTCGTTGGTGACGTGGGGAGACCGCCAACCTCAGGGCGTTCTCACGGGAGTTCAAGCCGATGACAGGGCGAACGCATCTGGGAACGGTGACACCCCCATTGCAACACAACGCCCCCCTCCCAATCCCACTCGAAAGTGAGGTGAGGAACCGAGGCCCGCGGACAGAGACAGCCGGCCCACGGCCACCCAGCAAGAGGCACGTGGGCGCCCTGGCCCCGGGGAGGAGCTCGGGGGGTGACATCTCCATGGACACCGTTTGGAGGCGCCCCAAGGGCAGGTCAAGGTGAATATTCAGAAATATTCCCAACAAATGGCCCGCGTCCCAAGTCTGATGGGTCAGCCCCGCTGGGACCAGGCCTGACCCCCGCCCCGGCCCCCGACTCCCTGTCCAGTGCCCCTCCGGACAAAGCAGCCCCTCCCCAGTCCCCGCTTCCTGGGAATGAGTTTCCTCGCCCCTGGAAGGAACCAAGATCCGGATCAGGGTTTGGAAATGGTTTTGCCCTGTCTGGCTGCAGCGCCCCTTCCCAGAGCGGGGAGCGGGAGTGAGGCAGGGACGTTCTTTCTTGGAGACAGGTGGGCGGAATTGGGGGGACGAGACAGCCCATTTACATATTCCCTCTGCTCACTGTCAAGAAACTGCCTCCTTCCCCGGCTCCGAAGGCTCGCTCCCCCGGGCAGAGGAAAGCTTAATGGAGTTTTGCGACATGAAAGTCACGGGCAGAGAATAGCCGGGAAGGGCCGCCTCTTGGAGAGGCTAGCGGGACGCCGCGTGTCCTAAATGATGGCTCGCGCATGCCACCAAGACGGGGAGGAAGGCCCGGGAGAGCGGGATCATGTTTTTCTTGGAAAAACAGAAACTGCTCGGAAACATTTTGGGAGCCGTCCTGAGAAGTAGGTGCAACCAGCACACCGGAAGCCGGGGCTCCTTGCCAGGAGGTGAGGGAAAGCAGCTCCAGTCTGGGGGTCAGGGGCGGGGGCTCTGCTGCCCCCGAGGGAGATGACGAGGTGGAGGTGGGCGCCCTGGCCCCGGGGAGGAGCCATGGTGGCGGCGAAGGGTTGGAGGCCAAGGATGTGATGAGCCTCTGGTTGGCTTTGGGATTCCCTCGGTTCGGGGTGAGGTTGCCTCGAAGGGGGACCCTTGGGGGCCCTGGGAGGCGAGGGCGTGTGAGAGGACAGCGATGATGGCATTGGAGGCAAAGTGTCCCCTGAAGGAGGTGTTGCTTTTGCTCTGGGTACAAAAGGCTAAGGCCCCCATTCTAGGTCTTTTATTCATTCAGCAAACATGCACTGAGCTCTGTTCTGTGCTGAGCCCAGAGAAGCTCAAGGAAGGTAATTGGGGGTGTTGTGGCCCCAAGAAGCCCCCTGGCTTCTGCACAGGCTGACTTGTGACAAACTAAAGTTCAGGTCGGGGTGGGGCCTGGACAAGGCAGAGTGGGCGCTGCTCGGACCAGCGAGGGGTGGAGAGGAGCCCACTGAGAGGTCTTGGGAACCCAGCAGTAAGAGGAACCTTCTAGAAGGAGGACGCGGTCCAGCAAAGGCTTGGAGGCGATGGGGAGCCCCAGCACTCGGGCTCTGCCGGGTCCCAGTGGTGCGGCCGGGCACCGGCGTGGCCGGGGGAGTGCTGGGAAGGAGCAGGATGGCCGGCTGGGCCCCATCACGCTGGCCTTGGCAGGAGGAGTGGGGACCAGGGGTAATGGGAAGCCACTGGAGGGTCTTGCTGGGGTGACAGGCTCCATTTGAGATGAGGCTCGGGTAAAGGGAGAGCAGAGGCCGCAGCCCAAAGCCAAAGAGGAGGCCGCTGGGTCACAGGGGAGAGGATGGAGGCGCTAAGCTGGTTCCAAACTTGCCAGCCTCTGCTCTGACCCCTCGAAGCTTCTGGGGGTGCCCTCCCTCCTTCCCTCTCCTCCCTTCCTCCCCTCCTCCCGTTCCTCCCCTCACTCCTCATCTCTTCTCAGTTCTCCTCTCTCCCTGCTTTGACCCACCCCTCCCTCCCCAATCCCCCCCTCCCCTTCCTCCCACCACCACCCCCCCCCCCCGCCCCGCCCACTGCCGCCCCAGCAGCTGCAGCAGAAGGTCGTGGTCCTTGGGCTGCTGCCAAGGAGCAGGGGCTGCCTCAACCTCCCTCCCCTCTGGCCTCTGGGGCCCTGCACGCAGCCAGCCTGTGCACCCCTCCCCGGGCCTGGCCCACGCAGCTCTCCGCAGGGATGAGAGGGCGCAGGGCAGGGTCCCCTAAGCTCAGTTACACTCGCCCGCCGTGGGGCCCGCGATGTCACCCTTCCATTCTCCCACCTGGCAGATGGGGCCAGAGACCTGCTCTGCCACCGCAGCGAGGCCAGGGTGGGGGAGGCCTTCTGGAGCCACGGGTGCCCCTGGAGAGCTTGGGTGCTGGGCTGTGGGTGCACCAGGACCCCAGCCCCAAGGAGGAAGGGCTGAGCCCCCTTCAGGAGAAAGCAGGGGGCTCAGAGGGCGGGGACAGAGGGAGTGTGACCGAGACAGGGATCCTTCGGCCTTGGGCCCCAGCATGGGCCCCAGGCTGCGCGTAAGCAGACAGGCGGCCCCTCTGCTCCCCTCTTGGCGGGGGACAGAGGTGAGCTCATCGCGGCTGTGGGTTTCTGTGAGGCCAGGAAAATCATCTCTAATCCCCTTCCCACCAGCCTGAGCTGGGCCCGGGCCCACGGCTGGGCAGGCCCGGCCCACAGCTGGGGGCATCTGCCATGCTGACCACTTCACCACGGGCCCTGCCAAGCCCCGTCCCGTTCCCTTCCAGCGGGGCCTCCCCCCTCCCTGGCTCTCCTCTCCTGGACGGGAGGCTCCTGAGGTCAGCTCGCCGCCCGCCAAGCGGCAGGGTGGATTTTCCATGCGGGGAGCCAAACCAAAGCTCCGGGCTCCACTTTCCTGCGAAAGTAAATCAGAAACTCTGGAACCCGTCAGCTGTCAGCGAGGACAGAGGGGCAGGGGCCCCTCGGCAGCCGAGTCCAAGATGGACAGCGTGGCCAAGGGATGGGCCTGGGAACATGACCTAGTTCACGTCCTGCCTCAGCGTCCGCTCCCCGAAACCCAGGCTTGGCGAACTCGGGGGCCTGGGGGCTGCGGGGGCGCCGGGGCAAGGTGGCACCGGGGGGCACGTGCATCCTGTGCTCAAAACTCAGCTCACCACCTAGTCAATGGGCGGAGCTGCCCAGAACAGAGGTCTCCAGGGTGCCCAGGGCCTGCTCCAGGGGTCTCCAGGCCCGTCACACCCTCTTCCACCAGGCAGCCCCCTTGAAATCTGTTCAACATCTTGGGCTTCTGAATAAGCAATTGCTGGAATGCTGGGCCAGGTGCCCATCCCGTGCGGCCACCCTCCAGCCCTCCCGCCCCCGACTCTGCTATGTGAGCAGGAGCCCAGCAGCCTGCATGTGTGTGTGCGTGTGTGTGCGCATGTGTGCGTGTGTGCGTGCGTGTGTGTGTGTGCGTGCGTGTGTGTGCGTGTGTGTGTATGTGTGTGTATGTGTGTGTGCGTGTGTGTGTATGTGTGCGTGTGTGTGTGCGTGTGTGTGTGTGTGTGTGTGTGTGTTGGGGGGTGGGGGGGGGTTTGGGGGGGCTGCCTCGCTGTGTAGGAAATGGCTGGTTTCAGGATGTCCCTTAGCCTGCTGTCACCCAGCTCAGAGACCTCCTTGCAGACTGTAAGCTCCAGGCTCCAGCTGGGATTCTGGGGATGGTCAGAGATCAGAGTGGAGTGGCCTCTCCACCGAGGGTGCCTCCTGAGGACAGGACAGGGCAGATGGCCCTGCCAAGGACCCCCGTCCCCCACGCCTCAGTTTCCTCATCTGTAAAGTGGGTATGCTAAGAGGCCCCCTTATAGAGCTGCACAGATTAAATGGGACGATGCACCTGAAGCTCTCAGTGAGGCGGCCGGGCACATAGCAAGCGTGCAATGACTGGTGGTGGCGGCGGTTGCTGTTGCTCACTCATTATTAATCCCCCAGGTCCCCACGGACATCCTTCGGCTTCCGCAAGCGGCACGGCTCCAGGGTGGCTCCTTGGACCCGGCTTCGTGAGGAAACTGAGGACCAGAGGCCGGGAGAGGGGAGGTGCCCCGGCCCAGGGCGCTGCTGGTGGAGGCAGAGCTGTGGGCTGGGTGCCAGCCTGGGCGTCGGGCTGTTTCTCTTCCCAGGGCCACCTCAGCAAACCCTTCACGAGAAACAAGGTCACGGTCCCGTGTGAGCCGGGGCGGGGGCCAGAGGCAGCTCTGCTATGTGACTTGGGAACACGCCGGTCCCAGCGATCCCGGATCCGGGCGCCGCTTCTGCCTGAGCAAGCAGCTTTAAACGCTGCTCCTCCTCGTGCGCCGAGTGTTTATGATTTTTTTTTTAAGGGCCTCATCAAAGAAAATGCAATAATGATGTTTCTAACTTAACAGCAGTGCTTTACAGGGATGAATTATTCACATCAGCGAGGAAACAGGGACTCTGCAAACTGGGCCAGCTGAAGCAGTCCCTTCCTTGGGACTATTTTTATCTTTCACAGTCTTTTATCCCGGGAGCCTCGTGGCTCAGAAAGTACGGGGAGCCCAGTGTGCGGAGCCCACGTTGGCAGGATGTCAAGGCTGAAGCACTCGGCGTCTGGGAGCTTCTGCCTCGAGTGCAGAGCGCAGGGAACTCGAGGAAGTGTGGGCAGCGGCAGCGGCAGTGCCAGTGCGATGGCCCAGGAGTTCTGGGCACTTGACCGTGGAGGGCGCTGGAGGCCTGGTGCCCCACCGTGGGCTCTGAGCTCAAGGAAAACATTTGCCCTTTCCTCTGTCCTCATCGCTTCCTCCTGGTATTCCTGGAATGAAAGGGTGTGCGGGTTCCGTGCGGGACGCCTGGGGCAGCCGCCCTGTGAGAGGACGGGGTTCTGTGGTTGGAAGGCTGCTCAGGGTCAAGTGTGGGCCGGCGGGGTCCCGAACTCCACAGGCCATGCCGGTCCGACGCTGCCAAACTCCTCCAGGCCCATGTGCTTCACCAAGCACCCTGCCCGTGCCGTCCAAGACAGCAGCCCAGACCTTGGCGGGTGGGGGTGGGGGGGGGTGCTGTGGGGACTTGGAATGTGGTTGGTCCCAGTGGAAAGCACGCTGGACGGCACAGACTCAGAGCCGCAGGAGCATGGAAACTATCTCGTTCGTGTGTTTTTTATATCAATCACACATGGAGGTGACAATATTTTGGATGCTTTGGGTTAAATAAAATACATTGTTAAAATTAATTTCACCTGCTGGTTTTGCTTTTTAAAAATGTGTCCACTAGAAGATTTAAAATTATCCACAAGGCTCTCATTTGCGCTCGACTTCTGTTTCTATTGGGAGTCGCTGATCCAGAAAAGAACTAAGAGGCGATGAACAAAGGCTGTCTTTCGTTGGTGGAATTACAGAAGACGTTTTCCCTCTTTTGTGTGTGTGTGTGTGTGTGTGTGTGTGTGTGTGTGTGTGTTTCTTTCTGTATTTTCTTCATTTTGCTTCAAAACCAGCCATGCTTGCTTTATATCAGAAAAGGCACGGCTGCTATTGTTTTTAACGAATTCCAGGGCTCTTTGGGAAGTGGAAGTGAGCTAAGCAGCTTCCCTGCGAGCGATAGTGTCACCCACTGTGTGGTGAGAACAGCGGAAGAATGGGGGGTGGGGTGGGGGCGGTGCAAAGATTAGAACTGAGGCTGGGGTTTGAGAGCTCAGGGCCCTGGCAGGCAGGAACCCAGAGGAGGGGTCGCAGGGAGGTTTGTTGGTGTGACACAGGAAGTGGCACCAGCGAAGACTCTGGCCTAGCAGGGGAGCCTTTTGGAGGCTACACCACAGGAAGCTGCTCTCCCTTCCTGCCGGGGGGGGGGGGGGGGCCAGCGGGGCGGTCCCCCCTCCCCTCGCCTGCAGAGGGGAGGCTGCTCTGGAGGGAGGCCAAGGTCGGGAGGCCCAGCAGGGAAGAAAGGGGCCCCGGCTCCACCTCCCAGGCAAAACGATGTGAAAAACACAGTGAACCCTTGCTGAGCACGTCCTGCAGGGCCAGGCGCGGTTCCACATACTTGACATGGTTCCGTTCGGCTCTTCCTCAGCCCCAGCCCGACGAGATAATAATTGTTATTATTACCCTTTCACAGGGGGAGGGGGAACTGGAGTGCAGAGCCCCTGAGTGACTTGCCCTGGTTGCAGCTGGTAACCCAGGTCCCTGGCGGGTGAATTGACGCATCCCAGCCACCGGGGGCGCCCTGCACAGCAGCCCGGAGCCCAGGGCCGCGTGATCCAGCAGAAACAATGGGAACCACCCTTCAGAAAAGTCGCAAAGAAAGGTGAAATTAATCTTACTAATACATTTTCTTTCACTCAGTATATCCAAAATAGTATCATTCTGACATGTAATTAACATAAGCGTGATGAATGAGATATTTCACATTTTTTTTTGGTCGTCTTTGGCATCCGGCGAAACGTTGCACATTCTCTGCCTTTTAAACACTCAGTAGCCACATGTTGCTAGTGGCTACTGGCTTGGACCGTGCAGCTAGACTCAGAGCCTGGAAACTTACGATCTAAGCACTAGCCTGGGATGGCGATCGGTCCCTCTCATCGGCCAGCCCTGCGGGTGTGTGCTGGCTGCCTGGGGGCTGGAGTGGAGGCGGCTTCTGAGGCAGCGTCCCCACTCAGTGCGGGAGGACGGGACCGATGAGCAATGCCTGCGTGAACAAGGACAGGGACTGTGGCAGGGCCCGGGCCTCGCGTCTGCTGCTGGTGAGCCAAGCCTGCCCCTGCGGCCCCGTGGTGGGCACCGGAGCACACGCTGAGGTCGCTGGCGAGCCGCCTTCTCTGCTTTGCTGTCTGCCTTGAGCCAGGCTCCATGTACACAGCCTGGGCTCTGGGCTCAGACCCCTGCACCTCCACTTTGTGGCTGTGTGACTCCAGAGAAGCCACTTTACTTCTCTGAGCCTCAGTTTCCACATCTGAAAAATGGGCATAAGGACTGCAATGAGGAGTAAAGGAGATGAAGGGTGTAAGAGGCTGGCACACAGTGGGTGTGGAATAAGAGGTGGCTCCCTGCTCTTCCTTTTTTTCAATTCAGGGGCCCTCCCCCCACCCCCCAACCTCCGTTTCACTCAGGATAGGGCAAAGTCTATTCCCACCCAAAACCCTCTCAGGAGGCATACATCTGCCCAGTGATTTCTCTGCCCCACCCAGGGCTGAGTGAGGTCTGCTGCTCTCTCCTGCCCCTCTGGGGGCCCCTCCATCAAGGCCAAGGACAACCTCAGCCCTCAGCAGGCCAGCACAATAGCCTCAGCATCTCAGGCTCCACTGGCAGGCACGCCGTTGCCGGCTCCAAGTGGGGCCTCCACACCTATCAGGCGACCGATGGAGCTGAGACACTGCCAGGCCCATGTTTTTAATTACTCCCTCCAGGACGCTGCAGGCAGGACGTCCGCTCCCAGCCTCCCCGCAGGACGCTGGCTCCCCTCCAGCCGAGCGTGCAGCGGTCTCCCGTGGCCCCCACGACTTCACACCTTCCCCCAAACACCCCAGGTTCCCTTCTGGGGAGGAATTGACATCCAGCAACATCTGGCAGAAAATGAACGGTAAATGGCGAACGTGTCAGCGAGGCAGGGACTGCAATTAGGGAACAACAGGCTTCTCTCAGTATGAAGGGGAAAGTGAATCTCTGGCCAACAGAGTTTAATCAAAATGTTTTATGCAAGATGTATTCCTGACCCTGACAAATATTCCCCCTCTTGCTGGAAATTAAACAAATATATTGTCAGCACAGATTCCAATGAGCGCATAAACAGATGTGGCCGGTGGAGTCAGGAGGTTACGGGTTTCAGCAAACTGAGATGAGCAAGGAACAGGCTGGACCCTCTCGTGCGAGGTCCTCGGGGCTCTGAGCAGCTCGGCTGTGGGGGGGCTGCGGGAAGCAAGCCTTTCTGCCTCCTCTGTGGCATCTCTGGCCCCCACCCCCGAGCTGCGCCCTCTCCCCTGTGTGGCCCTATCTTCTGAGTCACATCCTGAATCCGCTTCTGTTCTGACTCATGCCACCCTGTCCTGCGCGCATTTGCTTCGGCATCTGTCTCCCCTGGCAGGCCGTGTCCAATCTGTCTTCATACCCCCTGGCACCGAGGACAATGCCTGGCTCACGGAGGAGCTTGAACAACTGTTGGTGGGAGAAAGGGAGGGGAGGAGGGAGGGCCGGCCGGTGGTGAGGTACAGGGGTCCCATGGTCTAGAGCAGCCTTGGGCAAACTACGGCCCGCGGGCCGGATCCGGCTGTTCTATCCGGTTCTCTTGCTCTCCCCTCCGCTCCTTTACTTTGAATTTATATTAGTTCATACAAACACTCCATCCATGCTTTTGTTCCGGCCCTCTGGTCCAGTTTAAGAACCCATGGTGGCCCTCGAGTAAAAAAGTTTGCCCACCCCTGGTCTAGACCTGTCCAGTGTCAGAGTCTGCGGAGCAGAGTTTCAACTTTGCCAGGGTTCCGCTCTGTGAGGCTCAGTTTACCCATCAGGGAAAAGGTTCCATCACAGTCCGACGCTACCCGGCGGACTCTTGAAGGTGGAGGGACCAAGCCCAGAGAGGTGGCCAGGGTGCCCCGAGAGGAAGCCCATGGGGCAGCCAGGGCTCGCCCAGGACGCTGTATCCAACGCCTGTGGTTTCTCTGTTACCTCCCCCAGGTGTTTCTGGGAGAGCGTAGGCTCCTGGGTCATCCCACTGGCTGTAGAAGAATCACCTGGGAAACTTGAAAATTTTCCAGTCCCCAGCTTCGCCCCCGGCCCCGCCCCCACCCTGGGAATTCTGGCTCAGAAGAGGCAGGAAGGACCCTGCGTCTGGGACTAACTGCCCAGGCCATTCTCATGCCTGGAAACACTGGGAGCAACGGGTGTGGACCATCCATCTTATAAATGACTGTAAATATTTGTGCCTTAGTCACAAGCACTTCCTTGCATCAAGGCAGGCAAAGCTGGTGGAGGGAGGGCGAAGCAAGATCAAATCAGCCTGGCCCGGGGGGTGGGGGTGGGGGGCTCTCCACTCTCCAGCCCTGCCCCGACCTCCTCCTGGGGCCCCAGGGACTTCTGCTGAACAAGGAGGCCGAGGCTGGGGAGGAACGCTGCCCAAGCAGCTGCCCACCACATCCCGCCACGGAGAAGCCTGGCCTGCCTCCCCCTTTCTGTTGGTCTTGTTATCTAAACAGCACTGGCTTTAGGGGTGAAGGGCAGCAGCCACCCAGGCGGGCATTGCAGAGTGATGGATTCTGGGGTCAGACAGGCTGGCGTCCTCCTTATGTTATTGATGCGGAAAAAGAGCTCAAGGTCAGAATGGCCCCCATCAACACCCTGGCCTTGAGTCTATGAAGCTGAACTCCTCCTTGGGCTGAGCCTCTCCTTATGAGACTAGGAGAGGATTTAGGGGAGTAATTAGAGACTTCCAGCCGGCAGTCCGAGCTGGGTCTTGAGGGGTGTGAGGGGACGATGGGGACAGGGGGACTGGTGGGAGGTGCTGAGGTTGCTCTCATACCTCCTAAGCCCACCCCCTCACCCCACCCCTGCCTGCCTCTCCCTCATTCCTGGCCCCTCTCCAGCAGCCTACATGGGTAGTGACCACCATCACATTTGAACAGCACAGCGCCAGATTTGGGGGGGCACCTTTCCATTTTGTAGTTGAGAAAATCGAGCTCAGGGAGGCCAAGGACACAGGATGTCACCTTTACAAGGAGCAAGATGTCATTCCCATTTCTCAGATGGAAAAACTGAGGCTAGCCCTGCCGGCGTGGCTCAGTGGTTAAGTGTCAACCTAGGAGCTAGGAGGTCAAGGTTCAATTCCTGGTCAGGCCACATGCTCGGGTTGCGGGCTTGATCCCCGGTAGGGAACATGCAGGAGGCAGCCTATCAATTATTCTCTCTGATCACGTATGTTTTTTTCTCTCTCTCCTTCTCCCTTCTTCTCTCAAATCAATAAAAATATTCTTTAAAAAAAGAAAGAAAGAAAGAAACTGAGACTCAGAGAGATGCAGTGACTCACCCAACGACGATGGCAGGAGCCCTGCCCCCCAGCACCCACCCAGGGCCCCACATCACCCGGTCACCCCAGCAGCCCCAGCCCCCCGGACCATTTTGATTTGTCTTGTATTTGGGGGCAGGTGTGTGGGAGCAGGGGTGTGGGGGCAGGTGTGTGGGAGCAGGTTTGAAGAATCATGCTTTAAAGCGAAAGGACTGAAGTCGCCAGACTCAGGCCTTCACCGTAGCGGGGAGACCACAGCCGAAGGGGGTGAGCCTGGCCCACGTGGGCAGTGGAGACGGTGGGGTTGACCCTCTGCGGCCTGGGCCGGACGCAGATGGCCACATGGTGGTTAAGAAGGGGTGACTGGGCACCCTGCCTGAAGTGTCGATCCCCAGTCACCCACTCCCGTTCCAGGAGGCGCCCTGGCCCGGGACCGATTCCCCAGGCCTTCCCCGAGGAGCATCGATTCGCCACAGGCACAGATGGACCGTGGGGTGCCCGGAGGCAGGGCGCGTACCCATGCTCCTCACCAAGAGACCAAATGTCCCCTGGCCGGGCGGACGTGGGGATTAGTGCTCTCCTGTCCCCCATACTGCAATGCCTGCTCTCATCTCACAGGAACGTTCCCATGGCAGTGCCAGGCAGTGCCAGGTGGCTGGCACTCACGGACGGGGCCCCTTGGCCCACGGGGCCTGAAGTGCCATGGCCGGATCTTCCCATGGCCTGGTTGGCCTGCTCTGACCACCCGGCCAGTTGTGTCTACCCCTGGGCCTCATCCACAGTGGGCGGGGCAGGGGGGCTCACCCTGGGGCTGAGTGTGCGGCTGGCCTGGGTCGGGGTTAGGGGGCCTGGGCCTGGGCCCCACAGGTGGACAGCACTGCTCAGCACAGGGGCGGACCTGACAGGGAGGCGGACTAAGCCAGAGCAGGCGCGGGGGTGACAGTGGCCACCAGGGAAACTGCTAGAATCAAGCTTTGGAGGGGGAGACCCCACAGGCCACTGCCCTGCTGGGACGGGAGCACCCCAAACCCTCACCCTCACATGCACATGCACACGCACACTCCTGTCATACACCCTCTGGCTCTCTCCCTCACACGCAGGCCACGCCGGAGGAAGGGGCCCGCCCTATGTCCAGAGCCATGCGGAGTGGGACAGCGCTGTCCAGGCCTAGGAGGGAGGCGACCCGCTGTCACCGGGCAGTGTGGCCTCAGAGAAGCCCCTTCCCCACCCCCAGCACAGGCTGAGGGGCAGACCAGCTGGAAACGTGGCTCCCACGGGCAGTTTGGTCGGTTTGAGTCATGACACCCATCCCCCTCTGCCCCCCCAGTGCCCTGTGCCCGGCACATCCTGGGCTTGGGGTGTCCGCCCCTCAGAGGGGCTGGCGGCACCTGGAATTGTCTCAGTCCTGAGCAGAGGCCCCCAGAGGAGCCTGACCCTGGAGGTGCCTCCCCGACACTGGGGACCAAGTCGCAGGGGGGGCTGGTGGTGGGCGGGGCTCGAGCCCTGCCCTGTGGGGTCAGATCTTTCCTCAGAGACCCCAGCCCGAGGGGTCTGTCTGTGTGGGAGCCTCGGGCCCCATTCCCAGCTGCACCCGTGGGAACCCAGATTGCTCTGGAGAGAACCTGGGAGACGTGTCTGGGGAGGCCCCGTGCCCCTGGGGCCCCTCCCTGAGGATTCTGAGGGGTGGGGTCCCCAGCCTAGGCTGAGAACTTTTCTAGAAGGCTGACTGTATGCTGGCGATGTGCACGTACGTGAATTCTTTCCCCTGACCCCGAGGCCTCTGGCAGGGAGACACCCTTGGCCGGGCAGGGGGCAGGGCAATGCAGGGACAGTGCAGGGGCCCCAAGGGGCGAGCCCCCCTCCCCTCCTGAGTCAGGGGGACACAGTGGCCAGGTGAGGAGGGGCTTTGCTGCGGGTGGGGGGGGGTCTGCAGTTTGCTCAGGCCTGAGGTGAGGAGGGAGAGATGACCAGGTTATCAAATATGGGACCGCTGGCCCAGCCTGCTTGTCATTCCACTCAAGCCTCCGTCTGCGCCGGCTTCCTGGAATTTCAGTCTGTCTCATAAACTGGCCATACGTCATGGGCCACACGGCCGGCTCAGGCCTCCGCCGCGGTGTCTGTTTTAATGTCTTTTCTTTAAGGAGGCCCAGGCCTGTTGCAAAGTCCCATGGGACGGAGCATCTTCCCAGCAGGGGGTCCGAGATGAAAAGCAAAGTGTTGGGGGCAACGTGTCTTCCCGGGTCTTCGCTCGCACAGCTACCCTGTCCCTAGCAACAGTGACTTCTTACCTGCCAGGTGCCAGGTTCCACCGATGAGGGAGACTGGGGGCTTCTGCCCGATGCTTCCTGGCCTTGATACAAGCCGTGTCCCTGCTTCATGCTCCTAGTCCTCCTTTCCTGCCTGACAGACTCAGGTTCGCCCTACAGCCCTGGGGGAGGAAGCCACATACACAGCTCACCTGGACGGAGCAGATGGAGCGGGGAGCACGTGGGCTGGGGGGTTGAAAGGAGGCTACCCAGGGGAGGTGACGTGGGAGTTGGTTTCTGGTGGGTGAAGACGAGTGTGATGGCCAGATAAGGTGGAAAACAGCATTCCACAGAGAGGAAACGGCATGTGAGCCCTGGAACTCTGGGAATGCAGCCTTGACGTGGGAGGCCTACGGTGCAGGCTTTGAAGCCTGGGCAGAGCTAAGACTCAGGAGAGCTGGCTGATAGTGTTGTCTCTGTGTTTATGGCTGCATCTCACACACACACACACACGCACATGCACGCACATGCACACGCACGCACGCACTGCATACTCTTGCAAAAATTGAATGTTGAGCGCTGCTTGGTATACAGTGAAAGAGGAACAACTGGGGGGAAATATTCCAGACTCAGGATCTTTGCATATGCTGTTCCCTCTATCTGAAACACTGTTCCACACCCCACTTCTGCCACCTGGCATCCTGATCTTGTGTTTGGGGTCCTTGCAACTAACCTGCCCCAGACTCAGTTTCCTTCCCCAGGCAGGTTGGGGCTGATCGAACAGGCTGGTATTTGCCAACGAGCAGCCTGTGAGTCTCTTGCCATCTGTTACAAGGGCCATGTTTACTTTCCATCCCCTCGGCTCGCTCACAGGAAGGAAGGGGGCGGAGGCAGGCAGGACCCCTGTGCCTCTCCTAGGGTGCCAGCCCTGCCCCCTCCTTCCTCGGGGTCCTACCTTCTCTGGTGGCAGGAAGGGGAGGAGCAGGCAGACTGTGTGGCGCAGTGCGCCGCCCTTCCCCGCCCAGGAGCCATTTGCTCTCATTAGCAGGCCAAGCGCGGGGTGTTTGCAGAAGGACTTGCTTCCCAGCCACCGGTACTGCAGGGGAAATTTCCCTTAATTATTTTTTTATAGCCGAACTTTTGTGTGAGAGGGTTTGTTATTATCCCTGCCTCGCTGGAGAGTCATAAGCCTGCAAGAAGCACCATAAATAAAACTTTACTTAATATTCAAAGTCCGAGTGATGGGATGATGGATGGGGGGTGGGGAGGCGGCCCTCCCCGCAGCGGCGGCGGCGGCCTGCCTTGCTGGGCAAGGCAATTACTTGGAGCTTGCTGTAATCAGGCCCACGTCCTCACTCTGCACTTTGTTTTTCCAACTTTCTCATTTAAAACCCGGATGGGCGACACTGTATCCCATTTGTATTGTGTCGAGCGAGATTACTCGGGCGCTGCTGTGCGCCAGGCCACCGAGATGGCAATATTTTACCTGAGCGTCCGCCTTTGAAACATGGAAGCCGAGCAACGGCAGCGACAGGGCCATGATTTGATCCCCAGATTCCAGAGCTTTGGGGACAAATGCCTGGCGGTGGAATTAATTTTTCTCGAGGAATAGGAGAGCTGTAACTTTTCCCTCTATTATTTCAAAACCGCCAGGCTGATCCTCCGGGGGCCTGAGCTCGAGCTGGGGAAATGGAAACAGTGGGGGCCGCGTGGTGGAGGAGAACCACGTTCCCTGCTGTCAGTCCCTGCCCCTTCTCCGGGCTGCAGTTGTCTTACCCAGAAAATGGAGGGGCTAGACAAGAACATGATGCTTTGGTCACCTTCCCTGAGTTGGCATTTTGTGGAGCACCTACTATGTGTCTGGCACTGTGCTAGGCCCTTTAATGTGTACCATGGTGAGAAAAACCACAGCGACCCGAGAGACAGGTCCACCAACAATTCATTCAGCAAGTATTTCTTGAGGCCCTACTGTGTGCTGAGAGCAGCTGTAGGCACGGAGTGACAGTGATGAGCAAGAGAGGTGAGACGCCGGCTCTCCTGGAGCTTCTGTTCTGGAAGAGAAGACAGAAGAAACATGGCAGCAGGCAGCTCATTCGGAGGAGGAGGGCAGGCCGGGGTGCTTTGGAGAAAGTGAGACGTGTAGATGGTGACCCGAGAGAGCGATCATGATGACAGCCTCTCCGAGGCCGCGGAACCCAAACAGAGCCGGAGGGATGACGCTGGGGCCCGGGCCGTCCCATCTGGAGCAGACATCCCTCATCCTTTGGTAAATGTGCTCTTTGAAAGAACTGAAAAGGTTAACGGCTTCTGCAGGCTCCCGGCTAGCTGCCAGCGAGCAGCTTGGGCAGCGAGGATCCTGGTCGTTAGGCGCAGACGGATGAGGATGCGCATTATCTCGCTCCTCAGGGCCAGACGCCGTGGCCGCCCTGCCAGCCCTCCCGGCTCCACAGGTAACTGAGCGGTGTGCTCAGCTCACACGAACACTTTGTACCTGACCCAGGGCTGAGCTGGGGCTCGGAAGCAGCTCGGGCCCCGAAGACCCCTAATTACAGGTGGCAAGACAGGCTGCCCCTCCCCTCTCCCTCCTGCGGGCTCGGGTTAGTAACTGGATAACCGAGAGCGATGGGGCAGGGGACAGAAAGAGCCCGCGGTCACCTCCGCTAACCACAGCACCGCCTCCCTCTAGGCTTCTTGCTAAGTGAGAAAAGAGCCTTGTTTGTTGAAGCCGATGTCAGCTGGGTTGGCTGTATGTAACTTGTCTCCAAGTTCATTCCTAATTTAGAAGTCCGTGCGCTGGCCACCAGGAACTCGGAGCACCTTCTAGAGTTCAGTCACTTGAGCTGCGTGAACAACATTGCAGGGTCTCCTCCTCGGAGTCCTCGGGAAGTGACCTAGAGGTGACCGCTCCCTCCTCCAGCCCCCACCCCTGACTCTGGCCATCCTTGGTCAGAGCGGTTTACCCCGTTGTCACATACATGTGCAGCACGCCCCTCAGACCGCCCCTCTTGAGCCCAGCAGGACCCGGCGTGGGAAGTGCTGCTTGTGGAATGGCGGAGGGAGGTGCGTGAGTGGGTGGGAGCCTGACGAGATGGACCTCAGCCTCCTCTCCAGTCCTCCGAGCCCACCATTCTTCGTTGAAATTGGGGCGAGTGTCGGCAACATGAGGAAATTCAGTTGGTGGTGAGCTGGTAGACCAGTTCTCTGGGGAGCACAAACCCTGATTTGTAGCATTTGACAATTTCCCTGGTGTAAACACTCTGATGATGACCACTTTCAAGCTGCCCATGTTCAACAGCCAACTCACAAACTCTCTTGAAAATTTAACGTTTAGTTCTTGTGAGCCGGTGCCAGTCATCTCCAGCATATCATTCATTCCACTCCCCTCCCTCCCTCCCTCCCTCCCTCCCTCCCTTCTTTCCCTTCCTTCCTTCCTTCCTTCCTTCCTTCCTTCCTTCCTTCCTCCCTCCCTCCCTCCCTCCCTCCCTCCCTCCCTCCCTTCTTTCCCTTCCTTCCTTCCTTCCTTCCTTCCTTCCTTCCTTCCTTCCTTTCTTCCTTCCTTCCTTCCTCCCTCCCTCCCTCCCTCTCTCCCGCCCTCCTCCCTCCCTCCCTCCCTCTCTCCCTCTCTCCCTTCCTTCCTTCCTTCCTTCCTTCCTTCCTTCCTTCCTTCCTTCCTTCCTTCCTCCCTCCCTCCCTCTCTCCCGCCCTCCCTCCCTCCCTCCCTTCCTCTCTCCCTCTCTCCCTTCCTTCCTTCCTTCCTTCCTTCCTTCCTTCCTTCCTTCCTTCCTTCCTTCCTCCCTCCCTCCCTCCCTCCCTCTCTCCCTCTCTCCCTCTCTCCCTCCTCCTTCCCTCCCTCCCTTCCTTCCTTCCTTCCTTCCTCCCTCCCTCCCTCCCTCCCTCCCTCTCTCCCTCCCTCCCTCCTTTCTTTCCTTCCTCCCTCCCTCCCTCCTTCCTCCCTCCCTCCTACTTTCCCTCCCTCTCCTTCCTCTGTCCCCATTTTCTCCTCCAATGTTTCCTGGGGACCCACCAGTGCCTGCCAGGTCTTGCCTGGGTGTTGGATGGTAGAGGTAACGGACCCGCAAGGAGCTGCTGGTCCGGTGGGATAGATGGTGAAATGGACACGGTGGATGCTCGCACTTTGATGCGGGAGGAACAGTGGCCAGAGGAGGGGCTCCTCATCTAGCCTTGGGGGAGGCAGCAGGGACAGGTTTCCTGGAGGAAAGAAGGGATGTCTCAACAGAGACTCGCAGGAGTGAGCTTGGCCTGGCAGAGGTCGGTGGGGAGGGAGGGCCCTGGGCGGGAGAAACTGGGGCGGCTGGACTTCTGCACTAGAGACTGGAGGGGCAGGGCCCGAGGGTGGGCAGTGGAGATCCGGCGAGGGGCTTGGACTTTGTCCCAAGGGCAATGTAAGCCACTTACTTTTAAGTGGGGCACGATGGCATTGGCATTTTAATGTGCTTCCCCAGTGCAGAGAGGAGAGGAGTCGTGGGGCAGGGAGACGCGGCTGCAGGTGGAGGGACCGAGCACTGCAGGCTCATGGCCACAACATGGGGGTGCAGGGGGTCACCCGGCTCAGCCCGATGACTGCTGGTGCCATATCCCAAGATGGGGGAACATGAGAGGAGAGGTCTGGGGAAAGAAGAGAAACTTGCCAGTCTGCCCTACTCTCCTCCTGGCCCCTCCTCTTTTCATTGGGGGGGGAGGGGCGGGGAGCTCTGTTCCAGGGCCAGGGGGGCATTGCATAAGGCATAGCCTGCCACTGGCGTGGCTGCGTAGGAGAGTATTGAGGAAATGAATAAGATGCTGATCCGATAGGCATTGGCCCTCTCTGTGTGGGGGTCTGAGGGTCCTGACAGGAGGGTATCCCATGAGGCCAGGGGGGTAAACAAGAGACATGGGGCAGATCAGGTCCAGAGGACTTGGAATGCCGGGGAGAGCGCGGGGGCGCTGAGGGCTGGGGGCAGCAGGGGCGGCAGGAAGGCCAGCTCTGGGCTGTTTCCCCGGCACAAGGACACAGTCCTCTCCCAGGCCAGACAGGTACAGCAGATTAATAAGGCCGACACGCTCTCCCGGGGTGTGCTGCGCGCTGGCCAGGCTGAGTGAACCATCAATCACTGCCCCCTAATAGCTCGGCAGGCTGCGGCTCCCCCCGCCGAATTTCAAGCGAGAATCCAGGCCGCCTGCAGGAAGATGCCGCGGCCCTTAACCACCATAATTATGAAGTCTTGGTGGAAAGAGATGCTTATCGTTAATGTTAAGTGAACAGAGCAGGAGACCAGATGCGCAGCCCGGGTGTGGGCAGCTGCGAGCAGCAATGCCTGCCTGGAACCGGGGTGGCCAGGAAAACAACCCCTCTTGGAGCGGGAATAGGAGGGGACAGGGCGGCTGCTTAAAATTCGAAACCGCAATTAATCAGATCGATGCATCATCCTTTTATTAAAACTGTTATCTTTTTTTTTTTCCGATCATAAGAGAAATCAGTTCATTGTGGAATTGGCAGGAATAGATGAGTACAAAGAAGAAAATGAAAACCCTTGAGTCCCCGCCTGGAGGCAGGTAGCACAGTGGATTTTTGCTGTGGGCTCTCTCCCACGGCCTGTGTATGTACATTTGCATTGCGTTCCTGTTTCTACTCAGTGAAGAGGATGCGTTGTATTTTTAATATGGATTTTTAGCTAAACAGCTAGTCTCAGGTAAGGGGCTGAACTGATAATATAAATTTTGTCAATTTGACCAGTAAATCCCATTCAGAGAGGAGAAAGGAAGCGATTCCACTCACTTAAAATCCCTAGAGACGCCTCTCCCCAAACCTGGTGACGTCGACCACGTGACCATGCACTCCACCCACACTTTAAGAGGCCCTCAGGCATGTGAGGTCGCTGCTAGAGGCGTGAAGGGGACGGGAGGACCTGCCCCCCCGCCCCCGCACCCCAGCATGCAGAGTCCTAACATGAAGAGATGCCCCTGGTTGGTGACTCTAGGAAAGATTGAGGGTCCCTGAGGCGTCTAAGGAGATAGGTGGAGCCCCTGGAGAAGGACGCCCCCTTCCATCCGTGGTTCTCTGTGGCTTAGAAAGGCAGGGAAAGACCCAAGGTCTGGGAAGGCTCTGTCTGGAAGGGCATTCTGGGTGGGGGAACAGCATATGCAAAGGTGGAGAGGCAGGGCTGTGGAAGAGGAGGCGAGCAGCCAGCTCAGCTGGTAGGGAATGTGGTTTGTTCTTCTAGGGAGCGTCTCGCTGTGCCCTGCTCATGCTTCAGAGGATAAAGACTTCTTCCTCTGCATAGTTCCTGCCCACTCCACCTTGAAACTCCTGTGCCGCTTCCTTCAGGAAGCCTTCCTTGGTTTTTCTGATTGATCAGCTTCCCTACTCCAGGCCTGCAGCACTCCCCGCTATGGAGATGACAAATCTGTGTGATTTATTGGTTCACGCGAGCCACACACACACACACACCACCACCACCACCACCACCACCATTGGACTATAAGTCCATGGATGGGAGCTGTTTTGCTCACTGTCTCCAGTGCCCAGCCCTCTGCCTGCCTGCAGTGGCACTCAATGGTTAGAGGAGGGCTTCACAGTCTCCAAGACCTGCCAACCCATCTTCGGGGTGGAGAATAGGAGGCATGGGCACCTGCCCCCTGCCCAGTGGGGCCCCCGCCTCCACCCTCCCCCTGGCTCTTGGCTGCTTTGTTGTAAAGTTCTAGGCATAGAGAAGAAGTTTCTAGTGACACTGGCTTTTCATTTCTTTCCTTTTTTTCTGGTGACCTTTCCATGTAATTAAAAGGCAGCTATGCCAGGAGACGAGGCAGCCGGAAGCGGAGACGCTGCTCTCTGTGTACGTGTGTGGAAATTTATTGTCTGGAGCACAGAATTCTGCTCAAGGCTCTGGTGCCAGAAACATCTGCTGCTTCTCTAGGGGAGAGACCCTGGCCCAGAATCCTCCGCGGCAGCAGGCCTACTATGCGCCCAGCACGTACCTGGACTTCCTCACCCACCCTCTTGCTGCCTTTGCTTTTTTTAGGGGGATTAACTCTCCTGAGGTCAGCTGGGTCTGTCTGCCTCATGGCAGGGGGCAACCCGGGTGGCCGGGGCCGTGGCCCCTCAGCCTGGAATTGGGGTTTGCGGGTCTTTGAAGTTGGGAATCTTGGGCGCCTTCAGGCTGGCACAGAGCCCGAGCGGGGTATTCTTGGAGCCGGAATCTCATGCCCAGGCCCCTTCTTGGCCTGCCATTTGAGGGAGCCCCTCACCCTAGAACTGGGCCCACAAGGCAACATCGAGGAGGTATCTGTGTCCAGCTGCGAGGAATATGCCTGTAGGCAGCCTGGCCCAGTGTGTGTGTGTGTGTGTGTGAGTGTGTGTGTGTGTGTGTGTGTGTGTGTGTGTGTTGGGGGGAGGAGTGCAGCCCCTGCCGGGGAGCCGGTTGAAATCCCAGCACCGTACGTGACTCTAGCCTGCTCCCCACACACGGTGAGTACACAGTGCTCTCACCCCACTCTGGTCTGCAGAATCCTGGGAAAGTTTATTTTCTGGATGGAAGTCCTTCTTTGGCTGGGTCTACGGGCCCCTCCCTCCCGTGTGGCTCTGGTCAGCACCTCCGAAGAACAGCACCTCCCCAGCTGCTGGGCCTCAGGGTGGAGGGTCTGGAGGCCCCCAGGCCCCAAGCCCCCTGCCCAGCCAAGCCCCCACCCCTTGGCTCTCAGAGCCCGCAGCTGCTGGGCCTCAGGGTGGAGGGTCTGGAGGCCCCCAGGCCCCGAGCCCCCTGCCCAGCCAAGCCCCCACCCCTTGGCTCTCAGAGCCCGCAGCTGCTGAGTTTAATGCAGGTTCTGGCTGGGTCCCAGATCTCTAAGCCACGGAGAATTGCAATTTAGCAAGTTTGTCAAACCCGCCCAGAGCCGCATCTGTAGCATCACGGCATCCCAGAGGCATCGGGGGCCTCCAGTCCCCACCGCCTCCACGCCAGCCCTGGTCCACTTCCCACCGGCCTGGATTAGGCCCCGGCAGCTGGGCGGGGGCGGGGCCTGGGGAGCAGGGGCCCTGGGCTGGGGGCTCAGGCCGGCGGGGCTCTGGTCCGCTCTGCCCAGGCCTTGCCACGTGGCCCCCGGTAGGGTGCTGTGTCCCATCTGTAAAAGGAGGATGGGGCTTTCCTGCCCAACCATGGGTTCCTGGAGGTGGCAGCCACAGGCAGGCAAGCCCACACCCCTGTGCCAAAAAGAGGAGGTGGGGGAGGGCTCATTCTGACAGCCCCTGGTGTGGCCCTGCATTCTCAGCCTGGAGACTAAGGAAGTGCTGTTTGGAGCCGGCCATGCGGCCCAACAAGGTATCTGTAGCAGGCACCTCCATGGCCAGGAACACAAATGTCCCCTTCGCCAAGAGCAACACAGACCTCATGAACCACGAGGCTATAAAGGGCCACACCGCTCCCTCCAGCCTGTAGGGGCGCACACTGAACCCCAGGATTCACAAAGAGCCTTGCTTGCCTCTAGGGCTAGAGAGCTCACTGCCTCACTGGAGGCCCATTCCTTTATGGAGGTGTTCTCCTCGTTAGCAAAGAGCTTTCTAGAACTGTTCCTGGGCCCCAGTGCATCTGGAGGTGGCAGCCTGACCTCCTGAAGTCTTTCAAGGCTCTGCTGCTTGGGGGGCTCCTTGCATGATGCCCTTCGATGCCCTCCTCTGAGGACTCGGTCGTCAGCTTAGCCCGTCTCGGACGCTCACCTCCCCAGCTAGGGACAGCGTGCTCCTGTTAATAACACCTCGGCCCTCAGGGTCTTTCCTGACAGCTCAGCACAGTGGAGTCCTACACGGTGATGTTGGTCGTTCCCGTGGTGAAGGTGCTGAAGCAGGAGGACAGCACATTGGTTTGGGGAAACTGAGGCCCAGAGGGGAAGGCCCTGCCCAGAGTTACACAATGCAGCAACAGCAGGGCTGGGAGGAGAGCCAGACCTCCCGACTGCTGCCCGTCCACTGAGCACACGGGCCTCCCTCCACCCTCTCACCCCCCTCCCTCCCTGAGAACCTCTCAGCTAAGCCAGAGAAGGTGAGGCCCAGGGTCCTCAGATGGTCATGATGATGGGTGGAGGGGTGAGCACAGAGGGAGGGGACCCGGGCCCCATGTCCTGCGAGCTGTTCCAGCGAATCAGCCGCGCCTGGGGCCTTGGGGCCGGGGTCCTGCACGGCTGACCCGTCCAGCTCGCTCTGCAAACCCTGGGTGTGTCCAGAGATCGCCGTGGCTGCACATTCCTTTCTGCTGAGGGAACTCCCCGGCGAGCTGGAGCGGCCTCCGGCTCCAGGAGGGTCTGTGGTGGGAAAGGAGAGATAGCGCACGTCCATGGCCGGCTAATGCGCACCAGCTGCGGTGCCACTCCCTGTGCCACTTCTCGTGTGCCGCTCAGGGCAGCGGGCGCCACCATCGCCTTCTCTTGCGTGGGGGAGGTGACTCGACACAGGAGGGGGTGATGGCTCCTCCCTCCGGGCCTGTTCACAAGTGCCTTAGTTCATGGAAGGGCCCAGCTCAGAGCCCAGGGTGGGTGGGTGTTGGGTCTCAGTTACTGTCCCCGGCCACGTGGCTAGGTACCAGCTGGCCCGGGATTCGAACTCGTGTCCGCAAGCCAGGCCAGCTTATTTGTGGGGAGGGACATGCTGCCTTGGAGTGGTCTCCTTTCTGCACAGTCACCAGCCTGTTCCCCATCCAGGGGCTCTAGGTGGTCCTGGGGACTCGGTGGGGGGGAGGCTATGGCCCGGCCTCCATCCCAGAGCCCGAGGCTCCCTTCCCCTTCCTGTCCCCGCTGCTGCCAGAGGCTGTACGGGTGTCCTGTGGGCGGGCAGCCACCGCCACCACAGAGGGCTGGCCAGCAGCCCTCCAGTTTCCACCAACTAATAATTTTTACAAACCTCCAGGCTTGTAAAAAAGTGCACAGTGGCCTGAACACCCTTGGCCAGGAGCCTTGTGGGAAAGCGGAAGGCACCGAGGCCGGGCACAGGCGGTCTCGGCCAGAGGCCACTTCCTGCCTCTCCTCGGCATCTTTCCTCAAGAGTCAGGCTCGGCCACGTCCCCCGCAGCCTCCAGATAAAGGCTGCCCCGCTGACCTGACTCACACAGGCCCTCAGCCCTGGCACTCCGGCCGCCCAGCCCACTCTCTCTTGCTGAGTGCAGGCCTTTGCACATGCTGTTCCTTCTGCCCAGAATACCCTTCCCAGTCCTCCGTCAGAGATACAGAGGTGCAGACAGGTCCTTGCCCCTCCGGGTGTCACAGGCTGTGTCTGGGGACCTCGGAGGAAGCAACATGTGCTCCATGTCTGCCTCAGTGTCCTCGGAACAAGGGGAAGGGCCGGGAAGACAGGCAGGGCAGGTCCCGAGGGCCTGGAGGCTGTGCTGAGGAGGCGGGCTTGCGCCTGAGAGCCCCAGGCAACTCCTTGAAGAAGGAGCTGGGGTGACGGGGGCTGGTATTGGGAATGCCAGGGGGATGCTGGAGTGGGTGGGTGGAAGGGGCATCATTGAGGCAGCAGTCTAGAGATTATCTGGGGATGAAGGAGGCAATAAGTGGGGTTTGGCCCTGATCCCAGGATTGGCTCCTGATCCCAGAAGCCAAGGCTGGGGGAGGGTGGAGAAGGGGGCCTGGGAAGAAGAGAAGAGCTGGGCATCCACGCTGACCCTTCCTTGGAATGCAGGGCCAAGGGCAAGAGCCAGGCCTGGGAAGAAAGTCTGGGAGGGTCCCAAAGAGGCCAGGAGCCGAGCAGTGGGTGCCAACGCCAAGTGCAAGGGAGGTGGTTGGCTGCCCAGGAAGGGTGAGGAGGGCGCCCATCAGATCTAGCCACCTGGGGTTGTTGGTGGGGGCAGAAGTCCTGGGTGAGGGGACAGTGGCAAGGCGGTGCGAAGAGGGAGAGGATGCCCCCATCCCAAAACCTGGCCTCAGAGGAGCACCTGAGGCTGGAAATTGCCCCCCCTCGTCCCCACTCCCACTGCCAGGGATGATCTGTGAAGGGCTCTGAGTCCCGAGTCTCAGCAGGACCAACCTCCATCAGCTCTGGGGCCACGGAGGGGCAATGCCGCCACCCCCCGCGGAGTGGGAGAGCGCCCAGAGTTCTCCTGCACCTGCAGGGTTGACGGGCCCCCGGAGGCCTCCTCAGCGTTGCTGTTGGAGACGTAGCATTCCAGGCCAGGGCGGCCTCGTCGGAGTGCTGATTTACGGCCCGCCCCGTGGCGCGCGTGGATCTGGCCCTTCTCTAAGTGTGTGATCAATCACATTAAAAGTGCCGGGGGTCAGAGGGACGATCAATTACCTGAGTCTCTTGGCAGCTGTCCCCGTGCTCAGTACGCCGAGAGGCTGGGAGCCTTGTCCTCCCTCTGTGCCCCGGAGTGGCTGGTGAGGCGCTGGCCCAGCCTCCAGGAGGGCCCGCCAGCCTCAGTGTCCCCATCTGTAAATGGGGACTCCAGCTCTGTGAGAGGAGGACAGAAGGCCCGTGTCCCCCAAATCTTGGGGAAGGGTCCAAGGGCTGGACTGCGGAGGGAGGGGCCTGTGCAGGTCTCAGTGTGTGGCTGGTTGCCTGGACTCCCAGCGAGTCCTGTCCCCAGCAAGGCCTTCCTGTAGCTGGCCTCAGAGACAGGCCTGGGTACTGCGCCCAGCTGCCCGAGGGAGGGAGCTGGGAGAACCAGAGCCCCCTCCTCCTATCACTGCATGTCACTGCCCACTGGCCTCAGTTTCTCCTCCAGACACCTCTCTCCAAGGTCAGAGTCAGGGGTCAGTGTGAGAGAGGCTGAACTCTGCTCCCAGCGACATCCATATTTTATTTATTTATTCATTCATTCATTCATTCATTCATTCATTCATTTATTTATTTATGTATTTTTACCCTGACCGGTTTGGCTCAGTGGATAGAGCGTCGGCCTGCGGACTGAAGGGTCCCAGGTTTGATTCCGGTCAAGGGCATGTACCCTGGTTGCAGGCACATCCCTGGTAGGGGGTATGCAGGAGGCAGCTGATCGATGTTTCTCTCTCATCGATGTTTCTAACTCTCTATCCCTCTCCCTTCCTTTCTGTAAAAAATCAATAAAATATATTTAAATATATATATATTATTATTGCCCTAGCCAGTTTGGCTCAGTGGATAGAGCATCAGCCTGTAGACTGCAAGGTCCCAGGTTCAATTCCGGTCAAGGGCGTACTCCTGGGTTTTGGGCTCAGTCCCCAGTAGGGGGCATGCAGGAGGCAGCCGATCAACGATTCTCTGTCATCATTGATGTTTCTATCTCTCTCTCTCCCTCTTTCTTCCTCTTTTTTATTGATTTCAGAGAGGAAGGAAGAGGGGGAGAGAGAGATAGAAACATCAGTGATGAGAGAGAATCATTGATCAGCTGCCTCCTGCACACCCCACACTGGGGATCAAGCCCACAACCTGGGTAAAATGCCCTGACTGGGGATCGAACCGTGACTTCCTGGTTCATAGGTCGATGCTCAACCACTGAGCCACACCAGTCAGGTCCAGCTTCATCCATTTAAAAAAATGTGCTTGGTATTTGCACACCCACGTTCACAGCAGCGCTGTTCACCACTCCAGAGCGGGGAGCCACCCAGTGTCCACTGATGGGTGGATGGTGGATGGACAGACAAGATGGGTTGACCCATCCGCACCGGGGAGTATTTCAGCCTTGAGAGGAAGGGCTTTCTGACAGGTGCAGTCACCGAAGGACGGATGCTTTAAGAGTCCACTGACATGAGAGCAGCAAAATCCACAAAGACAGGAAGGGGAATGGAGGCTGCCTTGGGGTGGGGTGGGGTGAGTGTTTCATGGTGACAGGGCTTTAGCCGGGAAGATGGAAATGCTCTGGGGATGATGGTGGTGGTGGCTGCACAGCACCATGAACGTACTGAACGCCCTGAGCTGTACACTTGAAAATGGTTAAGATGGTGAACTGTGCCCTGACTCGTTTGGCTCAGTGGATAGAGCTTCAGCCTGCGGACTCAAGGGTCCCAGGTTCGATTCCGGTCAGGGGCGTGTACCTTGGTTGCGGGCACATCCCAGTGGGGAGTGTGCAGGAGGCAGCTGATCAGTGTTTCTGACTCTCTATCCCTCTCCCTTCCTCTCTGTAAAAAAATCAATAAAATATATTAAAAAAAAAAAAAAGATGGTGAACTGTGCTGTGCGTATGTATTTTATGGAAGTTTAGAAAAAAAACAAGATGTGCATGTCATTGAGAGTTCATTAAATCAGTGTGGTTAAAAACAACACCCCAACTGTGCCTCACAGTCCTGACGGTGGGGCAGCTCTGGCCAGCGGCCTGCACATTGGTTTTCTTTTCTGCTTTTCTCGCGCCCCCCGCCCCCCCCGCTCCTCCCCTACACACACTCAGGGGACGGTCTGGCATCCTGGTGCCCTGCCGGGAGCTCACGGGCGGCCAGGCCTGGCATGGGGGAGAGCCTGCAGAAGGTGGGGTCTCACCCAGCTGCGGTGGCTCGGTGGTTGACTATAAACCAGAAGGTCACCGGTTTGATTCCTTGTCAGGGCACGTGCCCAGGTTCTGGGCTCAATCTCCAGTGCGGGGCGTGCAGGAGGTCGCCCATCAATGATTCTCTCTCTCGTCCTCTCTGAAATCAATAAAAAAAATATATATTTTAAAAAAGGAAGTAGGGGTCTCGGGGGCACCCTTGTAGCTGGAAAACTGAGGGAAGCTCCGACGGCATCCCCCCGCCGGGCTGGAGAGAACAGACAATTATGGGATGTGTGGGCCTCGCTGAGCCTCTTGGCCCCTGCAATAGCAGACGCCTGGGAGACCCCCGCCAGCTCCCTGTTCCGTTGACATAAGCCTGTAGGGAACTAGCAGGTCAGGGATGGAATTAATTTCCTAAAATTGAATGTCATGTCGAAAAGCCACCTCGAGCTCTCCTGCCAGGGAGGAAGAAGAAACGACCATTTGGTCTTTGCTCTCCTGATGGCCTGTTGCAGCCTGCCACTCAAATCTTCAGTGCCGGGTGAAGCATATGAAATCGCCATGTCTGGAGGGCAGAACTGATAGAATCTAGGCAATTTCATAGGGTTCTATCTAATCAAAATAGCTGTGAAAATACCGTACCAGAGAATAAAGGGGAAAAAAAAAAAACACTGCAATCTATTTTCTGGGAAAGTGATAGCACTGAGATTCACATCAGATCATTTTGTACCTAATGCATAAGCTGAATAGATACTGTTAATGACGCCCCCAGAGCCAGAGCCGCTGCGCTGAAATCATCAGGAGGGCGGTGGGGGCTCAACAACGCTACAGCGGGCCTGAAAGGGAGCTGATAATTCATGGCAAGAATATGAAAGTGTGGATGTCCTTTAGCCGAGCCGCCCGCTTCCTGGAACTGTGCTCCTAGGAACACCACCCTGAGAAACAGCAAGGGGTTTGCAGCAGCCCCTCCCTGCCTTGTGAGCCGGATGCTGCCAAGAGGGGCTCAACCTTCACAGCTAATGGCAGGGGCTCAGCAGCCACGGGGAACAGGAGGGAGGGGCTGCTCCCCGGGTCCCCCAGAGAAGGGAAAACCAGGGCAGGGTGGTGCCCCAGCCCCCCTGGCGAAAACGCCACCCTCGGTGACCCGGCCACAGAAAGGTCTTCTCCGGAACATGTTAGTGGGCTAGTCAGCCTGTTGGTGAAATATGGCAGCGGCCCCTCTCCAGTTCGGGAGCCCGGGGATTAGGCCTCTGTGTGTGTGTGTGTGTGTGTGTGCGTGCACATGTGTGTGTGCGTGTGCATGCGTGTGTGTGTGCATGTGTGTGTGCGTGTGTGCGTGTGTGTGCGTGTGTGTGCATGTGTGTATGTGTGTGCGTGTGTGTATGTGTGTGTGTGTGCATATGTGTGTGTGTGTGTGCGCGCGCGTGTGTGTGTGTGCGCGTGTGTGTGTGTGCGTGTGCCCCTGCACCTTTTTCCCCACTGGAAGACGGAGATGGCTAATGAAACATGGCGAGACGGGAAGGCAGAGACCAGAGTTGGCTGTGCCTATGACTGCCGTGGGCACCCAGGCGGCAAGCCGGGCAGTGGCTGGGGTGCGGGTCACGCAGTGCTTCTCTTGTCAGAATTGACTTTCATGCCTAATGCTCTTAAAAAAATTTTTTTTTAAGGTGAAAAAATCTGAGAAATCTGCAGGCAGTCCGTGCTCAGACTTGCGGGGTTGGCTCATACTTTCCACTCCTGCCAGCATCCTCTGCTCCCTCCGGGGCCCTCCCAGGGCCTCGAGGGACCAAACCCTGCTGCCCTCCTCCGCTCACCCCCCTCTCATTGCCACAGCCCCATCAGGCATGTGGGGGAGGGGGGTGGTGGCAGGAGCAGGGAACCACAGTACAGGGAAGAGTTGGCCAGTTGGAGGGGTCTGGGCGCTACTCTGGGGTTTCGGGCACCCCCCCCCCGACCTGACAACACCCACTCTCTCCCCCATGCTAACGACACCTGCCTCCCCCACAGCTTCCCTCCTCCCCGTGTCTGCAAGCTCCTTCCAGGAGCCGGGGAGGGTGTCCCTCTCTGGGCACGCAGGAACCTCAAGCTGGCAGCTACTTCCTCCTGGTCCTGGGGCCCAGGCCTCCCCTTCTCCCTGGACACCTTGGACCAGTCATTGCCCTGGCCGCAGAGCACAGGGGGGGGCGGGGTCAGGCAGGTGCTCTCTCTTGGAGCCTCCCTTCTGGATCTGACATGCAGGACCTAAGGGAGATGGATTAGCTCCTAAGGGAGATGGATTAGCCACAAGGAAGCACACGGGAGCAATGACCTTTGCTGGGGCCTCTGGAAAGGCTGCCAGGATGAGGCGGTGCGGGGTGAGAGGCAAGGAGCTCCCTGTCTGCAGGGGCCCAGGTGGGAAGCCCCACCCCGATGGGCCGCAAGCATGGTCTCAGGGGGCTCATGTTGCTCCCTGCGTGGAGACCCCAGCCCTGGGAGGTGACAGTGGCAGCTGTGCAGCTGAGGACGGCTGAGCAGGGAGGGGAGGAGAGGAAGATGGGACTCAGATCTGGATCAGCCAGGGCCTGCCAGGGGCAGCCACTCCTGAGCATATCATCAATGTGAGGAAGGAAGGGTCTCTCTTGGGCAGGTGCCCGTCACGGGGAGAGATTTCCCGGGGCTGTCCTGGGACCTCGGTGTGGCCAGGTCTGTGACAAGCTCCAGGAACTCCCCGGGAACCACAACCTTTGCTCTGTCGCCCCCTCTCCAGGCCTGGAGCCCTGACAACACCTGGCAACATCCCGGCCTCCCCCTCAGCCTCTCCATCCCTGCAGCCATGGCCCCTGTGGAAGCCACATCCTCTCCCAGGGCTTCAAGTGTCTGTGTCCACGGGTTATGCATATACCTGGGCAAGCGGTCTAGACCTCCACTCTGCCCAGGCTTCTGCCTACACACAGCTCTTGGGCCCCAGCAGCCTTGGGGTACAGCCCCTAGGCCTCTGTCCATGGCCTCTTGACCTGGCGCTGCCCCTCCATCTGTACCAACAATGCCTCATGTGGCCTATACATTCAGGCCTGTGCGTCCGCCTCCCTACCCTCCACCACCTGGCTCCCTCGATCCCTCCTGAGGCTCAGCTTTCTGTCCTCTCCTCCAGGAAGCCTTCCCTGCCTGCTTCCTCAGAGAACTTCTCATCCACGTTGGGGTGAACTCTCTGCTTCCCTAGCCTCACCCCGGTCTGAATGGGTTCAGTTCAGAGCAGCAGTAACAAAGGACTGACAAGTGAATGAATGAATGAACGAACGAATGAATGAATGAATGAATGAGGATGTGGATGGATGTGCAGGCTTAGAGGTGCCTCTGCAGGCCATGGAGTGGGACAGGGTGCATTTCACTGGGCCATTCTCCCCTCTGCCCCTCATGCTATCACCGGCTTCCGTCTGAGTCATTTGGGCGCCCCACCCCCTTTGCCGCAGAACCGAGGTCTCTGGGGTAAGTGAGCAGCAGCCTGGCTCCAGGCCGCTCCCCCTCCCATCAGCGTGGGCATGACTTATGTGGGCGCCGCCTCAGCCCCTGCCTCCTGGATTCATTACCCTCTTGCTGCAGGAAGGCTGAGGCTGGCGGCTGCTGGGCATCGCAGGGAGGGTGACAAAAGCAGGCATTTGCTTCCTTAAGGCCCCGAAGGCACCTGGGGGTGGGGGCTGCATCCCTGGGGGTGCTCACTGCGCAGGTGCCCCCTGCCCTGCTCCTGCAGGGCCCCCGTAGGCGCCTGTGCGGGGACCCACCCGCAGGGCAGCTCGCATTAGTATTCCCCGCACAGGAGCTTGCAAAGAAATGACTCACACACTGGTTGACTAATTTGAAAGTAAGCTGTTTTTGCTGCAAGTGGGAAGGTTCAGTGAATCTTAAAAACTAAGCGATGGAGATTTTATTCCCTGTTCTAGACCTTTCCTTCTGTCTAGAAGGCGACTCTGATACAGCTCTGTTTATGATAATAAAAACGTCTTTTGTCGACTCACCTGCAGCTGCCGCGGCGGGAACTGTGGGAGTCTCTCACCTGCCCCATGACCTCAGCAGGTCACTAACCCACTCGGGACAGCAGGGACAGCACCTGTTAGGATAGGTCCCCAGAGGATGCACCCATTGCACAAATGCACCCAACCCAGGCTGTGAGTCTGCAGAACAAGGAAGGGTCCTGCCACGTCACCTGCCCAGCACCACTCCTCCCGGGGATGGGGACTGCAAAGAGGAGGTGCATTTCCCCCCGAATATTGTGACTATTGTATGAAGGCCATCTCCCCATTTCACAGACAGGTCACCCAAATGCACAGAGAGGTTAGGTAATTCATCAGAGGTCACACAGCTGCTGTATGCACAGGCCCTTGGCCCCAGTCAACCATACCAATTGAGGTCCCCACCCTGAGTCAGAGAGGTGGACGAGGGCTGGGATAATGTTGATGTTTGTCTTGTGGGAGATGGGGAGTGAGAGATCAGATCTGAACACAATGCAGGAGGCAGGCGGGTCTGGTGGAGGCACCTGGGGAGGGGAGATTGAGAGCAGAAGCGGGCCAGGGCCGGGGAGGATGGGCCTCCGAAGCTGACCCAGTGGAACTCGCATAAATAAGGAGAAGGCGAGGGAACTCGTCCTAAAGGAGAGAGTCGGGATGGAGCAGCTCATCTCCAGGGCTCCATGTCCCCCGACCCCCACTTTAAAATGCCCACACCCACCTCCAGTCCCCAGCTTCCTTTTCTCTTTCTTTCTTCCTTCTTTCTTTCTCCCTTCTTCCTTCCTTCCTTCCTTCCTTCCTTCCTTCCTTCCTTTCTTTTTTTCAAAAATCTTTATTGTTGAAAGTGTTACATAGGTCCTTCTTTCCCCCGCCCCCCCCCCCCCCCCCACCGCTCCCATCTCCCCCCAGCTCCCAGGCCCTCATCACCCCATTGCCTGTGTCCCCGGGCGATGCACATACGCATGCAAGGTCATTGGTTGATCTCTTCCGACCTCCCCTCCCCCGCCTTCCCTCTGAGGTTCCATAGTCTGTTTATGCTTCTATGTCTCCAGGTCTACTTTTGATCATCAGTTTATTTGGTTCATTAGAGTCCGCATATGAGCAAGATCATGTGATACTTATCCTTCTCCGACTGGCTTATTTCGCTCAGCATAATGCTCTCCAGATCCATCCATGCTGTTGCAAATGGTAAGAGTTCTTTCTTTTTCATTGCCGGGTAGTATTCCGTTGTGTAGATGTACCACAGTTTTTTTATCCACTCATCTGCTGATGGGCACTTAGGCTGTTTCCAAATGCATTCCTTTTGCATCACATTCTCCAAGCGTACTGTCCATCCGCAGCACAGATGGGGGCAGCCCTGGGCCGGGCAAATGCTGCCCACTTGAACTTCCCCTCAGGCAGCTGCTCAGGTGACTAAAGCCCCAGGGGAGAGGGCCCGGCCACCTCCTCCTGCACTTTGCTCACCTGACCTCCGGAAGGGAGTCACAGAGACGGTCAAGGCCAGAGTGGGACTTCCCACACCCCAAACTCAGGCTGCTGAGCGCGATTGCCTTTATGCACTGCAGGACTGTGGGAACACTGGGAAGGCATTCTGAGCCTCAGTTTCCTCACCTGCATGTGGGAATCACAGTTGTAGCTGATGACTCCCTGGTTCTTTGCACCCACTTCTCCCAAGGCTGAGTAGTTGGATTGGCGTGCCAAGCCCTTGGGGACGGGCACAGAGCGAGCTCTCGACAAAGGCCTGCTGTCATGGCTCATTTTTATCACACGCTGTGTGTCCTCGGACAAGCTGCTCTGCCTCTCTGAGATGTGGCTGCTGCGTCTGCCCGGTGGTGATAACCCTGGTCCCTGTTTCCCAGGGAATTCGGGAGGTCTTGACAAGGTGGCTCACAGAAGACGCCTGGCACGGGGCCTGGCACCTTTAAGTGCTCCATTAGGGCTCACGATGATGATGATGGAGTGGTAGTGCTGGGCCTGGCACGCGGCCCGGGCGGGCTCGCCGCCTCGCTACGCCAGCCTCTGCAGCCGCCTTGCCTTCCCGCAGAGCTTTCTCTCCGGCACAGTGTGATGGGCAGAAAATTGAAAAACGTACTCTAACTACTGTATTACTTTCCTCGAGCCCCCTCCTCCCCACCGAAACACAAGCCAGAGATAACAGCCTCCCAAATAGGTTTACTGAAGTCAACCCATTACAAGTGCGGACACGCTTGGAGATAACAGAAGACTGTGAGTTCTTAATATCCTGCCCGGCGTGCGGGAGGAATAAATGAGGGACCGAGGCGAGGCAGCCGGACTGCAGATATTCTGTCGCACCCCTCGGCCATCCATCAGCCCGTGTGGCAGGCAGTGTCCCTGGCCCCGGTTTGGGAAGGATGGTCGCCATATGGATAGACTCAAATGCATCCTTTCAAAAATAGATCTGCTTAGAATTCATTAACTTCCATAACTCCACCAGAAGAAGCAATCCATTATTTGAACTCTATCATCATGCTTCTCACAGGGCTCTCTCGCTCAGTGGCCAGGAAGGTAACAGAGGCTGTTTGGGTCCGACGGCGGGGCGATGCGCGAGGGCACGAGGCAAGGAGTCCAGCCTGGACACTCCAGCAGCTTGGACCCAATTATTCCCTGATGCCTTTGTCTTTCCAGTAGTCACTCCTCACGCCAGGGCTGCTCAGCCCTGCCCGGAGCGCCACTTGGGGCCATAAACCCCACTCGCTCCCTGAATTTTCACCTGCATCCGGGACCTCCCCCTGGACCGCAGACCCTGCTTCCTAAATGCCCACTCAACATCTCCACCGGGATGCAGAATGGCATCGTAAACGGGCATCATAAACCCGCCACGTCCAAGTGCAGCCACAACTGTCTCAGGTTCTTCAGCCATCTGGCCAGAAGTGGGGGGCGGGGGGCGTTCTTCAGCCATCTGGCCTCGCCTCTCTTCCTCTCACACCCACATGCAGCCCACCGGGGGGGCCTGCAGGGCCTGCCTTCTGAGACCAGCCAGGCTCCAGCCTCCGGGCCTCCGTGGCAGCTGTGCTGGGCTGGCCCGAGGCTGACTGGAAGCTCCTACCTGGTCCCCTGCTTCCACCCTGCCCCGCCCCAATCTCAACCCCACAGCGGAGGAACCCTATGCCCGCGCAAACCACACAGGCCTTTCGTCCACCCAGTGCTGCCCTCCGAGCCACCGGAGTCCCCGTGAAGCCCACCTGGCTGGGCCCCCTGTGACTCTTCACCTTCCTCACTCCCCTGCTGCCACCACACTCCAGGCCAACCTGCTGCTCCAGAGCCTTTGCACCTGCACCTGCCTCCACGCTGTTCCCCGATGGCCCGCGGCTTCCCTCCCCACCGTGTCTGAAACTGCCCGCCCCTGGCACTTCCACTAACAACTGTTTGGCTTGTTTATCTTGTTGGCTGTCTGTCTTCACCGGCAAAATGTAAGACCCACAGAGCAAAAGGGATTGGGGCAGGGGGTGTCTGCGTGGTCGCCGCGGCTGCTGTCCTAGACCTTGCCTGGAACGCGCGGACGCTCAGGAAGTAGGCAGTGAGTGAGTGAGTGAGTGAGTGAGTGAGTGAGTGAGTGAGTGAAGCATCTGTCCCTCCGAGAGCTGCCTCCACTCCTTCGGCCCTCATCACGGGGTCAACCTCTCGGCTGTGTCTGGAGACGCTCAGTCATGGCTGTCCCATTAGGACAATTCATCTTCTCCCATGTGACTGGACGCTGGCCCACGCGACTTGCCCGCCTCTGCCTCTGCCCCTTGTAATGGACACTGGCTCAGTCAATTCTCGCTCTCCATGCCCAGACCGCACCAGCCCCCTGTCCCATGCTTCCCTTCTGGAACTTTCCATCGACTATTCCCTTTCCAACCACCTGTCCCTGTGGACAATCCCCCCACACACTCACCTGACTGTCCCTGGGGAACCTTAACTCACAATGAAAACCTCCTTCTTTCTCCCCTGTCCCCCACCCTGCCCCAACAGCATCAACCCCCACCCACGCCATGGCCTGGATGGAAACCTTCCATGCCTCCCTGCCCACTCCCCTTCCCCGTCCCCTCCCCTGGAGTCCTGGCTGCTGCTGCTTCTCAGCCCCTGTCTCTGGTGCAGGGCGGAGGGGCAGGTCTGGCATGAGTGTGTGGGGCGGAGCGGGCGTCCTGGTGGGGCAGGTGGCCTGTTCTGGTCCCGTTGGGGCAATGGGGTGCCACTGCTGTGTTCCAGGGCCCCGTCGAGATGAGCCAGCACGGCAAGCATGGAAACTTCCAGGCCGCGTGCCCTGCTCTCTCTGTTGATACAATTCAGCTCCATCCACTTAACAAACATTTACCCAGCGCGCGTGCCTCGTGGAGCTCCGGCCAGGGCCCGCGGGAGGCGCTCACCCCACCTGCCCCTGCGCCCTCTCCTCCTCCTCCCGCCTCCCACCCCTGTGTCCTCCTCTGCCCCTTCTGAATGCCTCTCAGGAGACCGTCCACCCTCTGCCTCTCAGACCTCCGTTCTGCCCTGTCTACACACACACACACACACACACACACACACACACACACACACACACGGCCCGAGAGGTCTCGGGTGGGGGAGGGCAGGAGAAGGAGGCTGCCTCAGTGTCCACGCTCCTGGTGGCCATGCTGTGAGGTCCCAGGACAGGGGCATCCAGGCGGAGAAGCCTCCTGGGGCGGAAAGGAGGGGTGTCTGGGCGCCCGGACATGCGGGTCCAGAGGGCAGCAGCAACCGCCATCTCCCACCATCAGCGGCTGCCACCGGCCCCACATGGATGGGTAGACACAGCAGGTCCAGGGCCCGGACGGGAGACCAGGCCAGAGACATACAGTACATGCGGCTGAGGGCGGGGCCTGCAGTGAGAGGCTAAGAATAGGAATGTGGCTTTGGATGGCCTCTAGGACCCCATGGAGGGACAGCCTATGTCTCTTTGCCTCCCCCGTGCACCCATCTCTAAGTCATAATAATAATAGTAATAATAATGATAATGATAATGAAAACCAACCCCAGCGTATGCTTTCCATGTGCACCTTCCCTGGCCTCTCATCCCCTGAATCCGCCCAGGGTCCCTCTGAGGAAGGCACGGCTATTCCCCCCCATTTTACCGCTGGGGAAATGAAGGCACAGAGAAGTTTGGTAACCTGGCCAAGGTCACACAGCCGGTGAATGGTTCAGACCCCGGGGAAGATGACCTACAGACTGTGTGGCTTTGATGAGTGAACAAACAGGCTGGAAGTGGCCCCACACACTTCTGACAAGGGGTGGGTGACAGAGCTGAGCTCTGCGCAGGTGGCCCTGGGCGGGGGCAAGGGGCTCTCTTCTTCCCAGCTTGCCCCTCGGCCTGAGGATGGAGAGAAGTGAGTTCTCTTAGCCACTGGTGTTCCTTTATTTGTTCATCTGCTCATTCATTCATTCTTCATTCATTCATTCATTCATTCATTCATTCATCAATCCCTAACTGAACACCTAAGCCCTGGTTGCTCAGGGAGAACTGAGACACGGCCCTGCCCTTGCCCAGCCAGCGAGAAGGCGGCTGCAGACAGCACCAAAGGCAGCAGGTGCTGTGATCGGAGACTGGCCCTGTGGCCCTGTCAGCGAGGAGGATGGCGACAGGCTGGGCTGCGTGCAGAACAACACGTGTCTCTTTTGTTCTGTCTGGGAGGCTCAGAGCCAAACCACCCAGGGGATGGGGGTGCAGACACTGTTCGGCCCTGGCTCCCTGGCCTCTGGCTTTGTTTTCCCGCGTCTCGTCTCTCTCGCCCACTTCTAATCTATCTGGCTGCTCTGGGGTCACTTCCTACACCTGCCGAAAGCCCCTGCAGAATGAAAAGGGATGGATAGCAGGCTGTCAGCCTCGGCACGGTGGCACCGCCTGTCTGCCCCCAGCTCTAGTCACAGCTGCCCGGACGGGTGACCAGGACAACGGCGAGAACGTCACGGACTTGATTGAAAACTTCTGAGACTTGATCTTTCTGGTATGGTCCGGACGTGTGTGTCCCCATCCACACCTCCCCTGTCCTGTCCCCCGACGTGCTCCAGACCAAATGCAAACACATACATGAGTGTGTGGCGGAGGCAGCGGTCCCTCCGGAGCTGCTGGACCAGACTTCGCAGCCTTGAAAGTCTGGCCCGCGCGTCACCGGCTGCGTGAGCCGCTCTTTATCACTAAGATGAAAGGTGAATTCATTCATTGTATCCGCATTTTGACCTTCGTTCTAAAGTAGCTCCCCTCCCTCTCTCTGACTAAAAATAGCCACTCGACCCTGAGTTAGAAAGGCAGGGGGCTCTTCCCGTCCCTACTCCCCCAATTCCCAACCTTGACTTTCAACCCTACTTGCCATTTGTTCATCTGCTCATTCATTCATTCTTCATTCATTCATTCATTTATTCATTCATTCATCAAACCCTAACTGAACACCCAAGCCCTGGTTGCTCAGGAAGAACTGAGACACGGCCCAGTGCCATTTCTTTCTGGGTTTTTCTAAAAGATGAGGGTTCTATGCCCGACTGGCATGGCTCAGTGGTTGAGCGTCGACCTATGAACCAGGAGGTCATGGTTCAATTCCCAGTTGGGGCACATGCCTGGGTTGTGGGCTCAATCCGCAGGATGGGGCGTGCAGGAGGCAGTCCATCAATGATTCTCTCCCATCATTGATGTTTTTACCTCTTGCTCCCTTTCCTTTCCTCTTTGAAATCAATAAAAATATATATTTTTAAAAAGATGAAGGATCTAAACTGTCAAGAAAACTGGCCTCCTGCCCACCCTTCCCAACAGAGGCTGCCAGGTGGCCGTTGACAGATCCAGGAGGAGCGAGGCCGGGGGGAAGTCCCATCTCTTCACTGTCTGGCACCATCACATGCTCTCAAAAGCTCACGCTACTGAAAGGCCCATCAGGGGTCTCTCAGATCGATGCGGCTTTATAAACACAGCCAGAAACCCAACATCCAGAGACTCGGAGAAAGGCCCGAGGAACTGGAGTGATGCCACACCTGGACCCGCTGGGTCAGAGTCAGGTGGAGTTCCGCGAGGGCACCGTTCTCGGCCCAGCCACCCCTTCCTCACACATCTGGCCATGTCTGCCGTTCAGGGCTTCTCGAAAAATCCCCGCGTTGCCCCATCTTCCCGGGAGACGGTGGAAGGGGCCTTGCAGGCAGCCCCTTTGATCTGCCCTGGTTGTGCTGGGCCTGCGCTCTCTGCTGGACTGATCCCGGCCAGGCGCTCGCTCCCTCTCACAGCAAAACCCTCTGGTGCCGCTTCTTTCGACTGTGCATGACCAGCGTGTAAACGTCGCTGCCAGGAGCTGGGTTCTTGCAGTGTCTTGTTGGAGAAACCATCCAGGTTTTACCAAGTATCTGGGTTCCTGTCACAAGGATGAAATCCATATTTTTAACCAGAATCCAAGAGCACTCGCCCTGCAGGCCGGAGGCCGCGGCTGCCGGGACCTGGTTGGTTGCGCTTGGTTCCAGGAGCCTCCAAGCAGGGGTGAACTTCTCACCAGCATCCCATCCGCTAGGGGCCGTGATTTCTTTAATTGAGGTGAGATGCACATAAATCGAACTAGAGTTCATTTTCAAACGAACTATTCAGTGGCATTTGTAGCACATTCACGAGGTTGTGTGACATCACCTCTACTAGTTTCTAAACTAGTTCCCCCCCACCTCCAAGAGGAAAACCTTAGCATTAAGCCGTTACTCCCTTCCCCCTGACAACCACTCATCTACTTGCTGTCTCTGTGGAGTTGCCTGTTCTGGACATTTCACAGACATGGAATAATAAAACGTGGTCTTCTGTGCCTGGCTTCTTTCACTAAGCGTGTTTTCTTTTTCTTTTTTAGTTTTTCTCTCTTTTCTGCTCAATCCCTCTGGTGCCCCCACCCAGCCTCTGAGCCCCCATGCTCCAACAACTGTCAGTCTGTCTCTCTTTTGCTTGTTAGTACATCTTGTTCACTGGAGTCCACCTATGAGTGAAATCATATGCTACTTGTCTTTCTCTGACTGGCTTATTTCACTTAGCATAATGCTCTCCAGGTCCATCCATGCCGTCACAAAGAGAAAGATTCCCTTCTTTTTTATGGCCAAGTAGTATTCCATTGTATAAATCTATCACAGCTTTTTTATCCACTCATCTATTGATGGGCACTTGGGCTGTTTCCATATCTTGGCTATCCTATATAATAAAGAGGGAATATGCAAATTGACCGTCACACTCTCGCACAAGATGGCCACCCCCATGTGGTCACAAGATGGCTTCCTCCATGTGGTCACAAGATGGCCACTACAAGGTGGCCGGTAGGGGAGGGAAGTTGGGGGCAATTGGGCTGGCAGGGGAGCAGTTAGACGTCGATCAGGCTGGCAGGGGAATGTTTAGGGGGTGATCAGAAGCAATTAGGGGCAATCAGGCAGGCAGGCAGGCAGGCAGGCAGGCAGGCAGGCAGGCGAGCTGTTGGGAGCCAGCAGTCCCGGATTGTGAGAGGTATGTCCGACTGCTGGTGGGATCGGGCCTAAACCGGCAGTCGGACATCCCCCAAGGGGTCCCAGATTGGAGAGGATGCAGGCTGGGCTGAGGGACACCCCTCCCCCAGTGCACAAATTTCATGCACCAGGCCTCTAGTTGTAAATAATGCTGCGATGAACACAGGGGTGCATATGTTCTTTAGAACTGGTGTCTCGGGTTTCTTCAGCTAAATACCCAGAAGTGGAATCTCTAAGTCATTGGATCGTTTGTTTTCTTGGTGTTGAGTTTTATAACTTCTTTATAAATTTTGGATATTAACCGTCCTGTAAGCTATATCATTGGCAAATACATTCTCCCATTCATTGGGTTGTCTTTTCATTTTGTTGTGCAAAAAACTTTTTAGTTTGATGTAGTCCCATTTCTTTATTTTTTCTTTTGTTTCCCTTGACCAAGGAGCTATATCATAAAAAATATTGTTACAAGAAATGTCCAAGATTTTACTGCTTGTGTTTTCTTCTAGGATTTTTATGGTTTTGAGTGTAACATTTAAGTCTTTAATCCATTTTGAGTTTATTCTTACGTATGGTGTAAGAAGGTGTTCTAGTTTAACTTTTTTTGCACATATCTGTCCAATTTTCCCCAAACGGTTCATTGAATACATTATCTTTACCCCATTGTATGTTTTTGCCTGCTCTGTCAAATATTAATTGACTATAGAGGTGTGGGTTTATTTCTGGGCTCTCTATTCTATTGACCTATGTGACTGTTTTTATGCCAGTACCATGCTATTTTGATTACTATACCTAGTAGTATAGTTTGATATCAGATAGCGTGATTCCTCCAACGTTGTTCTTCTTTCTCAAGATTGCTGAGGCTCTTCTGAGTCTTTTATTATTGCATATAAATTTTAGGAATATTTGTTCTAGTTCTGTGAAATATGCCATTGTTATCTTGATAGGAATTGTATTGAATCTATAGATTGCTTTGGGTTATTATCAAGCTTAATTCTTCCTACCCATGAACATAGTATATGCTTCCACTTATTTCTTTCTTCTTTAATTTCTTTCTTCAGTGTCTTATAATTTTCTGAGCACAGGTCTTTTACATCCTTGGTTAAACTTATTCCTAGGTATTTTATTCTTTTTGAAGCAGTTGTGAATGGGTTGTTTTCTTAGTTTCCCTTTCTTTTTAAAAAATATTTTTTTATTGATTTCAGAGAGAAAGGAAGAGGGAGAGAGAGAAACATCAATGATGAGAGAGACTCATTGATTGGCTGAATCATTGATTGGCTGCCTCCTGCATGCCTCCTACTGGGGATCGAGCCCACAACTTGGACATGTTGACCGGAATCAAACCTGGGACCTTCAGTTTGAGCCAAACTGGCTAGGACTAGTTTCTCTTTCTGATAGCTCATTATCCTATATAATAAAGGGCTAATATGCAAATTGACTGAAAGGCAGAATGACCGGTTGCTATGATGCGCACTGACCACCAGGGGCAGACTGGTCAGTGCACTCCCACAGGGGGAGTGCTGCTCAGCCAGAAGACCTGAGCCGGGCTCATGGCTGGCAAGTGCAGCAGTGGTAGGAGCCTCTCCCACCTCTGCAGCAGAGCTAAAGATGTCTGACTGCTAGCTTAGGCCCGCCTCCCCCAGGAGTCATAAGTCGAACATCCCTGAGGGCTTCCGGACTGCGAGAGGGTGCAGGCCGGGCTGAGGGGACCCCCACCCCGAGTGCACGAATTTTGTGCACTGGGCCTCTAGTGGGTATATAAAAATGCAACTGATTTCTGGATATCTATTTTGTATCCTGTTACTTTCCTGAATTCATTTATCAGTTCTATTAGTTTTTTGCTGGAATCTTTAGGGTTCTCTATATACAGTTTCATGTCACCTGCAAATAATGACAGTGTTACTTCTTCCTTTCCAATTTGGATGACTTTTATTTCTTCTTCTTGTCTGGTTGCTGTGGCTAGGACTTCCAGTACTATGTTGAATAAGAGTGGTGATAGTGGGCATCCCTGTTTTGTTTCTGATCTTAAGGGAAGCACTGTAGGTTTTTTCCATTGAGTATGATGTTGGATGTGGATGTGGTCTTTATTATGTTGAGGTATGTCCTCTTTATTCCCACTTTGCTGAGAGTTTTTATCATGAAGGGGTGCTGGATTTTATCAAATGCTTTTTCTGCATCTATTGATATGATCATGTGGTTTTTATCCTTCATTTTGTTAATGTGGTTTATCATGTCCATTGATTTGTAGATATTGTACCAACCTTGCATCCCTGGAATAAATACCATTGATCATGGTATATGATCTCTTTAATGTATTGCTGGATCCAGTTTGCTAATATTCTGTCGAGGATTTTAGCATCTGTGTTCATCAGGGATATTGGCCTATAATTTTCTTTCTTTGTAGTGCCTTTATCTGGTTTTGGGATTAGGATACTGCTGGTCTTGTAAAATGAGCTTGAGAGTCTTCCCTTCTCTTGAATTTCTTGGAATAGTTTGAGAAGGATAGGTGTCAGTTCTTTTTCAAATGTTTGGTAAAATTCACCTCTGAAGCCTTTCAGTCTAGGACCTTTGTTTGTTGGAAAGTTTTAAATTACTGCTTTGATTTCATTAGTTGTAATTTGTCTATTCAGTTCCTCTGATTCTTCCTGATTCCGTTTTGGAAGATTGTATGTTTCTAGGAATTTATCCATTTTGTCCACATTATCTAATTTATTGGCATATAGTTGTTCATATTTTCTTACAATCCTTTGTATATCTTTGGTATCAATTGTTTCTTTTCCTCTTTCATTTCTGATTTTATTTATTTGGGTCCTCTCTCTTTTTATATTGATGAGTCTAGTTAAAGGTTAGTCAATCTTATTTATCTTTTCAAAACCAGCTCTTGGTTTCATTGAACTTTTGTATTTTTTTAGATTCTATTTTGATTATTTCTGCTCTTATCGTTATTATTTCCTTCCTTCTACTCACTTTGGGCTTTGTTTATTGTTGTTTTGCCAGTTCCTTTAAGTGGAAAGTTAGAGTATTTATTTGAGATTTTTCTTGTTTCTTGAGGAAGGCCTGTAATGCTATGAATTTCCTTCTTATGCCCTAGGTGGTTTTGCTTAGTGGATAGAGAGTCGGCCTGCAGACTGGAGGGTCCCGGGTTCAATTCATGGTCAGAGCACATGCCCAGGTTGCGAGCTTGATCCCCAGTAGGGGGCGTGCAGGAGGCAGCCAATCAATGATACTCTCTCATCATTGATGTTTCTATCTCTCTCTCCCTCTCCCTCTCTGAAATCAATAAAATATACATTTTACATATATATAAAATTCCCAGTTAGGATTGCTTTTACTGTGTCCCATAGATTTTGGATGGTTCTCATTTTCATTTGTTTCAGGGTATTGGTCTCATTGTTAACCCATTCATTGTTTAGTAAAATGTTACTTAGCCTCCATGTCTTTGTGTGTTTTTCAGGTGTGTTTTTTTGTTATGATTGATTTCTAGTTTCATACCATTATGGTCAGAGAAGATGCTTGATATACTTTCAATATTCTGAAATTTATTGAGATTTGTTTGTATTCTAACAGGTGGTCAATCCTAGAAAATGTTCCAAGTGTACTTAAAAAGAAGGTATATTCTGCTGTTTTGGGGTGAAATGCTCTGAAGACATAAATTAAATCCATCTGATCTAATGTGTCATTTAAGGCCACCTTGTGGATTTTCTGTCTGAAAGATCTATCCACTGATGTCAGTGGGGTGTTAAAATCCCCTATTACTGTATTCCTGTCAATCTCTCCCTGTATGCCCATCAAGATTTGCTTGCATATTTAGGTGCTCCTATATTTGGTGCATAAATGTTTACAAGGGTTAGATCCTCTTGTTAGATTGCTCCCTTTATCATTATGTAGTGTCCTTTGTCTCTTACTATAGCCTTTGTTTTAAGGTCTATTATTTTGTCAGATATAAGTATTGCTACCCCAGCTTTTTTTTCTTTCCATTTTCCCATCCCTTCACTTTTAGTCTATGTGTATCTTTTTTTCTGATGTGGGTCTCTTGTAGGCAGCATATACATGGGTCTTGTTTCCTTATCCATTCAGATACCCTATATCTTTTGGTTGGAGCAATTAAGCCATTTAGATTTAAAGTGATTGTTGGTAGGTACATATTTATTGCCATTTTATTCTTTTAACTATGTTCCTCTCCTCCTCCTCCCCTTCCTCCTTCTCCTCCACTTTGTCTTCCTCCTTCTTCTTCTTCTTCTTCTTCTCCTCCTCCTCCTCCTCCTTCTCCTCCTTCTCCTCCTCCTTCTCCTTCTCTTTTTCCTTCTCCTTCTCCTTCTCCTTCTCCTTCTCCTTCTCCTTCTCCTCCTCCTCCTTCTCCTCCTCCTCCTCCTTCTTTTTCTTATTCTTCTTCCTCCTCCTCCTCCTTCTTCCTCCTCCTCCTTCTTCCTCCTCCTCCTTCTTCCTCCTCCTCCTCCTCCTTCCTCCTCCTCCTCCTCCTCCTCCTCCTCAACCACCTTCTTCTTCTTCTTCTTCTTCTTCTTCTTCTTCTTCTTCTTCTTCTTCTTCTTCTTCTTCTTCTTCTTCTCCTTCTTCTTCCAGGCTCTTTAACATTTCTTGTAATGCTGGTTTGGTGGTAACAAACTCCCTTAGCTTTTTCTTGCCTGGGGAGCTCCTTCAATTTTAAGTAACAGCCTTGCTAGGTAAAGTGGTCTTGGTTGTAGGTGCTTGTTTTTCATCACTTTGAATATTTCATGCCAATTCCTTATGGCCTGAAATGTTTCTATTGAGAAATCAGCTGACAGTCTATGGGAGCTCCCTTATAGGTAACTATCTTTCTCTTGCAGCTTTTAAGATTTTTCTCTTTATCTTTAACCTTTGCCATTTTCATCATGATGTGACTTGGTGTGGGTCTCTTTGGGTTCATCTTATTTGGGACTCTGTGCTTCCTGGACTGGTGTGTCATTTTCCTTCACCAGGTTTGGGAAATTTTGGTCATTATTTCTTCAAATAGGCTATTGGTCCCTTGCTCTCTCTCTCTCTTTTCCTTCTGGTACCTCTATAATGTGGATGCTGTTACACTTCATATTGTCCCAAAGGACCCTTAAACTATCCTTTCTGGGGTTTTTTTGCTGCTCTGATTGGGTGTTTTTTCTACCTTGTCTTCCAAATTGCTGATTTGATCCTCTACTTCATCCAACCTACTGTTTATTCCTTCCAGTGTATTCTTCATTTCAGATATTGTAGTCTTCATTTCTGACTGTTGTTGTTTTTTTATGTCCTTTTTCATGCTGTTGAGTATCCTTATAACCAATACTTTGAACTCTATATCTGATAAATTGTTTGCCTCCATTTCATTTAGCTCTTTTTAAAGATAATTCTCCTGTTACATTTTGTTTATTTATTTGTTTCATTTGGGTCCTGTTTCATTGTTTTCCCATTTTGGCTGCTTCTTTGTGTTTGTTTCTATGTAATAGATGGATTTGCTATGATTCCAAGTCTTCATGGGGTGGCCTTATATAGTAGGTGTCCTGTGGGGTCCAATGGTGCAGTCTCCTTGATCTCCTGAGCTGTGTGCTCTAAGAATGTCCCTTATGTGGATTATGTGGTCCCTTCTGTTGTAATTGAGTCTTGATTGCTATTGACCTATTCACACATGGGATCTGACATTTGCTGACTGTGAGGCTCAACTCTTACCAGGGCTTGTGAGCTGCTGTGCAGGTGCTGACTACACGAAGTGGAATTTGTCTCAGCAGGGTTTGATACCTTCCTTTGGTTGTGCCACTTGGGAAGCTTATTGGATCCTGCTCTAATGTTGTTGAAACTGGCCACTGGGTGTGTTGGTTCTGGGCCTCTTGGGAGAGACTCTGGTGCAGGCCAATGTCAGGTGCTGTCTGTGATGAGCCCTTGGCAGCCTGTTTAAAACAGCATGTTTTCAAGTCCCATCCATGTGGTGGCATGTATCAGAACTTTGTTCCTTTTTATGGCTGAGTAATACTCCATTGCAGAGATAGACCACATTTGTTTATCCATTCATCTGTTGATGCACAGGTTGTTTCCACCTTTTGGCTGTTGTGAAGTGATACATGTCAGCATAGGGAGCCTACGTAAATATGTATTATTTGGGGCCCATTACTTGTCACCCCCATTTCACAGATGAACAAACCAAGTTCCCAAGAGGTTCAGTGTCTTGCCCTACCTGCATGGGACAGGATAGGTATGGCATCACTGAGGAGAAGGGGTCAGGGCCACATGAGACTCAAAGTCCTCATCACGTGCGTGCTAATTTTCCTGCTTTCAAACTTGCACCCTCCATTCCCTGTTTGCAACCGTGATCCTGCTCCCTGTGGGAACACCACTGAAGACTTAGAGCACTTTCAAAGATAAACCAGGGATGTTTGTAGGGTCTCCAAATCCCGTTTTGTGTTCCTGTGTCATGTATGTGTGTCGTCATCAGGGGCGAAGGCCTGCCTCTCACACAGGAAGGACTGTGTGAGTCTAGGAGACAGTCAGTGATGGAGACAGAGGCCCTTCTGCTCCTTCCTGATGGGCAGAGCGCCCCCCTCCTCTGAGCAGGTGGAGGCCTGCAGAGGTGGAAGGGGGGGGCATGACACAGGAAAAGGAGCTCTTTGGGCTCCAGACAGATGTCTGTTAACGATTACTCCCATCTCCTACTTGGGGAAAATGAGGCACAGGTTATACAGCTTCCCAAGGCTGCACAGCTGCTCGGTGGCAGAGCTGGGTTCAGAGCCGCTGACAGGAATGGAGGAGATTGTGGGAGCCAGTGGTTTTGGGGAGAACCCAAGACCGAAAGACACTGGATCCCAAATGACAAGCTTTTTTTTTTCTCAGAAGCAACGTGAGTTGTGCAGGCCTCGGGGTATGACAAGGTGACTGGCTCCCGGTTTAAGCTGTAGCACCTTCACCCTCAAACACCTGTTGCCGGTCCCCCCGTCCCACAGAAGTGCTCAGCTAGCCATTCCTCCGTCCTCCTCAGAGCACATGCTTGGGTAACGCGGAGAAGCAAGATGGCACCAGCTTTGCTGGGTTTGTGAGTCAGCCCCTTAGGAAGGCAAAAATTTCCAGCCTCCCTCCCGCCCCAGCTGCCTCTGACGGTGCCTCTTCCTCCGGGCTCTGGAAGTTCAGAGGACCTGGGATCCTGCAGACAGGCTGTTCAGGCCCGGGCGGCCCACTTTGATTTTTAACAGCTTTATTGAGACAGAATTTATATATCATAACGATCGCCCATTTTAAGTGTCTAATTCAATAGTGTTTAGCAAATTTGTAAAGTTGTACAGCCATCCTCACAATCTAATTTTAGAGCATTTCCGCCACTCAAAAGAAACCTCATGCCTTCTAATTTGTTTTTTGTTATCTTCCCTGCTGGAGGCGCGTGTCCCCACTTTGTGGATAATGACGGCTCATGTGGAGCGCTCTGTCCCCCGCCAGGTCCCATTCTCAGGCTTTCCATGGAGACAGTCACGGAACTGTCATGGCAGCGAGCGGGGCGGGTCCTGTTATCATCTCCCACTTACAGCCAAGGGAGCGGAGGCGAGAACGGCCGAGTCACCTGTCGTCCCGGGTTGCACGGTGGCGCCCCAAAAGATGTGTCCATGTCCTAACCCCCAGAGCCCGGGAGTGTGACCGTATCTGGGCAAAGTGTCTTAAGAGGGGGTCACCCGTGGGCCCCAAATCCAAGGGCCAGCGTGGAAATAAACGGAAACCCACCGGATGAGAAAGCCAAGGCTAGGCATTCGGAGCTGGCCCAGCAGGGCGTCGGCCTCCTCCACTGGCCGAGCCTCACAGGAGGCCGATGGAGGGCTTCGGGGAGGAGAAAGGGGAGATGGGAGGGGATGGCCTGATGGAGCCTGGGCCTGGGGCAGGGGAGGCGGCTCCCGGGAGGCGGGCATCCTGTGTGGTGCACTAGGGGACATACTGTGCTTTCTCCGGTTGGTCCCAAGTTGGAAGTGGGCACAAAAATTAAGGCCACTGTGAGTCGTTAACCAAGTCCTTGTCCGCTTCCGGCCTTGTCCCCAGGACCGCCTTCTGGCCGCCTGTAGGCAAGTCCGACTCCAGCGTGGCGTCCCAGGCCGGTTATTGCAGGGAAAGGGCTGGTCTCCTGGGCAGGTGTCAGGCCGTGGGCCAGAGTTTTGTTTTCATCCGTGCCCTGGCCATCGTCGCTTTGTACATGGGGTCTCTCACCCCTGTGGTCCTTATAGTGGCTCATAGAGGAGGAGGTCATGTGCAGAGGAGGTAGAGATGGGAGTGACGTGGCCCCAAGCCAAGGATGCCTGGGGCCACCGGAGCTGGAAGAAGCCAGGAAGGAGCCTGTCCTAAGACTTTGGAAGGAGCCAGGCCCTGCCGACACCTTGACTTTGGACTTGTGGCTTCCAGACTGGGAAAGAATACCTGTTCGTGGTTTCAGCCGCCAAGTTGTGCTGCGTTGTTACAGCAGCCACAGGAAACGGGTGCACTTGCCTAAGGTTCCAGGGTTGGAGTGGAAGGACCCGGATTTGAGCCAGGTAAAGCCCCGAGTGGGGGCCTCTGACCAGCGGTCAGACTCTGCACTGACTTGAAGTGGGACACTGAGGCCACGTTTATTCATTCCTTATCTGCTCAGATCCCAGAGTGGCCTTTGTGGCTTATGGGTTATGGGTCTGAGCACTGCCTTGAGCTACACTTGTCCTTCAGGCCCATCCTCACCCTGAAGAAGGTCCCTTGATGAATGTCCTGAGCCCAGGCACCTGCAAGAACCCCTTCGGGGCTGTCGGGAGCGTTCAGGCTTTCGTCGGTGCTAAGGCCCTCTGAATTGAGGGAAAATCCAGCTGTCACACCAGTGTCACTGTTGATGGCCTTGCTTCATTCTTTTCCTTACTCTGCTACAGAATGGCCTTAAAGTGGCTGAGGAAGGGATGCCCGCACCGCAAGTTACCTTAGGAGGAGGCTGGGCTGCGGGGAGACAGCACACAGAGGGAGCCGCACGAGCAGCACCCCGAGGCCAGCGCAGGCCAGGGGGTGGGTGCTAAGCATCCTAGCAGCCAGCAGGAAGAGGGTCCCAGCCATGTGAGATGCAAGAGGGCGTGGCCTGGAGCCGGACAATGGTTTACAGCCACAGCACTATTTGGGACCAAAAAATCCTCATGCTGCACCCCTTTCTGCTGAGCTAGCCAGTCTGGCCCCAGGGTAGTAGGGATGGTCCGGTTTTGTTTGCCAGCATCATTTCTCTTGGGAAGCTCTCCCTGCCACTCATGGGATCCCACAGCAGTGAGGATGTGACCCGGAGGCCAGTCAGAGTCCAGGCTGGGATTGCTGTGCGCTCCAGGAGAGAGCTGAGCTGTCATGCCCTGGGGGGTCGTGAGCTCTGGTGACAATATAAGTGGGAGGGGGCTGCCCTGTCTGTGTTCCAGGACGTTCTAGAGGTGGCCATGTGCTTCAAGAAGAGAGGCCAGCCGGGGCCCAAGGGAGAGCAGGGTTGAGCAGAAAGGAAAGGTGGTCAGATGGAGAGAGCGCCTGGATCCAGCCATTCCTGACACCCTCACATCTGTCCCCAGACCTCTCAGTTAAGTGGGTCCACAGAGTTCTCACAAATTGCTTCACACAAGTTGTGGTTGTAAGAAACCAAGCCTCACACTGGTATGGACGATGAGAAGGACGGGGGTACTCTGCGGTGACTGCTAAGTCCTGTTTCTCTCGTCCATGCTGGTGATGGCCTTTGGGCTGTTGGGGGGCCGGGGGAGCGGGCAGCTGTGCTCCCTGAACCTGGATGTGGTGTCCCTCCTTAGGTCCCCTCCATGGATCATGGGGTCTCCATGGATCACGGGGTTCTGAGTGTTCGTTACCGGGGTGTGTTTTGGGACGGGGCCGCAGTGTGAACCCAGACAGACAGGTACTGGCCCACGGAGCTCCCAGCCCGCTGGGTACGGGCCAGCAGAGCGCAGCGGGAACAGGCATGCCCCCTCCCCAGGTCAGGCTGCTGAGCCGGTGCAGGAATGAGAACAGAATGTTTTTCCTTAGAAAATATTTTGTTTCTTCAGCAGGACACAGAAGAGGAAATAATCTAGATGTTTTCGTGGCACTGATGTTTTGTTTTTAGCTCTGCGTGGTCCCTCCCCAGAGCAGGCTGTTTCTCAGCCTCGGTTCTGTTGACATTTGGGGCCAGATCGCTCTTCGTTGTGGGGGCTGCGCCGTGTGTGGGGCGCCGAGCAGCAACCCTGGTGGCAGTGGCATCCCTCCCCACCCCCAGGTATGACCACCAGCACATCTCCAGGTGTCGCCAAGTGTCCCCTGGAGGGCACAACATCACCTGGGTTGGAGACCACTGTCCCACAGCCTCTGCATTCGCAGCTCAGGCACTAGAAGATACAACACGAAAGAGGAAGGAAAGACATTAAAAATTTTTGGTGATTTAAAGATTCTAGTAAAGTACACATGGCATAAACTGTACCAACTTCACCGTTTCCATGTGTGCTGCTCAGGCATCTGTTCTGCGGCGCCGTCTGTTCTGCGGCGCCGTCCCCACGGCTGAGTCCCGTCCCCTTCCCAACAGCAGCCGGCACCCACGAAGCCACGATGCCCATAGGACGACATCGGGTCTCGTGTAGAAGTAGAATCATGTGTTTGTCCTTTTGGGACTGGCTTATTTCACGCAACCTCTCGGGTCCATCCACGTTGTAGCAAGCGTCAGCATCTCCTTCCTTTTCACACTTGATCTTAGCCAAAAGGCCCAGAAGCGTCTCCTCCCTTTTTAAGGCTGAAGCATACTCCACCGTGGGAACAGACCACACTCGGTCCATCCGCCAGTCATCCATCGATGGACATGTGGGGGCTTCCACCTCTTGGCTTTTGTGAACTAGGCTGCTCTGAGCACGAAGGCACAGATATTTATTCAGTCCCTGCTTTCAGTTCTTTTTTTTTTTTTTTAATTCTTTATTGTTTCAAGTATTAATGAGTCTCCTTTTCCCCCCCATGGACCGCTCCCCTCCCCAGCCCCTCCCCCAAGCACAAGCCTTCACCCCCCTACAGTCTGTGCCCACTCGTTTTGCTCAGAGGTATGCATACAAGTCCTTTGGTTGATCTCTTACCCGCTCCCCCCTCCCTCCCCCCCCGCCTTCCCTCTGAGGTTGTACAGCCTGTTCGATGCTTCCATGTCTCCGGCTCTAACTTTGTTCAGCAGTTTATGTGGTTCATGATATTCCACAAATGAGTGCGGTCGTGTGATATTTCTCTTTCTCTGACTGGCTTATTTCGCTTAGCACCATGCTCTCCAGTTCCATCCATGCTGCTGCGAATGGTGAGAATTCCTTCTTTTTTACCGCAGCGTAGAATTCCACTGTGTAGATGTACCACCTGCTTTCCGTTCTTTTGGGTCCATACCCAGAAGTGGAATTGCTGGGTCACACGGTAACTCTAACTTTTCCAGCAGGACCCATTGTGCTGTTTGGAGACTAAGTCTTGACTTTTGAACTTCAAAATAGGCTTTTGAGGCTCATTTGCAGAAGTGGACGGAGAGCTGGGGGCAGGTGGGTGGGGTATGGATGCTGTGGGTCTTGGAGATATGCCCCCCCCCCCCCCCCGCAATAGCTGCCTGCTCTGTCTGCCCCCTGAGGCTCCCAGCCCCGGAGACGGGTTGGGGGGAGGAACACTGAATGAGGGCCGGCTTTGCCACCCCCGGGCCGGTCCTCGGCGGAGCGGAGCTATAGAAAAATGCCTGAGTCTGTGGCTTGAGACTTGCACCGTTACACTGGGCCCCAGGTCCTCCGCAGAGCCTGGCCACAGTATTTTTAGCCTGGAAATGTTGCAGGATGGGAGTTGCCCAACACCTACACGGACCATAAAATAATTTCCATAAGGCGGCCGAGGAACACCTCGGCTGGAACCCGTGAGCGCCTGCCAGCCCTCCAAGATCAACACGGCCGAGGCCGCCAGGGCCCCGAACAAGGGGCGCCGCTGTGTGGGCGCCATCCATCTCCTGGTGGTGGTCAGGCAGGACCAGGTGTCTGGGAGGCTGGATAAAGGCCGTCTGTCTGTCCTGGGGCCCATGTTGGCCATGACGGGACGTTCGTGGTCCCAGCTTTAGGGATCTGGTCTCTGATTATCGTGAGTCACCGCGGGGTGGGCCCTGCAGTCCACGAAGCTTTCTCTGAAACCTGGGCGAGGAAGACAGTGTGCTCGCGTGGACAGAGGAGGGGTTGGGCCCAGAGCACAAGGCTCAGCCAGCAGGGGACTTGAACTCACACCGGCTCTCCCCGCCCGGCCGACCCCTGCCCCACCAACTCTGTGCCCAGGCTCGCATCCTGTCTGCCTGTTTCTGGGTTGATTTCTCTCTGTGTCACCGCTGGGCAGGCCGGCGGGGAGGAGCAGGCTGTGAGGCTGGGGACGGGAGAGTGGCTGCTCCTGAGACCCCAGGAGACCAGGCCTCTGGGGCAGGGTGACTTTCAAGGAAGGGGCCAAGGACAGATGAACTCTCCTGGTAGCTGTGGCTTCCGTCCTGGCTCCCAGTCGGGCTAGGGGTGTGCCCTGGGGCAAGGCCCGTGACTCTGAGTCTTTCGTCATTGGACACGTGCACGGGAGGGCATTGGTGAGATGAAAGGCATCAATGCAGGTACCGCCCGCAGCACACTGCCTGGCATGACGTGAGTGCGTGCGCCATAAGTGACCCTGCACGTGGCCCCGGGGAGCCACCACCATCAAGGGCGTGTCTGGTGTTGGGTTGATGGCAGGGAAGGAATCTGCACACGTCTCTAAGAGAAGGATCCGATGATTTCCCGGAGCCAGATGCCCTCAGGGAAGGGGTTGGGGGTGGGAGGTGGACACGAATTCCAGCAGACAGCCGCTGCCAACATTGTGGCACTTGCTCCATGGGGTGCCCCCTGCAGTGGGGGGCCCTCTTCTGATGCGGTCGGTGCAGTTCCAAGGGACAAAGGGGGCAGGGTTGCCAAGCACACGCCCTACCTGGAGCCCAGGTGTGTGCGAGCTGGAGGGCAGGTGGTGCCCACTTCAGGCTCAGTCAGTCTTGATCCAAATGAGCAGTGACCCCGGCTGAGGAGCTCGAAACCCCGAAGTGGACTGGAGATGAGCGTGGACGGAAGTGGCAGTTGTGGTGGGATGTCAGCGGTCCGGTCTGAGCCAACGCCTGAGGCAGGGCTTTCCGCACCACAGTGAGGACCCACACACGGGGTTGAGTCTGCTTAAAGGGGCCAAGACGGGACCCCAGGGCACCCGAGGTATCTGCCAGCTTTCTGTCAGTCCCTGGTGCTCAGGGGCCCACACCGTCCTTGGCACTTACCCGGGGGAGAGGGGAGGAGGAAGCTTCGAAATACTATTTACAGAGCTGACTGGGGTATGGCTACGCTGGCCTTCTAGAATCCTGGGTTCTGGGACAGGAGACACAGGAGATCAGGGTGGGAATCTCTTTCCTCTGCTGCCAGATGGGGACCAAGAGAGCTATGGCTGTGCACCTGTGGGCACCCAGCCAAAGTAGGTCCCTCTCTCCTTCCTGGGCAGTGGGAGCCAACCCTGCCCTGCCCGCCAATGGGATGCCTGTGGGCATCTAATGCACTAAGAGGCTGGTTGGCGGTAAAGTGATAAGAAGTGGATCATTTGGTCAGCTAGAAGTACCTGGGGACGCACGAAGCAGGGAAGGTGATGGGTCACCGAGAAGGAGGTGAAGGTGTGAGCTGTGCAAAGGATGCTCCCCAGAGGGCACAGCCTGTGGGGAAGCTGGGGCAGGGGCCCTCCAGGTGCCTGAGCCAGGCAAGGGGCCTGCTGAGGCTGGAGGGGAGGGGGGGTGGGGGAAGGGCTGTCAGGTGGCAGGTGGGAAAGGGCCAGATCCCACGGGCCCTGGTTAGCGGCCTGGTCACGAGGCACGGGGCCCTGGTTAGCGGCCTGGTCACGAGGCACGGGGCCGTCTGGCGCTCACAGCCTTGCCCTGCAGGCGAGAAGCTGGAAGAGCAGCTGGGAGCTTGTCACCATGATGCAGGCCAGACAGGTGGTGGCATAGAGAAGGAAAATGCGATTGGTTCCGGACCCATTTTGAAAATAAAACCCACAGGACTCGCTGGTGGCGTGGATGTGGGCCAGGAGAGGAGAGTGGTCAGGTCCTTCCAGCCCTGGGCGGGGAGAACAGGGAGGTGGGCGCTCCCGTGGGCCTGGGGAAGGGGACGAGCGGGCGGTGGAGACACCGAGGTGGCCGAGCTGAGTTCCCCAGTCGATCTCGGCTTTCCTGGCTGGTGTTGGTCCCTCCAGCCGCCACCCCAAACCAGGAGGCACCCGCAGGCTGGAGGAGAGGCAGAGGCCTCAGGGCCTGAAGAGAGGGAGTGCAGGGTCCACGCGGGGACCTGGGTGCCCAGAGCCCCAGCCTTCCCTAAGGCCATGGACACATCGTCTACGAAGTGCCAGCCGGGCAAGCTTGAGATCATCTACTGCCGTCCTAAAGGTGTCCGCGCGTGCGCACACACACTCCCATCTGAGTCGCAGACACACAATCACCCGGTTATTGGTGACCTGTGTTTTTCTCTTTGTACGTGTCTCTATCTCCTACGTTTTCTGAAATAAATGTGTGTTACTTGTACCAGGCCCCAAACGCCTTATTTTTTCCTTTAAAGGAGTCTGTCATCTTAGAGACAGAGATCCTGCTTTTGAAAACGATTGAAAGCAATTCACCTGAAATAGGAGAACACCATTAGACACAACGACACTGCTCCTGAGAGCAGCGCTATTGCCGATCCTAAATGTTCGGAATGAAAACCACCTTCCAGCTGCAATGCAGACCACTTCATGAGCGATACTGAGTAGCTGTGGCTACTCTTGTGTGTCGAATGTATACAAACAGACGGAAATGTCTCTGAATTGGAGCTGATAGGAAACAGGATTGCAGATGAAGTCAGGGCTCTGGCTTCCAGAACAAACCAGGAAACAATGCACAGAAGAAAGACTGGAAGGAAATGCATCTTGTCGGTGTTTTCTATGTAGATGAACCATGATTATGTCTGTTCTTCACGTTCAGCCTTTTCTCTCGCTGTTTGTAAAACAGCATGTGTTACTTTTGGAAAGAAAAAACGATTCCAAGTTACTTCCATTTAGCACATCCGAGTCTGGCTGCAAAGCCCAATACAAGATGAGTGTCCTTGCAGGACCCTTCGATCCCCCTGCTCGAAGGTTCATCTTGTTGCAGGTACAGCAGGGAGTCAGGGGGTGTCTGGGTTCATCCTTCCACCCTCGGGGAGCTTTGGTCCAGAGGGGCAAGCGGCGGGAGTGGAGGTGACTGCATACACTGAGCAGCCTGAGGGCCCCCAGGGTGCCCCCGGCAGGGCCCAGGCTCATCCCCCTTCTCTGCCCTCACCTGGTCACCTGGCCCGGAGCCTCCCAGGTGAGAGCGGGCGTCAGTTACTGGCCCAGGCCTCTGGGTGGCTCCACCTGCCCTAGGCTGGGAGGAGGTCCTGCCCGGCCTCTACCCCTCCCAGCTGCTCCTTCCTGGAATGTCTGTCCCTCCTGCTGGCGGCCGCTGAGGGCCTGGGAGCCACAGAGCTGAGAGAGAGGGCTGGAGCGGTCTCTCTCCTCATTCTAGTCAAGGTGGCCGCAGGGGGCATAAAATGACCCTTGTGTACCCCAAATCCTTGCCTGTTGGGAACAGAAATATGCTGGAAATATGCTCACTTTTGTGCAAAGAAAGTAAAAACCTGGTTCAGCGGGGAGCTGGATAGAGGGGGGAAATCCTGCATACTTCGGGGGAGGGCAGGGCGGATGCCAGACCAGTGTGGGGGGACCAGGCAGTGGGCTTCTCTCTCCTCCTCCACCTCTCCCTCCCCAGGCATCCGGGTGCATCAGGACCGGCCTGGGCGCCCCTCCTGTGCCCCTCCAGCCAGGGTGGCCAGACCTCGGGCCTCATGACGCCAGGGGAGCCGTTTGGCTGGACTTCGCCGCGGCGTGATGGGAAGTTTTATTGAGCAGGCACTGCCGTCTGGATTCTGTCTCACGCAGCTGTCTGTGCGGGCTCCCAGGAGGGGTGAGCACATCTAGCCACCTGGCTGAGCTGCTGGGAACGGGCAACAAGAGCAGTAACTGGACGCGGTGGCCGCCATGGGGGCCTGGCGGGGTGAGAACAGCTCCGCGGGGCCCTCGGGCTCCTTCCCCTGCTCACAGGATCGGTGACACAGATGTCGTCACCGTGTCCCCCTCGACCCCGGGGTCGCCATGGGCCAGGCCTGACAAGTCCTGGGCCTCACGTACCCTCCAATCCCACGGCGGGTGGCCATGGGGCTCTCAGGCTCCCCTCGGGCCTCCGTTGTCCCCACGGAGGCTGGTAGGGGTGGGCCATCAGCAGGAAATGGCCCAGCGCATTGTCGTCTTAATGCTGGTGCAATGAGGCATGAAATTCTGTGTTTCCAAAATTTGTTATCAGCCTCGCTCCGTCCTCCCCGGCGGGCTGCATTGAGGAAAGTCGGGGTGAGCAGCGCGATCCCTGCGACATGAGTTATGACACGCTGGTGGCTCCATGGCTGGGCGGACACGGGTGGAGGGATTTATCACCCGGGAGAGAGCCTTCACCGGGGTTCATTAGGCTGAAAACGATCATGAATATCTTCCCCTCACCTGTTTTCATTAATAACGGTTCCCCGCTTATCTCTTTGCCACACATACCGTGTACCATTCTTTTTAGACATATCCACGCGCCAGGAGAAAGGCAGGGGCCCTTCCATCCCGGGGACCGGGGAACAGCGCCCTGGCCCCAGCCCCGCCTCCTCCGCGCCAGGCCGGCAGGGGGCGCAGCGGGCTCGCCGCCAGCGGGGAGGTGGCGGGGCAGGGCCCTTGTCCTAACCTTCAGGGGGACGCGAGAGGTTGGCGCGGTGACCAGCTAGATGGGCAGGGAGGAGAGGCAAGCCTTCTGGAAACTTCCGGGTCCTCACCACGTCCTGGATCAGCCCCCTCGCCATGCCTGGACGTCAGCCAAATGCAGACCTTCTCCAGCCCTGTTTTCCCCCTTTATTAGCTGGAAAGCGGGGCAGCGGAGCCATTGCCTAGTGTAGGGGTCCCACCCTGCAAGGGAGAGCAAGTGGGGGGCTAGGGGCAGGACGGCTCTCCACCTTCCAACTCTGGGCCTCTGCCTCCAGCCCTCCTCCAAGCCCAGGCCTCCTGGCCCCTAGGCCCCAGCCCCATTTCCACCCTCCTCACCTCGGGGCCTCACCGCTGTCCCCACACCCTGTCCTCCTCCATGGCTGCAGGGCCATCGCTGGAGCTTTTTAAAGCTCTGACCTTGGCCTTCCCCTTCTCAGAGGCTGTCTGAGGGGCCCGTCCACACTGCCCAGGGCCTGGCATTCGGGACCCCAGCTGGGCACCCCTCTGACCTTCAGCCTCTGAAACAGCTGCTCCCCTCGCTCTGTGGGTCTCTGACAAGGCTCCCAAAATAGCCGGGCACGTTGGCACCCTGGCCTTCCTGGCTCAAGCTTGTTCTGCTGCTGGGAAGGCCTCCCCCTCCCCTGCATTTGGCAAACTCATTTGTAACCTCCAAGGCCCATCCCCAAGGTCATGTCCACTGGGAAGCCTTCCCAAGGCTCTCAGGCCCTGCCTGGGCCTCCTTGGCCCTCCTGCACCTTAGCCCTGGCAGAGGACTCTCAGGTGGGCCCAGGGCGGTGCCCCCAGGGGGGCTTTGGGAAAGACCTGCCCCCTCGTTCACCCCCCTCCAGGCACCCTGGCCACCAGCTCCCCCTGGGCACTTCCTGTGGGCGCAGTGACCCAGGAGGTTGGTCCTGATCCTGTTTCTGTCTTGCAGGTCAGGGCGCTGAGGCTGGGAGAGGAGGCAGCAGCTTGCCCAGGCCCCACAGCCTGACATCCAGTCAGTCTGTGCTCATCTCTACAGCACAGCCCTCCCACCCTCGCCCTGGGGCCACGCTGAAGAAGGACGCACCCAGCCGGAAGCTGTGCTGGGGTCCGCTGTGCCCCGGGGACGGCCCATATTTGGCGCTGTGCTTGCGTGTCAGGCATGCATGCGGCCTCGCCAGGGAACAGACCGGGCCGGGCCGGCCTTCCTCCACGCCCGGGCAGGAGGGCCAGCCTGGTGTCTGGGGCTCCTGCTGCACAATGCGCTTCTGTTTCGACAAGTGACAGGGCTGAGAAGGGGCCACAGGTGGAGGGAACAGCCCAAACGGAGGCCTGCCGGCTGCGTGGCTTAGCTGGTTGAGCGTAGTCCGTGCACCAGGAGGTCTCAGGGTTCGATTCCCGGTTAGGGCACATGCCTGCATTGCAGGCTCAATGCCCCCCATGCGCGTGCAGGAAGGAGGCAGCCAATCGGTGTTTCTCTCTTATCAACGTTTCTATCTCTCCCTCTCCTTTCCTCTCTGAAATCAACAAAAATATATATATTTTTAAATGTCTTTAAACCCCCCCAAAAAAACTGAGGCCTGGAGGTGGGATCTGGTGGGCATGTGGGAAGCAGGGGGTGGGCAGCAGTCAGTGTGGCTGTGGCGTCAGGACAGGAAGTCTGGCCTGGGAGGGACAGGAAGAGGGGGGAGGCCTTCGTGGCCAGCCTGGTTTGCCTCCACCCCCCGTGAGGAGGGAGGGGGCGTGACCAAGGTGCTAGATCTGGGTTGCAGGAGGGGAGTTGGCTCCAGGATCCAGGGGCCAGGGGCCAGGGGCCAGGGGCCAGGCAGTCATGGGGTTTTGTCATAACCGCCTCAGGCACAGAGGGGGAAACTGAGTCTGGAATGTGTGTGCAGTAAGGGGCCAGCCCTGCTCTGGCCCAGAACATCCATGTGTCTGCACAGGCCTGCTCCCCGCCAGCCTGTGGCCCCTGCCCCCCGGGCCTCGGGGACGATGTGAAGGAAGGAAGCAGCATCTGTGCCACCTCACTGGGCCTTCCTGTCACTCGTTCTGCAGTCAAGGTCTTCAGTCTTGCCAGTTAGTCGGCGACTACACACCCGAGAAGTGTGCCCGTCTTTATCACACGGCCCGCTTTCCACCGCCCAGTGTCGCCTCTTTCCTGGCAACTCAGAGGAAAAAAGCAGCTGCCTCCTTCTCTTGAGGAAGAGTCACCCACAGATGTTTTCACAAAGTCGGGGCCAGGGAACATATGAATAAATGCCACGATTCATGTTTGCAAACCCCTCCCTGCCAGCTTCTGTCTTGACAAGCAAGTGGGGCTGGGAGGAGGCAGGCAGATGTGGGCGCTGGGAACGCAGCCCAGCGCTTTGTGGGAGGCAGTGTCCCCGTCCCAGGCTGAGCGGCGCGGCGTGACAATCTGGGGTGCCCGCAGGCTGGCCCACTGGCCAGTCATCGCCTGACTGCCCCCAAGCAGGTGGCCTGGCTTCGTAGAAGGGGTGCCAGTGGGGAGACTTCCCCGCCCCTGAGAGAGGCTCCATTTCCCCAGCAGTCACCGGGCACACTCCTAATTAATGTGATAACAACAATTAGCAGGAGTGGTGCTGACCAAGCGCTGGCACTGCGCTCCGGCTCTCCCTCCACGCCCAGCCCGTGGCCTCGCCGGAGCTCAGAGCGGACTTTAGCCTTATCTTCAGGATGCGAACCCTGAAATCTGATGGGGCTCAAGACACCTGCTTAAGGGCAGCAGCGGGCGGAGGTGGGTGGGTCTGGGTGCTGGGCTTCGAACTGCTGACTTAGGATGGGAAGTGTGGTGTGGGTGTCAGTCCACCGGGGAGCTGGGGACGGCCCTGAGATCACATACAGTATAGAGGGTGGTCACCTCCTCTGGTTTTATACAAAACCAACGCCTCCCCCCCCCCGAGGAGGCCTGGTCACCCCCTTCTTTCTGGGGGGTCTCTCTGACATTTATCGAGCTCCTACTGTTTGCCTCCAGAGGACAGCCTGCAGCTCACTGAGGGGTCCTCTCCCCAGATTCCCACAGAGAGAAGAAGGACCCTTGTTCTCAGGGGGTATTCCCAGCAGCCAAGGAGGGCCCTGCCCGCCGAGTGTCCATCTCCCAGGCAGCTGGGAAGCAGGAGAGGGCGGGGCCTCTGCCATCAGGAGGAAGCCTGGGGGTTTGGGCTGAGGCTGCAAACTATTAGAGGAACCTGGCAGGTGGGGCCCCATTGGAGCATCGTCCTGTGCACTGGAAGGCGGAGGGCTCAATTCCTGGTCAGAACACATACTCACGTTGTGGGTTCAATCACCAGTCGGGTGCATATGGGAAGCAACCAATTGATGTTTCTCAGCTCTCTCTCTCAGCTCTCTCTCTCTCTCTCTCTCTCTCTCTCTCTCTCTCTCTCTCCAATAAATTACAGAAAAAAACTATTAGGGAAGAGCAAGAGAAGGAGGGCCTCCTCCCTGTGTGGGCAGGTCCCCCGGGGGGCCGCAGGAGCAGACAGAGATGGACAGGCAGAGAGGACCTGCTGGTGTCCCCCCGGACCTACAACAACCGTGACTGGCTGCAGAGTGCCCTCAAGCAAAGGAGTGGAGAGAAAGCAGGTGAACCCATGGGTCTCGTGGGACCAAAAGAGAGAAGACAGAGCCAGGGACTGGTGGGGGTCAGGAGCGGAGCTACATGCAACAGAGACCCTGGAGAAAGAGCATGAGCAGCTGCCATGGGGGCGTGGGGGAAATAGACCCACCCACCTGACCGTGGGCACTGAGATGGGCCCAGGCTGCAGGGGGTGTGGCCTGGGCTTTCTGGGCAGAAGGCGTTGCTGTCCCGCAGGTAGGAAGCAGAGCCCACCTGCAGCGGCCCCCGGAGGGGAGGGGCAGAACCAGCAGCGGGGCCTTCTCTCTGCATCCAGAGTGTGTTTCAGTAGGCAAGTTCTCGAGTCACTGTTTACTGCTCCGCACACACGGAGGGTTTATTAAAAGCCCGGCTAAGTTAAAAATACTGGAGGCAGGGATGTGCCGGCCGAGGGGGCTGCTGAGACTGGCGCCCCGACTTCGAGGGAGCTAGAGCCACTCCTCCCAAGGGAATCCCTAGCCAGCTGCAGGGAGACGGCGGCCACCTGCAGCTGTGCCAGCCTCGTGGCCCATGCTCAGTGGATGCGCAAGACCAGGCCGCCCCCCTGGGTGCCAAAGAGACATGGGCAGGGGTAAGGTGCAGCCACACCCACTGCACGCCGACCCCCCTCTGCCCTCCAGGAGCTTCCAGTTTGCGGGGAGCGTGTATGACATTGGACATAATGCAATCAACGGCCATAATGCAATCTGCAGGAGCCTTGGGGGTCGTACAGGGGCGAGGACCCTGGCAGGTGCTCCTGGAGGTGCTCCTGGAGGAGGCGGCACTCAGCAAGGACAGACCTGGGGGTGGGCCCAGGGCGGATGTTTCAAGTGCAGCCCAGGGTGTGGAGGTAAGGGAGCGTGGGCCCTGGGGTGTCGTCCTGCTCACAGACAGGTCTTGGAGGCCAGGATGAGGCTGTTGGCTTTCACGCATAGGCATGGGGCAGTGAGACAGTATTCAAGGAGGCACCCCATGTGCGAAGCCCTAAGAGCCCCGGCATGGGCCCTGCCTCTCCCAGGCCTCCCAGAGGGTTCTAGAATCAACAAATCCATGGGTGGGAGAACACGGAGCCCCAATCCACCAGCCCCAGGGTCCTTCTCAGAGGGAGTGGTGAGGAGGAGGGCTTTCCTGACTTTATTTTGCGGGGGGGGGGGGGGGGGGACACTAGATGACTGACTCCTGCCAGAAGCTGAGCTGTGACTGTTGTCCTGAGACAAGCGGAAGGGCCTCCAATGATTGGCACTGTGCCACACACAGTTCTGGTGGCCAGGCCTCAGTTTACCCTTGTGATGAGAGGTAAGTTTTCCTATTGAATGTTCCAAGGTGCCACCCATCCATCCTTCCACCCACTACCATCCACTCATTCATCCATCCATCCATCCATCATTCATCCATCCACCCACTAACCCATCCACTCATCTAGCCACTCATCCATCCATCAATCCACCCATCCATCCACCAACCCTTTCACTCATCCATCCATCCATCCATCATCTATCATGTATTCACTCAACAAACATTCCCTGGGCCTTTATGACCTGGGCCAGACCACAGAATAGAACAAGACATTTCATTGTGGCTTCCAGAACCTTCCCCTGACCTCCCATCACATTGACTCATTGGCAAATGCTGGGTTCTGAGGAGTAAATAGAACAAATGTGCAACCACGTTGAAACACAACACGTGTTCCTTCTCCTCTAAGGCCAGTTGTCGAGCGCTTCCTAGGGCCCAGACCCGAGGTGGCTTTCCCTCTGCCCGTGACGCACAGGGATACAGGGCAGGGCAGGTGAATTACCGTCGAGTACCTACCAAGCCCCAGACTGCTGGACCCAGGAATTCAATTACAGCACGTCTGCCATTAGCAGAGGTGTCGGTTCAAATCCTCGTCTCCCCACCAGACCAGGAACTCGCAGACGAGAGACCGTGTTCTCTTCATTCAATTAATCAATTACGCCTCATCCGGCATCTGCAGCCGCTCCTCCTGTAAACACTTCCCAGCCTCTCCCATCTTTCATGCAGACACACACACACCATCTTCTTGGAAATGAAACTTTTTCCTCTCTCTCTCTCTCTCTCTCTCTCTCTCTCCCCCCCCCCCCCCCCCCCCCCCCCCCCGCTCTTTCTCTTTCTCTCTTCAGGTTCAGAGCTATGCGTTATGGCCTCTGACGCCCCCTACTCACCCCACAGCCCTCTGAGGCCTGGCTCCTTTGCTCCTGCCCCAAGGCCTCCACTTAACCGCCCAACCGCTACTTCTTCTTGATCGCAGTCGCTGTCCCTCCAGCACCGGGACCAATGGTCACTGCCTTCCTCACTCTCTTTCCTCCTTGGCTTCCAGGATTCCTCTCTGCCTTTATAATGATGAGGGGTTTGAGAGTGTCTGTGGGTGTCAAGGGAGGAGCCATCTGGGCCAAAGAAGCAGGGGATCAGAGCAGGGAGGGCAGGGGCAGCCCTGAGGAGCTCCTATGTCTGGTGCCCACCTGCCTTAGGAAGCTTCTTCTGTTTCCTTGGCGAGCCCCTCCCCTCTCCTTGCCGGCTCGCTGCTGCGTCATGGGCTTCATCCCTCCACTGCCCCCCACCACGGTCCGCCGCTCAGCACCCACCCCCTCCCCGCCGAGTGTGCGCTCCTGCCGTGGTGCGGTGCCCCCCACATGCATGGCCCCGTGGGGTTCTCCCATCCCCTGTTCAGAGCTGGTATACACCCTAGAGAGTGAGGGCAGTGCCAGGGCGCTCGGGTTCAAGTGCCAGCTCTGCCCTGAGCTCTGTTGGCCCAACCGAGAAGGAAGAGAGGCCCCTGGCTGTGCAGGTCTTTTCCTTCTGTCCTTCCGCCCCTGTGCTGTGCACCTGGAGGCCCCCAGCGCCCTAGAGTGGGGAGTCACGGGGGACTAGAGCCTCCTCGGCCAAAGGTTGGCTCAGCCACCACCCTCCCCACCCGCGCTCTGGGCTTGCAGTCCAGGTGAGGTGCCCCCCCTCGGCCCTGAGGCCCACTGGGGGCTGGGCCTGCTGCTACCCCTCCGGCTTCCTCACACCTGCCTACGCCTCTGTAAATAGTCCTTTACTTTACTAAACTCTCCTCGAATTAACCGTGTGGTGTGCGCCATCTGTTCCCCACTGGGCCCGCCTGGATGCTGTGGGCTCCGCAGCCCCATGGTTGTGTCTGCTTGTAAATCCAAGCTGTCGCGGGGAGCTCGCGGCCGGGCACAGATCCCGGGGGTGGGCTGCAGGTGCGGGATCAGGGTGCGGCAGGGCCTGGGGCAGGTGGGCCCGGGGGGCAGCAGCTAGGGAGTCCGGAGGGTGGCCGACCCTGCATGTCCCTTTGTGGTTTGCACACACAGCACTTCTGGCCCGGTGGTGTGTCATCAGTACCCCCATTTGAGAGGCACGAGGGCCTCCTCCCCCCAACCCCCCCCCCCCCCAGCACCTTCTAAGGACTCTCACTGAGCCTCACCTCCCTACAAGGAATAAACAGCCTCCTGGAGCCTGAACCAGTTCCCAAGCTCACCCACCACCTGCCCTCCGTGCCCTTCCTGCCCCGCCACTGTGCCTGTGCAGAGAAAACAGGCCTGCAAGATCGTTCCTCCATCTCCTCTAGTGTGTGTGTGTGGGGGGGGGGGGGGGGGGGCGGGGGGCGGGGAGGCAACCAGGGTGAGTCTGTGCATCAGGGTCCCCCTCGACGCCTGGATCAATTGGGGCCCTGTTTCCGGTCACGGACGGTGAAGGCTGCCGCCTGGCCCTCGTGGCGGAGAGGCAGAATTAAGTAAAATGCAGCCAGAAATAATTGACCCACCGGAGAGAGGCAGGCGAAGGCACTGAAAAGGAACCCGCCTGCAGGCTGGAGGCAAAGCTGCGCAGGGCAGTGGGGCTCCCAGGCTTTGAAAGACCATTTCCGATCCCCGAGGCGCCCCCATTCCTGCCAAATGCTTCCTCATCGATTCCTTGATGAGATGGTGCAATTCAACTCCGCAAATACTTACTTAATGAGGACCTACTGTGCGCCTAGTTCTGCACGTGTAGCCCTGGGGGAGCTGAGATGGGTTTTGAAAACTCAGGGCTCCCTTCCTTCCTCCCCCCCTCCCTCCCTCCCGCCTCCATCTACCTCCCAGTGTGCAGGCCTTAAACAGGACCACGGTCGGAGCAGACTTGCGTTAGGAAACCTCTCTCGGACTGCCGCCCTGCAGACCTCAGAGAATTGGGAGGCCTGCAGCCTGAGGCAACCTTCGGTGACAGGGTCTGATGGCTTGGGCCAGGGGGGTGGTGACGAGGATGGGAGTGTGGGAGTGGGTAGGAGAGCCACTGGGGAAGGAGGGCCCAGGACCTGGGGCCTGTGTGCACACACACTCGGGTGAGGCCGAGGAAGAGGCCCAAGCTTGGCTCCGACAACTGCAGAACTCCGGGGCCCTCCAGGAGGCTTTGGGGGGTGGGGGGCAGGTGACGAATGGAGATCAGAGGCTCAGAGAGACCTCCAGGGTGGGTATTCGAAGGCAGGGGCTCCCACACAGGCACTAGCTCTGGAGTAACAAAGGCAGAGAGAGCGGGTTCCGTCACGCAGGTGGCTGGGCAGGCCAGAGGCCTGGCAGGAGAGAGAAGGAGAGAGAGATGGGGTCCAGCCCCAAGAAACGGCCTTGCGTCCCCAAATTCCCTGACACGGAAACAGTAAAGAGAGGACCACCCCCCCTCAGTCCCAGCTAGACGCCTGTCTTGTGACGCGATAGCTTCTGAATCTGTGGGCTCTCCCGTCTGACCTCAGATGGACCCTGTTAAACAAGGGAACCTGGGGTCCCTCAAAGCACTGTTTATGATCAACTTCATGGTTGTCCTGGCGGGTTCCAGGCCGCGACATTCTAGTCCTGCTCTGCCGCTGCCTTCCTGTGTGACATGGGGAGAGTTGCTCAGCCTCTCTGGGCCCCAGGGTCCAGCCCTGTGGCTCCTAGGGAGCCCCCACAGGTGGAGAGGGAGGAGGAAGGGACATTTTTGTGTGGGGATCAATGTAAGGCTCATCGTAGTAGACCCAACTTGCGTTTGGGCAGCAAACAACCCCATGCGTGTTGGGTGGGGGAACGGGGGTCCCCTGCCCCCATCGCTAGCAGGAGCACAGTTGCAGACAGCTAGGTAGGGCCTCTGGAGGCACAGAGCGTCACCATAGGAACGGGCTCACAGAGAGCAGCACAGAGGAGCCAGGCACCGGGGGGAGTGGGAGCAGGTGACGATAGGGGATGCTGACTGCGGTGTCCCCACATCCCACATTCCTAGTACGAGCACCCAGAGGCCCTGGCCCGAGAGGCCAAGGCCAAGGCCAAGGCGGGAGAGCCCCTGTCACCTCAGGGGCCTTCCACTGGGCCAGCCCAGTGTGTGGGTCGGCAACCCAGAACCCAGGGATCCGGGCTGGTGAGCGGGCTGTGGCTGGAGTGGGCCATGCGAGGCCGCCAGTTGCTAGGACACGGGATCTTCCCGAGGGGCCCATAGTAACCCTCGGAGAACACTTTGTGCCTCATTCGTTTATTCATCAATTCACTTAATCCACAAACACCTCGTGGGCAGCGCCGTAGGTCGCCTGTGAGGGGCACTTCTGGGCCTGCAGAGGTCAGACACATGTGCAAAATCCATTAACACCAGGCGGGAGGATGTGCTCGAGGTGGGCAGTGACAGGAGGAGGCGGCAGCGGGCTCACTGTCTTCGGGCCTGGGCCAGGGCCCATGGGCGGGGGAGCTGGCTGGCGGGACATGGCAGGCAGGGGAGGGAGAAGGCTTTTGAGGAGGAGGGAGAGAGGAGCAAGCAGCAGGGCTCTGACCCACCCCCCCACCCCCACCCCTCGCCCTGCTTCGGCAGGGGCAGTGCCTCCCTTTGCAAGAAATTCCTAATGCCCAGGATGAAGGAGAACAACGAACATTTTTTAAAAAATGTAATTGAATGAAGATGCTAATGGTTGCTTGCAAATAAGAGGAAACAGTATCGTACAGGAACATCTTCAATTCCTTGAGAGCTGCGTGTTCTCACACCCTTAAACTTGACCGCTGCGGCAGGCCCAGCCACAGTGCTCCGCTGCCTTCTCCTAGACCCGGACTCCTGGAGATGGGGACGGGTAACAATTCTGCCACCATCACCCCGGACACGCTTACCCTGGGGCCCAGGTGGAGGTCCTTCTTTCAGGGACGGGGGGCTTTTTCTGGGCTTAAAGGAGGTCTCCCATCACGGCGCACCCTGCAGGACGCCTAGACACCCTTGCACACCCAGCCCCAGGACCCCCTCCAAGAAATGCTTCGTCTCCCTCCCACGCGTCCCCAGCTCCCCTGGCAGCTCGCTTACCTCCCTCTCAGCACCACACCCCTCCACCTCCGAGGTCTCTAAGCACTGGGTCTCCCGGCCTTGAACTCTAGGAGGTGAGGGTACCAGTGATCTCTCATTGCAAACCCTGCCCCCTCCCCCCAGCAGAGCCCCAGGCACACAGTAGGAGCTCAGCCAATGCTGAGCAGATCAAAGAATGCATTTAAAGAGGTGTGGCTCCATTTTATGGAAAATTAACTTCTGGGAATTTGTGATGAATGAAGAATTACTGTACTTTTTGCCAAAGCCTGCATTGACAGGCTAAGTGATGAAAAGACTCCTTTTTCCCCGGGTCCTGATTTCCACCCGCTTGGGTGGGGGGTGAGTGTACCCACAAGATGTGGAGGTGGGGCTTGAAGCCGTCATGAATTCTCCCCAGAGACCCCCAGAGCTCCACGCGCACAGCATGACTCAGTGGCGCCCTTTAAGGAGATAATTTGATTGATGACGTGGACAATTAGACTTGTGAACTTGACATCCACATCGATTCCAATGGTGAGGAAGGAAGCGAGAAAATCTATTTTTGAATCCTACCATCTATGACGGGAGAGATTGGTTCTGTTTGGGGGAGAGGTGCGACCCCGCTGAAATCAACACGAAATATGGTCTCAAACCAGTGCTCCCCCCTCTCCCCACTCCCTCTTGTATTTTTCCAGGGACTTGAGGCTGGGCCAGGGGTAGGTGGGTGAGAGCCACTCTTTCTCCCCCGCATCACATGCAGACCTGCGTCCAGGCCTGGGGACACGGTGGGCAGGGCTGCCAGGCGCCTCTCCAGGCCCCGCACGGGAGGCTTTCCTTTGATTGAACTTGAAACCAAACCTTCATGTTCTTGAGCCTAAATGTACCTGGTGTGCCTCCAGCATCCCTCCCTCCTTCACCCTCTGGCCCCCTCCCCTCTGCAGAGAAAAAGAGAATTTCTCTCTCCGACAAACTTTAGCTCAAAAGAAAAAAGAATCAGGGTCATGGTCACCGTGTGTGCATCTCTTAGGTGTTTGCAGGAACCTCACAGCTCCCAAGAAGGCTGGACTGGGCCCCCCCCCGCAATGCCAGGAGGGCAGGGGCTCCCCCTGGGCCTCCCCATTATCCTCCCTGCCTCCCACTCTTTTTTTTTTTAATATATTTTATTGACATTTTACAGAGAGGAAGGGAGAGGGATAGATAGTCAGAAACATCGATGAGAGAGGAACATCGATCGGCTGCCTCCTGCACACCTCCCACTGGGGATGTGCCTGCAACCAAGGTACATGCCCTTGACCAGAATCGAACCTGGGACCTTTCAGTCCGCAGGCCGACGCTCTATCCACTGAGCCAAACCGGTTTTGGCTTGCCTCCCACTCTTAAGCTCTGTTTGGCTGAGCAGAGAGCCTGGTGCCGGAGTTGCCAGTGGACCGGGTTTTGAACCCCAGTTCTGGTATTCATTACCTGCTCAGCTGTCTCAGGGTCTTCAAGCCTCAGTGTGCTCATCTCTGAAATGGGCCTGCACCCCCAAGTCCTGCTGGGAGAGGCCTGAGCAGACAGATGGCCTCTGCTATGGGGCTGGGCTGGACTCAGAAACCGAGGGAGCAGAAAAGGATACGCCCCCCTGCTTGTCTGTGTACCCCTAACCCAGGAGGTGGGTGCAGCGTTCCCTGCCTACTCACTGTCTGGGATATTTCAGTTCCCTACTCTTACCAAGCCACCCCAGTAAATGAGCAGTCCCTTCGGGAAGAGCTGTGCCTCCTCCGGCAGGGCCAGGGCACCTGAGTTCTCCCTGGAAGGGAGGATGGAGATTGCAGGGTGTTTGGTGGGAGGGAGCGGGGAGAGGAAACAAACACTCCAGTGGGGCCTCGCTGGGCCTCAGCTTCCCTGACTGTGCAATGTCCCACTAGGACGGGACCAATGGGGGTGCATACACCTCCAAAACCAAGCCTTAGGTTTGGAGATTCTCAACTGGGTTGGGGTGCAGAGAAGGAAGGGGGCGAGCCCCCCAGCTGCCTGCCCTGCTGTGCACACCCAGGACTAGCTGGCTTCTGAGCCCTCCAGCTGGGCCCTGCTGGGCTTCCCTCAGCAGCATCCTGTCCTTAATCAGGCCTGGGGTGGTCTGGTGTGGGCGGGGGTGCTGTTCGTGTTTGGAGAAGGGCTGCAGATAACTCTCTGGAGATAACATTTCTCTGGTTCCCTCGGAAAACTTTCACCCATCACCAGCTCCCTTGCTGTCCAACCAGCTGGCCTCTGGCCTCTGGGCAGAAGGAGCTGAGGACACTTTCTGGCTGCTATGGGTGGGGCTGGGCCCCACCGAAGCCCAGTCCAGCCCCACCCTTGGCAGGGTTAGTCCCTGCTACCTGTGTAGACAACCTGCCAAGCTCTGCTGTGTGGAGGGTGGGGGCTACCTGCTCCTTCTGGGGTCCCGGAGGTTTGTACTTTGGAGCAGAGAGGAAAGGAGGGGAGGGGAGGGGCGGGGAAAGAGAAGTGGGGAGGGGAGGGGAGTGGGGAGGGCACAGATAGAGCAGCATCTGTCTGTCCTGACTCCTCCAGCCCTGCACTCCCCAGCCCCCGGGGTCTGCTTGCAAACAGCAGACGGTGCCGACTTCTCCCCAAGGGACCCCATTGGCATTTTCATGCTTTCTGTGCAGCCTTGAAGCCTGTGACAATCACGAACCTCTCCTCCCCACCGCCGCTGAGCTACCCCTTCTCTTGTCTGCTCGCTGAAAAGAAACCTCTGGTCTCCTGAATTTACAAACGCTTTATTGACACCAGAGCAAAGCCACAGAAAGCTGCAGGCTCACGGGTCCCGCGGGCGGGCGGAGGCCCCCTTCCCGCGGCAGCCCTGCAGGGGCTCTGGGAGAGGCCCTCAGAAAGCCCCCGCCCCTCCTCCAGCTCCCTGCAGCCGCCTGGGCGGAGGCTGGTGGCAGCTGTTGGAAGAAGGGCAGGAAGGGGCCAGGCCTTGTAAGTACAGTGGTTTTCTACTCCTGAAAACCCCAGTTCCCTTTGGGGACAACAGTGGCATCCCTGTTTATAGACAAGGAAACTGGGCTCTGAGGGGAAGTGACTGGCCCAGGGCCCTCAGCCGTCAGGGGATGGAGCTGGGGTTAGCAAGCAGGTGCCAGCCAGCCAAGGGAATGCCCTTTCCAGTTGAGCCTGTGGCATTTGGACACCAATACCCAGGCCTCCTTCCTTTTCCAAAACTGGGGAGGGTGGTGGTGAGGAAGAAGGGGTCCTGGTGGGGGTGCTCTGATGGCCTCTGGGGCCCCCCTTGGTGCTCTGTGCAGTCCATACCACACCTCGTGACTAGATCTGAAAGGGGGTGGGGAGGGCGCTCGCCCAGGGCTGCTGAGCCTGAGATCCCTTGCGCCCCCGCCCCCCCTCCCCCCAGCTTCTGGCTGAGAACCCAGCCTTCTGGAGCTGCCCGCTGAACTGGGTAGGATAATTTTGGAGGCTGAGGTCAGGGTCCTCGGAGGGAAGAGAGTGTGGTGGTGGTAGTGGGGGGTCATCGGGGAAGCTACGGCCATCTCTGTGCAGTGGACAGGTGGGCCTCGAGGCCTGAGCCTCTGGCCACTCTCACTGAGCCAGGGGTCTTGGGCAAAACCCTTTCCATCTCTGGACTCAGCTTCTTCCTTTGAGAAGGGGCCATGTGAGTTGGGAATAACGGAAAGGCAGGGGCATGCAGTGGGTGCCCCAGTGCCCCCCCTCCCTTTCTGGGTCTTCAGCAGAGAACACCAGGGAAGGGGTACCTTCCCCAAGCGGGTGAGAGCTTCCCTCCAGCCTCTGGAAAGCTGGCAAAGCAATGGCCAGAGTCTCCACCCCAGTCCAGACGTAGGGCCTCAGGTGCCTGGGGGCTCACCTGGACCTGACTTCCCACCCCATGGTCCCCAGGTCAGCAAGTGTATCCTCAAACCTTCCAGGTCCTGGGGTCCTGGGGTGATGGCTGGAAGGCCAAGGCCCCACCCCAAGGTTCAAAGTGACAGAGATCCCCCCGCCCCCCATCAGCAATGTGGGAAAGGGGAGGCCAAGACATGGGGGAGGGTGTGACCTGAGGGAGCACCGCACCTGGATCTGTATGTAAATTAACCTATGCAAATGCAGGGTACACAAAGGACCCCCTGAAGGTGCTGACCTCCTACACACCTTCAATCCCCTTCCTCCCTCCCCCACTGCCTCTTGGAAACTGCCCTGAACCTCCCACATCCCTACAAGGAGTGGGAGGCTGCCCAGCAGAGGGTCAGGCTGCAAGGCCCAGGCCGGGCTTTCCTGAGGAGCTCTTTGGAGAAGGAAGGTCTGTGGTAGGGTCCCAACCCCCCAGCCCATGCCCCTAAAAGCCCTCGCTGGGGTCCCCCCGCCCTGCTTCCGGGGGCCTGGAACATGTGCTTGATGCCTCTGCGCGTGGGAGAAGAGCATACGTGTGAGCTTGCCCACACACGTCCCTGGGAGCAAAGATGGGTGTGAGTGTGTGTGTTGGGTGACTGTGTGAGTGTGTTTGGTGAGTGTGTAACCAAGAGCCAGTGGATGGTAAGTTCTGGGGACTGGGTGTTGTGTGTGTGTGAATACCAGATGTGTGGCTGCGCCACTGTGTGTGAAATCTGCTTCGTCACCACTAAGGCCCCGACCGAGGCCCTGACTGCGCATGCAGGTGTGTGTGGGGTGCAGGTAATTGATTGAACATGTGCTCGGCGTCAGCATGTTTACAAGGGGGCTCGCATGTTCAGGTGCGCACGTGGCTCTGAACGTGCCTCCGTGTGGACGGCCGGGCCCAGGGTTTCATAACCGTGTGTGCGCGGGCCTCTCTGCGTGCCCACGACTGGGCATGTGGCACTGCCGACTCTTTCCATAACGGGCAGTGGTGTGGCGGCGTGTGCGTGAGGTAGGCTGTGTCCGGGTTGCAGTGCGTGTGGCTACGAGCGTGTCTGCCTTTCCCCGCGTCTTTGTGGTCAGGGGTCTTCGGGCTCGTCACGAGGGTTTTTCTGGGTGCGTAGTCCCTCTTTAGAGTGTGCGTGTGTTTTTCTGGGCGTGCGAACCCTGGCCTGCGTGCCCGGGACCTTGGCGATGTAAGTGTTTTGGTGATCGGGTGCGTGTGTCTGTGTTTCGAGCGCGTCCTCGCGCCGTCCTGGGGGCTGCGGCCCGACCCCGGCCGGCTCCTAGGACTTGTGCTAAGCGGCCCGGCTGTGCGCGCCTCTGTGCCGTCCTGTGTGGGGAACGTGTGCTCCACGCGCGCGGGGTACCTGTGCCCGTCTAGCCAAGAGTGCGCCTCGTGCGCGAGCGGGTTTCCGGGACGCTGCAGAGGTGGGGGGCGGCCCCGGGAGGGGCGGGGGGTCACCGGGACTGGCCGGCGCCGGCCCCGTGCGCGCGGAGGCGGGGGCGGGGGGCGGGGGCCGCGGGGCGGGGGGGCGACGGTACGAAAAGGGCGGTGCGCGCGGCAGCGGCGGCAGCTCGGCGGCGGCGGCATTGGAGAGCGCAACGCGGAGCCGGGTGCAGCCCTGGCTTTCCCCTCACAGCGCTCCCGCGCCCCCTTTCGCATCCGCAACCAGAAGCCCAGTGCGGCACCCGGACCCGGACCCGCGCCCGCGCCTCTCCCGGGACCGCGACCCCGGCCGCCCCGCGATGACCGCGACCGCAGCCCTCCAGCGCGTCCTGCTGCTCCTGCTGGCCTTCGGCCACCATGCCCATGGTGAGTGCCCCCGGCGGCTCGGCTCGCGCCCCCTCTGGGGAAGCCTGCGACGCCCCCCGGCCGCCCAGTGCCCTGCACGCCCCGTCCCATGCGCCCGAATTCCCGCCCGTCCCGCCTAACCCTAAGCCCCCGCGCGATACCTGCCTCGCCCTCTCCGCACCCCTTGCACGCCAAGCCCGGCCCTGGGGGTCCCGGGGGGATAGGGGAGGTGTGGGACCCCAGCCCCTTCCCGCCTCACAAAAGTGGTGCTCGGAGGGGTGTCGGTGCGCTGAGACAAGAGGTAGGAGAAACGAGGTGATGCTGGGAGACCTCTGTGAAAAGGCTCTGGGGTGCAACTTTGGGGGTCTTTGTGTGCATATCGGGGTACAGGTCTGTAGGGACAGTGGGGGCGACTTTGCCATCATAGTCCCAAATTCCCAACCAGGAGCCCAGCCTGGGCCCTGCTGCGTGGTTTCTCTAGGTGAGGGGCTGCGACACTTCTGCCTGCAGCGGCCATCCGTCTCTGACAGCGAGAGGGGCCCCTCCCGCGGTGCCCCCGCCCCATTGCACCAGTGGTTATGGCGGAGGGGGCTGTCTGGAGAGCTGGGGTGCAGGTTGACGTAAATGCACACAGTAGGCGCCTATGAAGACGTCAGAATCTTTAAATAGGGTCAGGATTGCAGTCAGCTCTGCAAAGCTGTTGCGCAGTTTTTTTTTCGGTGCAGAGTGTGGGGCAGGGGAAATTGGGAGGGACCCTGACTTGGGTGCCTGGCTTCACTGGGATGAACCTTCAAAAATATCCGGATGCCTTACCTGTGAGCTGTCAGGTGAACCTGTCTGGCTTTCCCCAGAGATGAATACCTCAAAATCTGCTCCCCCTTTTAGCCCACATAGCAAAATTGAGGGTTTGCCGGAGTGCCCAGGTGTCAAAACCTGTCCACCCACCGCCCCTATCCCCAGTTTTAGAGCTTGAGGTCTCACACTTTGTTTGGAGGGAAAGGAGATGTCCGACCTGCTGGTGAGAAAAAAGCAACGTTCTGTGGTCACTCCATAAGCAGGAACATGGCAGAGAGCTTTTCCTGAGTGGGTTGACGTGAAGTGCCTACTGTGTGCCAGGCCAGTAGGACCACAGAGGGTGTGTGCTCCCTTGCTTTGGCCTCTGGGGCCTGGTGAGATGAATGGTGTAACCTTTTTTGTGCCTCAGGAGCTGAATGCTTCCCGCCCTGCAACCGCCACTATGGATTCTGCACCGAAGACAATGTCTGCAGGTAATTAAGTGCTCCCCTGAAGCATCTTGTGGGGGGCTAGGGCAGAATCTTGGGGAGTCATGGTGTCAGGCAGAAAAAAGGGGGTAGGGGGCTTGGCCACTGGGCTGCAAAAAAACAGCTTCGTCACCATCACCCCCGCAGGAAACTGGTGTGGGATGACGCAGGAAACTGGGGGGGGGGGGGGGGTGACAGCAGGGGGTGGGGCACAGCCACAGCTCCTGATGATGACACACCTCTGCGGGCCACTGCAGCAAAACGCAGCACGCAGCACTCTCCTGGCCTCCCAGGGCCCCTCTGTCTGCCCCTCAGTTTAAGCTTTTCCATTCAGGTGAACGGTGTTTGCTTTCTGGGACCCACTGGCCTGGCACTGTGCAAAGACCCCCTCAGGCCCTTGTACACAGAAAGCAGCCCAGCCCCCTTGTCACCCCTGCCCATCCTCACATGTACTCTCCCCGCCCCCTGCAGGTGCCACCCTGGCTGGCAGGGACCCCAGTGTAACGAGTGCATGCCCTTTCCTGGCTGTGTTCACGGATTCTGCGACGAACCCTGGCAGTGCACTTGCAACGAAGGCTGGGACGGGCACTACTGCGACATAGGTGGGCACTCCCCCTGCCCTCCCCCCCCGCCCTCCCCCTCCCACCTTATTCTAAAGCACCCAATGCTCTGTATGGTAGTGACCTGTTTACACACTTCCCCATGGGTGGTGACAGGGGCCTCCTCACAGGGAGGGGACATGATTTTGCTCCCCTCTGCACCCTGCACCCAGAGGATGCACCGGGGTGGGGTGTCGGGGGGCTGCCTGTGGAATAAACAATCACAAAGTAAACACACACCACACGGAGCGGAGTGGGTGGGGACCACAGACCTGCTCAGGTCACTGAAGCGTAGGGCGTAGAAAGGACGGGGGTGCGTGTGACGCAGCAAGAAAACTCGGACAGGTCCGCACTGGAGACCGTTTATGAAGAGCTGCCGAAAGCAGGCAAACAAACACCGGGGGAGGGGAGGGGAGGGGAGGGGACCAGCGCTGAGGGGTGGGCAGCAGGGGCCGAGGCAGGGCCCCGGGGTCAGGGCTGGGGGCTGTGACAGAAGAACTAAAGTGGAGGGGGGCCTGGGAAAGGCTGAGAAGCGGTTAAAGGATGGCTTGGTGTTATCTATCGATTTCATTAATTTATGCCATCTTTGTCCTCCATTACCCCGAGCAATGGAGACTTGGCTGCGTTTTCAGGCCCCACATGTCCCTCCGAGCCCATTCTCATTTGGCAGCACCTGCCTGGAAACCTGGGCAGACGGAAGTCCTCAAGAAAACTCCAGCAGCCTAGGCAGGGCCGGAGGGCCTCTGTCCCCTGGTGCCCGGCGTTAGCAGAGAGTAACGGGGAAACTGAGGCTCAGAGAAGCCCAAGGGTTTGCTCAGGATTCATTCTCACCTGGGCTTTTTCTAATGCCCTCCCTAAGGGAAATGAAAGAGCAGCTCGTTTTCAAAATCAAGCACCTGCCCCCCCCCCCATGTCTTGGGTCCTTGAAGTTCTCCCCCCCCCCCCCCACTGCTGTGGCGCAGTTTTATCAGCAGCTGACTCATGCGCAGGCCTGCAGCTCTGCTGCCCCTCCCTCCGCGCCCTCCCAGGAGCCCTAACTGGGGACCAGAGGATCCCAGAGACATCACCATCTGGGATCAGGCATTCAGCCTGGAGCCCACCCAGTTGGGTATCTTAGCCCGGGACTCCCCATGGGGTTTCCAGACCTGGGTCCCCTCCTCACTGGGTTGACAAAGGCTCTCCGCTTAGGACGCTGGGTCCAGGGGAAGCGGCCCCCTGGGTAATTGAGGGCCCTCTCCCTTTCCCCCTTTTCCCCTGGTCTTTCAGGCTGTCACTGTCACGGTCAGTCAGTCGCAGGCGGCGCAGCTGCTGCCCCTGCCCCTGCGTAGGCATGGCTCCCCTCCCCCACGGGCAGCCTGCTCCTTGGGCAAAGGTGGGCTTGGCCTCTGCTCAGGAGGCTGGACGCGGAGGGGACAGGAGGAGGGTCGTCACTGCCCTTCAGCCTCTATTTCAGGCTCCCAGGTGACCGCCGAGCCCTGAGCAGAGGATGAGGAAGGAGCTGGCCGCGAGGCTCACGCGCTCAGGCTTTGCTGGCGCCCTCCCTCCCTCATGATAAATCCTCTTTATGTTTCCTCGCTCCCAGCTGGGCTGCAAGGAACGCCTGGTGGGCTCGGGATAGGCCATCAGCATGGCGGCCAGGCCTTTTCTCTATTGATGGCTTGCCATCTCCCCTCCGCCAGGGAGCGGTCTTTGTAACCGAGGGGGAATCTGTCCATGTGTGGACCCCTCCCCACCATCTGCCTTAACTAACTCGCGGTGTGTCTGGTCGGCCCTGGCTTTCTATTTGGTAGAAAATCAAAGCTACAAAAAGGTCCCTCGGAGACCCACCAGCGAGAGCCCCTCCTTTTATAAGTGGAGAAAGTGAGGCACCGAGTAGGGAGGGGTTGACCTCCGCAGCTGGCCGGGAGGTGGGCACAGGCCGGCCCCTCCCTGGCAGGCGGGGGTCTGGGGGCTGCACTGTCTGAGAGCCCCTGACCCGGGCCCCTTTGTTCAGCGCGTCCTGGGCTCGCTGAGCCGGGATAATGAAGTGTGCGTGACGGGAGGTGTCGAAAGGCGGTGGGAACGTACCCGTGTTCATGGAAACGCACGCTGACGGGAGAGGGCTCGATAGTTCTCATCTTGCTGCCTTCAGAAGAGACAGCCTTTTAATCTTGGACCCCCTTAGTTCAGAACCTGCGAGCAGAGACCACCTGGAGGAGGAGGCGGGGCCGGGCTAAATCACATCTCCATTTCCCCCCTGCCCCTGGGGATGGGCCGGCACAAAGGGCCGCTGGTGTTTCTAACGGTTGGGCTGTACTAGTCCCCCACGTGGCAGCCACCCCCGGAAAAGAACCAAAAAAACATGAAGAGCTGGGTGTGCAAAGCTGCCTGGAGGAGGCAGGCCCGGGGAGTCGGGCGTCCTTTTGGGGGAGGGAAGGTGTCACGAAGGTTATGATGCTGGACTTAGGGGTGACTTGGTTCCCCAGAAAAGGGTAGAGGTGATCTGGGTGGAGTGGCAGGGAGCAGCTGTGACTTTCTGTCCCCGTGACCTAACACAAGTACCCTCCTTCAGCTCCCTAAGCTTTTCAGGAATTTTTTTTGGGGGGGTCCCGACACCTCTTACTCAGGACCCCACTTAGTGACCATTGGCAGTGGCCACAGGCAGAGACACGGAGGCAGCCTCGTTGGGGTCCCTCTCTTGACCAGTTGGAGGTGTGTCTTCCTGCCTCTGTTCCCCCTCCCCTCCCTGGCAGAGGGGGTGATGAGGTCTGATGTTCTCTCCCCTCCCCCAGACATGCGGGCTTGCACCTCGAACCCCTGCGCTAACAACGGCACCTGCACCACCATGCAGAAGGGCCACTACCAGTGCACCTGTGCCCCTGGCTTCTCGGGGGAGAACTGCCAGAAGAAGGACGGGCCCTGCGAGGTCAACGGGTAAATGTTCCTCCCGCTACCTGGGCTCTGAGGAATGCTGCCTCGGAGCCCCCTCCTCACCCCCGAAGCCCCTCTCAGCCTCCGCCAGTGAGACCTGGCGCCTGACAAAAGACCAGCAAGTCTGCAGCCCCGTGGGGGGCCGCCCTCCCTCAGAGGAAGTGCCATTTCCATAATTTCTTCAAATGATCCCGAAGGCCATTTCCTATTCCCCTGCCCTCCCCGAGTCCCCCCTGTGTGTGAATGACAGTAGATTGGGACAGAGCTCGGAGCTCAGAGCTGCATAATTCTCGACAGGCGACTCAGGGAGAGATCAGAGTTTCCCAGGGCCCCAGGCTGTTTCTGTGAAACCCACGCACCTACTTCAGGGGGTGGTTTTAGGGGCTGGGCCGCTCTGCAGGTGGGTTTGCTGGGGTGTCTCAGGAGGAGGCTGCCTGGCTGAGGGGTGAGGGGGCTGGATGGAAAGGACAAAACCATAAGGGCCAGGGGGTGGGGTCCAACTCTCAGCTACCCGGAGTGGGGAGGGAGCCCTGGGACTCCTGGGCAGTGGGCACAGAGGCAGAATGGCCACTGGCCTCTCCTGTGCCTCCCCGAGCAGGGTTCCCCGCAGCGCCCCCTCCGGCCCTTGTGTGCATAGCTGCACCGATGGGGCTAAAAAGGGAGGCCAGGGGAGATCTTGACAGAAGCAAGAATTCCGCCTGGGACCCTAGCCCCTGGCCCAGGGGCGACCAGCGCCTCCTGCCCTGGCACTGCAGGGTGGTGTGGAGGACGCGGAGCTGGCTGGTGCCACAAGCAGGCATATGTGAGGCATGGGAAGATCCGTACTCCCAGGGCAGGGACGGCATCGCACACTGTGTCTGCTTCAGAGAGAGAAGGGAACATTCAGAGCAAGCCCTTTAAAATACTTTGCTTTTCTCTCTAACAAAATCCAGCCCGGGGTCCTTGAAATTCCTTCAGAGCCCTGCTCCTATGCAGCCCTCCTCCGAGCCGGCCACGCTGCTTTCTCGCGCCCACCGCCCCTTTCTTCCCTGGAGTTTCGGCATTTATCAGATGACAAAGGGCCTGCTCGTTTAGAAGCACTTACGTTAAATGCTCCGTGCGCTCCGCTTGGAGCAAACAGCTTCGGTCTGCAAGCTGCACTTGGGTGAATGAGCTACTATTAACCAGCGGCAGGGACGCTAAGACAGACCGCGTATTTCTTTCACTCGGAGAGTCCCCAAGGGTTTCTGCACAATGAGCTGCAGGCTCGCTCCACTGAAAATAAGAGTAAAAATAATAATTGGGTGGTGGTGGGGGCAGGGGAGACGGTCAGAGACGCCCTGTGTGGCTCGGCCTCAGGGGCCCAGGGACCAAGCTAGAGGAGGGGGCGCCCTCCCAGCCCTGCATTATCACTAACTTTGCTTCTCTCAGCCTCAGTTTCCCCCACCAGTCTAGGGACTAACTGGCAGGCCTCTGGTAGGAGAGATGGGTATAGGGGCGAGAGGTTGGCATGCTCCAGGTTGGGGTGAGGAGCACACCCCACACGGGTGTGCAGCTGCCTCAGACACCAGAGGCCCTCCTAGGTAGGGGTCACAGTGCCCGCCACCTCCCTAGCCCCCCCTGGCTGGCATCACCCACTCGCATAATGTGTTCTGAGCACCTGCCCGCAGCACCACTGTCATAGCCCACCCTCCAAGGGGCCTTCGCCTTGTCCCCTTCTGTATTGTAGCTCCCCCTGCCAGCATGGTGGCTCCTGCGTGGACGACGATGGCCAGGCCTCGTATGCCTCCTGCCTGTGCCCGCCTGGCTTCTCGGGCAATTTTTGTGAGATCGTGGTCAACAGCTGTACCTCCAACCCGTGCGAGAACCAAGGCACCTGCACCGACATTGGGGGTGACTTCCGCTGCCGCTGCCCCCCTGGCTTCGTGGACAAAACCTGCAGTCGCTCGGTGACCAACTGCGCCTCCGACCCGTGCCTGAACGGGGGCACCTGCCTGCAGCACTCCCAGGTGAGATTCGAGTGTCGGTGCAAGCCCCAGTTCACAGGTCCCCTCTGCGGCAAGAAGCGCGCGGCGAGCTCCCAGCAAGGCACCCGTGTGCCCAATGGGCCCGGGCTGGCCTACCGCGTGACCCCTGGGGTGCACGAGCTGCCAGTGGGGCAGCCCGAGCACCACATCCTAAAGGTGGCCATGAGAGAGGTCAAAAAGGACACCCCGCTCCTCTCCGAGGGCCAGGCCATCTGCTTCACCATCCTGGGCGTGCTGACCGGTCTGGTGGTGCTGGGCACCTTGAGCATCGTCTTCCTCAACAAGTGTGAGGCCTGGATTGCCAACCTGCGCTACAACCGCATGCTGAACAAGAAGAAGAAGCTGCTGCTGCGCTACAACAGCGGGGAGGACATGGCCGTCAACATCATCTTCCCCGACAAGATCGACATGACCACCTTCAAGGAGGCTAGCGATGAGGAGATCTAAGCAGAGATCTAAGCAGAGTCCCCACTACCCCGCCCCCTCCATCCTCGGGGTCCCCGCAGAGCTCACTATATGCGGTCGGTTCTAACCTTTGTGGGCGAATTTGCTAGCTCTCGTGTCAGACCTGGTGAACGCGCTATGCTTCGCTGTATTATCTTTGTGCTACTACTGTGTGACCAATGCAATGCGCTCAATGCAATGATGAAGGCACCCTCCCCCCTCTCTCCTGATGCATGATTAATAATAAGAATAAGAATTTAATCTTTAAATGAGTAAGATAAGTAGCATGTCATTCTAAACTTCAAATTTTAGCATAAAATAAAAAAGACAAAAAAAAAACAAGGCAACTGGACCAGGACTCCGTGCCGACGTCCCTCCCTGAGGGGCCTCGGCCACAGGGTCCTTGTAACATATTCTGCATGACCAACCACTGTGAACTGGGCTAAGATCCCTTTCGTTCGTTAATTCTCACACGTCACATCCGACTCGCACTCACTTCAAGTTCAACATCGCAGTCCTTAGATCTTTGTGATGGAGTTGAGATTTTGCAGAGTGCAGCGGCCGTGTGTCAGGCAGAGAGAAAACCCGGGTTGGCTGCTGGGGGGCCGGGACCTCGTCCCAGTCCTGCCACTAACTCGCTGCGTCATCCTGAGCGAGCCCACCATTTCGCCCCTCTTTAGGGAGGGGCTTGACCACAGTGACCATCAAGGTCCTCTCTTGTCTAAAACTTTGAATTAGGAACGATGGGGGATGAACCAAAACAGTTCCTGACCCTCCCCATTAGGATCGGATGGAGACGAGGTCGCATCCCTGGGTCCGAATGTTTTGGTCTATTCTGATGCCCACTTGGCATCCTGAAATCACCCCTAAGTGCAGTTTTCAAAGTGGGGAGCCTCCTGGCTCACTTTCCATTTGGGAACGATGATTAGCCGCTTTGAGTCACAATACGTAGCCTTGGAGTTGCCCCTCGGGGCAACCCCCACCCACCAAAATCTCCAATGCTCTACCTCCCTTCCCCTGCCTTCCTTCCCCCTGTAGATTAGCCATATTTCTTAACATGGAAATGCAGGTGAACCACAAGTGCCCCTGGCGAAATCTGAGCAGCAACACAGCCCTCCCCAAGGTGTTCGCAGGGGTTAGTGGAACCTGTCCCTTGTGGGGTGTTTTCTAGTTGTGTGGCCGAAATGGTACTAGACCTGGCCTACATGGCTATGGAGTTCGTTTGTGTTGCTGAGTTAGTAACGCTCAGATCCTGAAAGACCTAGCCAGTTTCTGAATCATGAACTTGACTTTTTTAAGAAGAGCATCTATTTTTGTTGGGGGGGAAAAAAAATAGAAGGAAATGGGACAGAGTTCTGTCTAGCTTCCCAGCTCTTCGGGTTGGGCAGCTAAACAGCCCTTGGGTACCAGATAGGACTATTTTGCTTAAGTTATTTGGTAGGATCAATACTCCGAGCTTTGCTGAGTATTACTGACGTGTTTACCTTGCTCCAAGTCATCATCACCTTCATCACAGTCATTCAGATCACCACATGCGTCACCGTCATCACTCAGCCATCAACCTTGTCACCCCCACCCACTAAACCACCGCCAAGTCCCTTGTAATTCTGATTCCAAGGCTGACTGTCATTTCCCTCAAACCCTGATGCCCCGCTCCCAGTTCCTCATCATCCTAGCCCCAAGATGCCACCCTGGTCACCTCGTCCCTGGCAGGCCATGTCATCCCAAACTCCCATCACCTTCCCCACCAAACTCCTCCCCATTTTAAACCTGCCTTCCCCTCCTGCCGCCCCACAATTCTCCCTCAATCCCAAACCCTGTTGCCACTGCCAAGCCCCTCCCACCCCCAGGCTCTATTGCTGCCCTCCTGCTCCTCCCATCCCTCACCCTCATCCCCTGGCTTCCCCACCTCCCATCTCTGATAACCCCTCCCCCACAGTCCTTCCTTCTCCCCACAAGTCATTTGAGTCAACATCTCATTTTGAGTGTGTCTTAAAAATCTTAAAAAGACAAAAAAAAAACACAGAACGGTTGGCATATGTCAGGTGGGTGTCCGGCACCCACCTGGCCTCTCTCACGTGAGACCTTGATCGAGTCAACTACCGGTTCTGATCCTCAGATTCCCCAAACTTGAAATTCTGAGATTGGATGACATGATCAAATTCTCTGCTCCACCTTTTTGATCTCCAGGCTGTGGAGAACAGCCTCGTCCCCTGGTGACAAGGAAAAGACGTCCCACCATTTATCCTTGACCAACTCCTCATCGGTCCACCCATTCCTCCACCCTTCATTCAATCAGGAAGCATTTTCAAGCACCTGCTGAGTGCAAGGCAGTGTGCAGGGAGCTGCAGGTCCCGCAGGACGAGGGGCAGTCTGGGAGGGAAGGGGACACGCGGGTGTCCCCAGGAAGCCAAGCGCAGTGCAGGTAACATGCCGTGGGAGCATTGGAGAGTCCTCAACAGACGCCTCCCCGAGAGCCAGACCATCTCACCTCCCACGTGACAAAGTGTCTCTTACCAGCACCTGATGCGGCCACCCCGACCAAATTCCATAGTGCCCAGCTCACACGTCCCACGAGATCAGAACAGGGTTAGTGCCTCGCCTTGGTCTTCACGCCCCGCAGAAACGGTGCCTTCCCTCCTGGGTGGGGTCGCCCGTTCTGCTGAGAGTGACGGGACTTTGGCTGCCCACCGCACCTCGGTGTGTGTGGGGTCGTGTGTAGTTTACGTAAACAAAAGGGGAAGCTCTAAGATGCTGTCAGCGACATGACCACCAATTCGGCCCCAAAATTGAGAGAGGAGGAGGCGTGATTATCTTCTTGTAACCCCAAAAACGTGGAAAATGTCAATGGCACTCTTTTTGGCTTTCCCATCTACTTGCCCAGACGTGCAAAAAAGTTTGTTTATTAAAAAATAAACAAAACCCAAGGGCTACTCATGTTTCTGTGGTGTGTGTGCTGTGTACGCCGGCTGTCTTTCTCCCCTCCCCAGGCCAGGGGGCCCTGCTCTGGTCTCACCCAGCCCTTCGCACGTGGGGAGGAGGCCAAGGCTAAGGGCGAGCCCACCCACCCTTCTGGACCACACTCCTTGTGTTTGCAGACGGGAATTTCCTGCCCCCCTCCAGGGCCCGCACAGGCCTCTTCCCTGCGTCTTGGCCATTTGTGGGTGATGTGGGTGGTGTGGGTGGGTGGTGCGGGTGGTGTGGGTGGGTGGTGTGGGTGGTGTGAGTGGATGGTGTGGGTGGAGTGGAGACTTGAGGATAAAGGGGGCTGTGGGGCAGCCCAGAACCCTCCACAGAGCCGGGGACCAGCTCACTCCAGGCACAGGTTCCGTCCAGAACTCTGGGGTGGGCGGTGGGGTCTGAGAGTCCATGCTGGTCCCGCCCTCCAGGACTTAGAGGTGGAATTGTTACTCAGTTGGGGGACTTGCTGCCTTTAAATGGTGGCACATCCGGTGTATGAGTCCCATTTGTTTTCCTGACTCGGGCCCTACACGTTGGGGGGGACCCACCTCTCTTCCGGCCCCAGGCCGGGCCCCAGGCTGGCTGGGCCAGCTCACTGGAGACACCCTTTTTAGGTCCCATGGAGGGGGTGACATTGCCTGTGCCCACTCTGGGGGGTCAGCTAGAGCCCCCACCTCTTGCCAGGGTGTAGGAACTTGTGTCCAGGGCCTTGCTCTGCTGGGCCAGAGAGTGACTCTCAGTGTGTGGGGGGGTCTTCTCTCCACTTCCTGCCATACCTGTTCCTTCTCTGCCAGGTCACTGCCACCCCCACCTAGAGGCTCAGCCATGTCCTGATACTCTTCCCTCCTGGGCCCCCACATCCTGCCAGAACCATCCTCGGCCTCCTGGGGTGGGGGGTCTCTTCAATGCCACAGGGCACACAGGGACAAGCAGATGGGTGCTATTTCATAAACCGTAAGAGAATAAGATGACAATGTTGAGGTGATAAACGTAGAAACCTCTATGAAAGGAATGGGCTTTCCAGGCAAATGTTAATTACCCAGAATCCTCCCCGGGGCAAATAGGATTAGAGCATTGCCTGGGAGGAGCCCCCATGGAGCCACCTGCCGGCTACCTGACCCGGGTCCCTAACCTTTGACCCTTTGATGGAATGGGGCACCCAGGCTGGGGTCAGGATTCTGGAGCAAAGGTGGAGACAAGATGAAGGTCTTTTGATTCTTTCTTAAAAGCTGGGAAAGGGAACCCCAACAAAGTTAACAAAAGAGAGTTACTGTCCTCCCTCGTGAAGAAACAAAAATCCTCAATAAAATAACAAATAGAAAGCAGCCAAATATCCTATCTAATAGAGGGAATATGCTAATTGATCCTTACGCCATTGCAAAGTTGGCAGTGCCCACAGCCAATAAGGAGGGACTATGCTAATTGACTGCCTCGCCCTCAAAGATGGCGGTGCCCACAGCCAATATGGAGGGAATATGCTAATTGATTGCTCCTCCCTCAAAGATGGTGGCACCCACAGCCAATAAGGAGGGACTATGCTAATTGCCTGCCACTCTCAAAGATGGCGATGTCCACAGCCAATAAGGAGGGAATATGCTAATTGCCTGCCACACTCTTAAAGGTGGCGATGCCCACAGCGACAAGATGGTGGTGCCTAGTGCCCTCAGCCCCACTGGGACTGCAGGCATGTGGTAAGGCCGGGCCTGCCCCCAGGCGGGCCCAGTCACTCCACACCTGCTCCAGAATCCCCCAGTCCCCTCAGCCCCCCAGCCCCCCAGGGCTAACTCGAGGTGCAGGCAAGCCTTGGATGGCGGCTGCCCAGCCGCTCAGGGCTGCCCAAGGCTCAGGTAACCAGGGCCGGCAGAGGCTTGAGCTGCCAGCAGTGACAGCAGCAGAGGTGTGATGGGGTGTCCCCTTCCCCTGATCGCCGGGTTGCCTCCCAGTTGGTTCCCAGACTGTGAGAGGGGGCAGGCCGGGCTGAGGGACCCCCCACTCCAGTGCATGAATTTTCATGCACCAGCCTCTAGTTTTTTTATAAAAACCCTGATCAAGTAGAGCATTTTATGAGAAAGCAAGATCCATAGAGAGGGGGCCCTGGGATACCCAGGAGGGGGGGAACAGCGGGATCACCGGGGTCACTGCAGCCAGCCAGGGGCCAGGCAGGTGACCTGGGCAAAGGAGCCCAGATCCATCCAGCTCCTGGGTCTTGCCTTATCCCATGGGCGGCAGGGCAGTGGGGCGACCAAGGTGAAGGGAGAGAGTCTCTACCTGGGGCCCTGCTGCTGCAGTCTGGGCAGTGGGGAGGGCTTGGAGGGCGGTGGTTCTGGCTGGGAGGGCCCCAGAATGTGGAAGGTCCCAGAATGCAGGGTGGGTGGGGTGAGAGTGGGGGACACGCTCTAGTGGGGATTGTTGCTACGAGGGGCCCTTGCACGGGGCCCACCCTTCGGGGAGCCAGCTAGGAAAGTACCGAGCAAGCTCCACATGGCAGAAGAGACATGAGCTGCACTTGCAGGGGATGGATGGACAGAAAGAAGTTTTCAGAAGGAGAGTGAGGAGGGAGGGGCCAGCTGGACAGGGAGTAAAGGGGAAGGTGGGCTCCCAGCACAGGGCACCTGGGTCTGGGAATGGCTGCTAAGACAATAGTTTGCTTGTCATCTCAGGCCTGTGGCTTTATTTTCTTTAGTGACCATTCCTAATGCCGAAGAAGAAAGCATTCACCATGCACGTCATCCACCCAAGAAACTTGCCTCGTTCAAGGGGGGAGAGGCAGCCCAAGGTCCTTGCCCGAGCCAGTGGGGTGGGGACATACCCGGGGCTCTGCCCTGCTCAGAAGCATGCCAGGCTCAGACACTGCACCGAGTCCACAGTGAAGATGCACACGGAAGGGAAACCAAACATCAACACAGAAATAGGTCAAAAGAGCCCTAACTGGTTTGGCTCAGTAGATAGAGCGTCGGCCTGTGGACTAAAGGGTCCCAGGTTCGATTCCGGTCAAGGGCATGTACCTGGGTTGCGGGCACATCCCCAGTAGGGGGCGTGCAGGAGGCAGCTGATCGATGTCTCTCTCATCGATGTTTCTAACTTTCTATCCCTCTCTCTTCCTCTCTGTAAAAAAATCAATAAAATATATTAAAAAAAAAAAGAAATAGGTCAAAAGAAAAATATATAATACCAATTCAGTAGATGCTAGAGGGAATTTAATGAGATACTCGGGGAAAGTACATATCATACGAAACTTCGGTTGTAAACTAACACTTCGTATCCTACTGATCAGTAAAACCCAAGGCAATCAGAAACAGAAAAACGAAGTATGACTACGAGAAAAGAGGTTCAATGATTATTACAGACTAGAGGCCAGTGCACGAAATTTGTGCAAGGGTAGGGTCCCTAGGCCTGGCCGACAATCAGGGCTGATCGGGGCCTTCCTTCCCCAGTCTGCCGGCTGCCGGCCAGGGCCTTCCTTCCCCTGGCTGCCGGCCGGGGCCTTCCTTTGTTCCATGCCACCCCCTGATGGTCAGCGCACATCATAGCCAGCGGTCGAACTCCCGGTCAGTCGAACTCCCGGTCAGTCGAACTCCCGAGGGGACAATTTGCATATTAGCCTTTTATTATATAGGATGATATTATTGTCTACCACAAAAACTCAAGAGAATGGCCTGCAGGTAACACGAGAAGTTGGTGCACATACGCCATATATATAAAAGCCTACATACCAATAACAACCTGTTTAAAAATGTATTGATCTGGCCCAGGCGGCACGGCTCAGTAGTTGAGCATTGACCTTTGAACCAGGAGGTCACAGTTCAATTCCTGGTCAGGGCACATGCCTAGATTGCAGGCTCGATCCCCAGTCAGGGACATGCAGGAGGTAGTGGATCAATGATTCTCTCTCATCGTTGATATTTCTAGCTCCCTCTCCATTCCTTTCTGAAATCAATAAAAATATATTTTAAAAACAGATTTATTAAAAACAAAAAGTAATGATCTCAGTAATTAAGACCCAATGTTATAAAGCTGCTAGCTCTTCCTAAAATTACCACATAAATATAATGCTATTCATTGACATGAGGTCACTAGACAAATATGATACTAAAGTTTATCTGAAAAACATGAAGTGGTAAAAATAATCAAGAAAAAATAATGAAGGGGCAAGTTGCACCATCAGATATTAAAACAAAACCATAAGAATAAAAGCAGTGTGTCTTGCACAGGGCAGTTAGTCCTGGTTTTCTGAACAGGGAATAAACAAATGCATCCACAAGTGAGAGCTGTTGAAGTAAGTCATCCAGGGCCTCAGCCTTGCCTACTTACTAACAAACTAGAGGCTTGGTGCATGAAATTCATGCACGGATAGGGGTGTCCCTCAGCCTGGCCTGCACCCTCTCCAATCCGGGACCCCCCCCCACCCCCGCCCGGGGATGTCTGACTGGGATAGGGCCTAAACCGGCAGTCAGACATCCCTCTCGCAATCTGGGACTGCTGGCTCCTAGCCGCTCACCTTCCAGTCTGCCTGATTGCCCCTAACCACTCTGCCTGCCTGCCTGCCTGATGCCTCTAACTGCCCTCCCCTGCCAGCCTGATCGCCCCTAACCACCTCTGCTTCAGCCCCCGCCACCATGGCTTTGTCTGCAGGATGTCCAGAAGGCTGTCCGGAAGATGTCCAGTCTAATTAGCATACTACTCTTTTATTAGTATAGATCGGAAAACTGAGGCCAATAGAACGACCAGCCTAAAGTTCTCAACTGAGGTCAGATTTGCCACTCAGGAGACATTTGGCTATGACTAGAGATATTTTTCATCATCAAAACTGGCTGGTGCTACTGGCACCCAATGGGAGAGACCCACAGAGCACAAGACAGCCCCACCACAAAGAATTATTTGGCTCTAAATGTCAGTATTGCCCAGGTTGAGAAACCCTGGCCAAGATAATAGGACAGAAAAGGGACTATTAAAAACAATAGCACATGAAATCTGTCCCACGCCAAGCTAAGTACTTTATCTGCCTGCCAAGCTTTATTGAGATATAATTGACCTGTGACATTGTATAAGTTTAAGGTGTACAATGTGTTGAGTTGATACATATGATTACTGCAAAATAATTACCACAATAAGGCCAACACCTCCTTCGCCTTGCAAATGGCCATTGTGGTTGTGAGAACATTTAAGACCTAGTCTCTCAGCAAATTTCAAGGACACAATACAGCATTGTTATCTATGGCCACCGTGCAGTTCACTGGGCCTCCAGGACTTACCCATCCTCTAACTGGGAGTTTGTGCCCTTTGACCAACATCTCCTCATATACCCCTCACCCCACTCCCCACCCCCAAGCCCGTGGCAACCACCTTTCTACTGTTTCTATGAGTTCAGCTTTTTTAGATTCCACATAGAAATGAGATCATATAGCACTTGTCTTTCTCTTATTTCACTTAGCATTACACCCCCAAGATTCATCCATGTTTTCACGAATGGCAGGGTTTCCTTCTTTTTTTTTTATGGCTGAATAATATTCCTGTGTGTGTGTGTGTGTGTGTGTGTGTGTGTGTGTGTCCTTTTTTTATGGCTGAATAATATTCCTGTGTGTGTGTGTGTGTGTGTGTGTGTGTGTTTTCTTTATTCATTCATCTACTGATGGACACATAGATTGTCTCCATGTTTTTGCCTGTTGTAAATAATGCTGCCATGAATGGGAGGGCAGCTACCTCTTTGAAATAGTGATTTTATTTCCTCTGGATAGATACCCAGAGTGGAATTGCTAAATCACAGGGCAGCTCTATTTTTCATTTTGTGAGGAAACTCCATACTGTTTTCCTGGCAGCTGTACCAACTTAAATTCCCACCAACAGCGCACAAGGGTCCCTTCCCTTTTCCTCACATCCTTGAACATTTGTTATCTTTTGTCTTTTTAGAATGTGTGCTAAGTACTTGAAATGCTTAATCTTATGTAATTCACTCAATAACCCAAGAGGGAGATAACGTTATCTTCTGGTGTCCCGGGTAATGGAACTGAGGCTCAGAGAAGTGGAAACACACGCCCGGAATCATTTGGCCAGAAAGTGGTTGAGCCAAACCCAGAATCCAGATCTCCAAATGTTCACACCGGTTTTCTTCCACTTACCGATTCTGCCTTCTGATATTTATTTATTGATTGATTTAGTCCTCACCTGAGGATATGTTTATTGATTTGAGAGAGAGAAAGGGGGAGAGAGATGCGAGAGAGAAACATCAATTGGTTACCTCCCATACGCGTCTCAACCAGGGATTGAATCCAAAACCTAGGTATGTGCCCAGATCAGGAATCACACTGACAGCCTTTTTGGTGTATGGGACTACACTCCAACCAACTAGCCACCTGGCTGGGCTGCCTTCTGTTTTTTTGTGTTTGTTTTTTTTTTTTTATAATATATTTTATTGATTTTTTACAGAGAGGAAGGGAGAGGGATAGAGAGTTAGAAACATCGATGAGAGAGAAACATCGATCACCTGCCTCCTGCACAACTCCTACTGGGGATGTGCCCGCAACCAAGGTACATGCCCTTGACCGGAATCGAACCTGGGACCTTTCAGTCCGCAGGCATACGCTCTATCCTCTGAGCCATACCGGTTAGGGCTGCCTTCTGGTTTTTAAATAAATAATTTCTTCCCAATTTTCTTAGTGCAGCAGTTGTGTTTTACTGGGCGTTTCTGGGGACAGGTAATCTCAGGCTGCGTCATTCCTGTGTGCGGTCAGTAAGAATCCCGAGTACAATGAGGGCCCACCTTTGTCATTTCAGAATACAGCTTCTCTGTCTACCTCCTGCTCCGCCCACTCACTCCCTGTGGAACAGCTCATTGGACCTGCGATGCCTCCCACAGACCCCGGCCCCGCTGCCGCGTGACACCCAGATGTCACGTTGCCAACTTGTAGATAAGGATAGAATCAAGACCATTTGCTGCAATTATTATCAATCATAACAATATCTGGTATTCTTAATGATAAGTGCTTCACTTATCTCTTATCAGACTCCTCGGGGGTTGCTGCACGCTGGCTCTTAGTCCTAATTCCTGAAGCATCACTGTGGCCCACCAGTCAGAGCAGCGGCTTTTATTTTATTTGTTTTAATTAGTTAATTAATTTTTAAATCCTCGCCTGAGGATATTTTTCCATTGATGTTTAGAGAGAGAGAGTGGGAGAGGGAAAGACAAAGAGAAACATTGATATGAGAGAAACACATCGATTGGTTGCCTTCTGCAGGAGCCCTGACCAGGGCCCGGGGAGGAGCCTGCAACTGAAGTATGTGCCCTTGACCAGAATCGAACCCGGGACCCTTCAGTCCGCAGGCTGACGCTCTACCCACGGAGCCAAACGAGCTAGAGCAAAGCAGGGGTTTTTAGAAGTCAAGTGACCAGTGAAGTTTGATTGGGGTCCATATCATCATGAGCCCAGGGGGTCCTTGAACCCACCTTGCGGTTATCCCCCCAGTTCTGGAACTCATAATTAGAGAGAATACATTCAACAACTGTCAGAATCCCCACAGCAATTCTGTAACCCATCGAGCGGAGGCCAACAGTTCCGTAACCGTTGTAGGAACGGCCAAGTGGACGCCACCGGAACTGTCTCTATCCATGAAGATAGTATACCCTCGTTATACTGTATTCCTGGAGGGGTTGTAGAGATCAATGCCCCCTTCAGGAACTTGCATGATGCAATTCCTACAATAGCTTTATTCGACTCACCTATTTGGTCTGAGAAGGAGACAGATGAATTTTGCAAAATGACAGTAAATTATTATAAATTTAATCAGCCGGTGCTTCCAATTTTGCATCTGTTTTCCAGCGGTGGTTTCATTGCTGGAGCAAATCCACACATCGCCTGACACCTGCTATGTAGTTGTTGAGCTGGTAAACACTTCTTTCTCTATACGTGTTAGTAAAGAACATCAAACCAATTTGCTTCCCATTGGCAAAGCCAGCAATACATCCCCACTGTCCTGTCCCAGGGGTGTATCTACTCCCTAGCCTTGTTGTGATCTGCTCCCCAGGGACTTCGCTTGTCTTCCCCTCTCACGGGGCATCATGGTGGTTCATCACATTGGATCAGGTGAGCAGGACACATTGGTAAACCACTTGCATGCTAGAGGGTGGGAAATATACCCCTACAAAATTTCAGGGGCCTTCCGCTTCAGTGAGAATTCTAGGAGTTCAGTAATTCTATTGAGCCAGATGCTGAGATGGCCATCAGGCCATTGAACTCTCCATGGCGCTGAATCAACAAGCAAAGACGGGGTTACTGCACCGACTGGGGAGATGGATGCTGACTACCAAGGAGAAACTGGGGTGCTACTTCACATCGAGGGTAAGGAGGAGTATGTCTGGAATGCAGAACACCTAAAAACAAATAATCCAATTAAAAAGGGGCAGAAGACTGCCCTAGCTCGTTTTGCTCAGTGGATAGAGCATCAGCCTGCAGACTGAAGGGTTCCAGGTTTGATTCCAGTTGAGGGTGCATGGCTGGGCTGCGGGCTTGATCCCCAGTAGGGGGTGTGCAGGAGGCAGCCAATCAGTGATTTGCTCTCATCATTCATGTTTCTGTCTCTCTCTCCCTCTCCCTTCTTCTCTGGGATCAATAAAAATATAATTTTCAAAAAAATTGGGCAGAAAACCTGAATAAACACCTCTCCAAAGAGGACATAAAGATGGCCAATAGACATATGCAAATATGCTCAACATCACCAATTGTAGGAGAGATACAAATTAAAACCACAATGAGACATCACCGTACACCTGTCAGAATGGCCATCATCAATCAATCAACAAACAATGTTGGCCAGGATGTGGTGAAAAGGGAACCTTTATGCACTGTTGGGAATCCTGATTGGTGCAGCCACTATGGAAAACACTATGGAGGTTCCTCAAAAAATTAAACATGAAACTGCTTTAGGACCCAGCAATTCCACTTCGGGGTATATATCCAAAGACTCCCCAAACATTAATTTGAAAGAATATATGCACCCCTATGCTCATTGTAGCATTATTTACAATAGCCAAGATATGGAAGCAACCCAAGTGCCCATCAGTAGACAAGTGGATAAAAAGTTATGGTACATATATACAATGGAATATTACTCGGTCATAAAAAGAATGGAATATTCCTTTTGTGACAGCATGAATAGACCTAGAGGGTATTGTGCTAAGTGAAATAACTCAGTCAGAGAAAGACAAATACCATATTATTTCATTTATATGTGGAATCTAAAAAACAAAATAAATGAACAAACAAAATTGAAATAGGCTCAGATACAGAGAACAGAGTGGTGGTTGCCAGAGGGGTTCTGGGTGAAAAAGGTGAAGTGATAAAGAAGTACAAAGACAATTAATAAAGTAAAATAAAAATATTGATCATCTGAGCTCTTGTTTTGTTTTCATGGGTTTTTGTTTGTTTGTTTGTTTTTTGGCCACCTTTCTCTCCCTACCAGCTCCCAGCAAAATGGAGGAGGGGATTGACTGCCGATAAATGCTGGGCCCAGTTCTGATGCTTAAATTAAGAGCGAAATACCAGTTGTTGTAGGTTGGGTCCCCCTGGACATATACTCTAAGTGGAGATGGATGTACAAGAGATTGGCTGAGAAATGCTCTCAGGATCAACACGTCTGTAGGGTGTCGAGGAAACAGGAGGGGTCAGTGGGGTAGGCTGAGTGGTCAGAACATGCAAAGGCCTCCAACAACCGTTTGTGGAGCTTTGGGGCTGGGATGGCCTTTCCGCGTGGCCTCACCGTGGAGGAAGGGAGCTGAGCCCATATGCCTCCACACGGACCAGGCATGGCATGTGGATTGCCCCAGAAAGGGACTTTGACCTTGGGCAAGGGGTTTCCTTTCAGCCAAGGACAGTGGTAGAAGTGAAGGGTGGGACTGAGCAGACGGCTGTCAACGACCAACACTCCAGCAGCTGGGAAAAAGGACGTTTCAGTCCCAAACAGTCCACCCCTGGGGCCATATGGCTTCCTCGCTTTACCCGACAGTTTCTGAGAGCAACTGCTCCGGACTCTCTGGGCCTCTCCTTCTGGGGGAACCTCACAGGAGGAGCGTGGGTGAGAGGAACCTGCTGCCCCTGCCACTGCAGCTGGTCTGAGGCTGGGACTCCCGCATCTCCACCTCGCGAGGTCCCTCTCCTCCTAAGGCGGTGCTTACAGCGTAGGGCACAGGAGGCTTGCAGGTGTGAGTACACAAAACATAGAGTTTATTGCTGTATTATTATTAATTTTTTATTGTTGTTGTTGTTAATCCTCACCTGAGGCTATTTTCCCATTGATTTTTAGAGAGAGTGAAAGGGAGGAGGAGAGACAGAGAGAGAGACATCGATATGAGAGAGACACATCGATTGGTTGTCTCCTGCATGGTCCCTGACCGAGGCGGGGAATCGAGCCTGCAACGGAGATGAATGCCCTTGACCGGAATCGAACCTGGGACCCTTCAGTTCGTGCGCTGATGCTTTATCCACTAAGCCAAATAGACGAGGGCTTTAAAAAAATATATATGTGTATGTGTATGTGTGTGTATATATATATATATATATATATATATATATATATATATATATAATTGATTTCAGAGAGGAAGGGAGAGGGAGAGAGTATTTTTAATTATTTATTATTAGAGGCCCAGTGCACAAAATTCATGCAAGGGGCTCGGCCCTCGCAGCCCCTGGCAGCCCCAGCTTTGTCCGGAAGGTCCTCCGGACGATGTCCAGAAGGTCATTCTGCTGTTCGGTCTAATTAGCATATTAGCTCTTTATTATATAGGATTTTCCAGATGCACACTGTAACCCTCCTTTGCCCAGCCTGTCCAGTGTCCCAGGAGCTTGCAGGAGGGTCTGAAACCTTGGTCGCCAGGCGCTGTTCAGGCCACCGTTGCTGTATTTGCTCATTTACCATTGAATTGGGCCAAGACACTAAGAGGTGTCCAGAAAATAGCCTTGGTCATGTTCCTTCCTGTCCCCAGAATTTAATAAAAACCCTGCCTCCTCCTGCGGGTCAGGCTCCGTTTCCCCAGCCTGAGGAGCGACTCCTTTCCCTGTCTCCCGGTCTTCGCCCGAAGAGCCTGACATGACTGACGGGGCAGCAATTGAGCTTGCGGGGTAACGCGGGCAGTGGTGTCAGAAGGACCTCAGCAAGTCCTGTCTCCATAAAAGCAATGATAACACTGCACGTACTGTCAAAACCAACCATTTCAGAACCCTGGAAATTAACAAATTGAGAGACATTTACTCAAGGAAAACGGCTGCACCCGGGTCGACAATGGTGGGATCTGTGCGTTTAACACAAGGCTGCTCCCCTCTCCCTGTCGCAGGGATGAAGCGGCTGGAGAGGGCTGATCTAATTTGGAGCTCCAGAGAAAGGCCCCTTGTTCGGGGGCACTGTCAAAAGCAATTGCCATCTCTCTAGCAAACAATCAAGGGAGGCCAATATCGCAGTGGCCCGGGGCTATAATATAGATTTGGGAACAGAGCAGATGGGCCAAAAATTTAAATAGAGATCTGGGGACTGGGATCGCCACAGGGGTTTTGATAAGGCCTCACGTATTCCTGGTGATCTGGAAGGCTGTGCACGTGTGCGTATTCACGAAAGACCAGGGAGGGCCCGGTTATCTGCTTGTCCCTGGCCGACCAGGGGGCCCGACACCAGCAGATGGGGGAGGCTGGGACAGACTCGGAAACTGCCTGGTCTTTGAATGGGCGCTTCACCACAGCAACGGGTGGAAACCTTACTGGCTCAGGGTGTTTAAGCAGAACCTCTGACCAGCCATTGGCTGACTAGGAAGCTCTGCTCACCCAGGGTCAATTTATAGGAAGCCGGGTTTAATAATAAAACCAAGAATTTTGAAAGAGCGTAGATATTAGTGTTGACACACGGGAGGGGAGACAGACATGCTACAACAGTCCTCTAGGAAATATGTATCCAACACAAAAGAATGAAGTGACAGAGGAATAGAGAAACATCAAAACACGAGACACATAGAAAACAACACAGCAAAAAGCAGGCATGTTTAACTGATAAACAATGGGGAGCCCTAGCCGGTTTGGCTCAGTGGATAGAGCTGGGGTCCTGGGCTCGATTCTGGTCAAGGGCACATGCCCGGGTTGTGGGCTCGGTTCTCAGTAGGGGGCGTGCAGGAATCAGCCGGTCAATGATTCTCTCTCATCACTGATGTTTCTATCTCTCCTTCTCCCTTCCTCTCTGAAATCAATAAAAATATATTAAAAAAAAAAAAAAAAAGAATGTGGAGATAGAACCAGTTCTTCTAAGGTTCTCATTTGTGACTGAGCATGCTTGGCCTGGGTGGGGCCTGAGGGAGAGCCTCGCTCGGAGCATCCGTGTGAAAGTTAAACAGAAAGCGCAGGTGAGATTTGTCCTGTTGGCTATTTTAAAAGTGTGTCATTAATACAGAAACTTTATATTCATAGTATTTAATCTTTCTCACTTATAAAGAATAAGATACACAGAAGGTAAATATTTGTACAGAGAATAGCAGAGCTTTAAGATTTGTTTCCATTTTAAGTCCACTTGTTTTGCCAGTGTTCAGGTCTTTTATACTAATGTTATTTATTAATTTCTTTCATTTACATACACAGTTAACTAGAGAGCTTTTTCAAGCACCCATGTCTGTACAGTATTTTTAAATAAAGTTTCTTTCGTTGTAACAGCAACAACAAAAAAGCGGGCATATATCCGACCATACCATTAATTACATGTAATATAAATGGAGTAAATACTCAATAAGCAGAGACTGTCAGATGTTTAAAAAAAAAACACCAGGAGCCGCCTTTATATTGTCTGCATTAGATACACTTTATATTGAAAGACACAAATAGATGGAAAGTAAAAGTACAGAAAAGATACCAAGAAAACAGTAACCCTAAGAGAATTGAAGTGCCTGTGTTAATATTGGAAAAATAGACTTTTAAGACAAAAAGTGTTACTAAAGACATAAAAGGGACATTTTATAGTGCAAAGGGGATCAATTCATCAAGAGGACATAACAAATCCTAAACTTTTATGTGTCTCATAACAGAGTTTCAAAAGACACGAAACAAAGGCTGATATAAATGCAGAGAAATAGGTAATTCCACACTTCTCGTGGAAGATTTCAATACCCTCTTTCTAAATAACAGGACAACTAGAGAGAAAAAAAGCAAAAATACATCAGTGGACTCCACCTAACTGACCGCTGCCGGACACCCCGCCCAACAACAGTAGACCATCCTTTTCCAGTGAACATGGTATGGTCTCCAAGATGCACCACATTCCCGCCCATAAAATATATCTTAGTAAATTTTTAAAAACTGAAATCATAGAAAGTATGTTCTCCAATCACAACAACATTAAATTAGAAAATAGCAGAAGGAAATGTGGGAAATTCAAAGTATTTTGAACTGAATGAAAATAAAACCACAACATACCAAAATCCACTAGCTGCAGCAAAGGAGCGCTCCAGGGAGACGGTGGCTGATACGCATCTGTTTGAGAGAAAGAAGGTCTCCGATCAGTCATCTGATCTTTCACATTAAAAATCTGGATCCGTAAGACCAAACCAAACCCAAGACAAGCAGGAAGAAGGAAATGATCAAGATTAGGATGGAAATCAAGGTTATAGAAAAGAAAGAGAAAAAATAGATGAAAAGTTGCTTTTTTGAAAAAGTCAACAAAATAACCAAACCTTTGCATAACCTGATCAGGGAAGACTTAGAGAATACACAGATCATCAAAATAATGAATGGAAACATAGTCTCCTCCCCACCCCCACCCCAAGAGCTTAATAGGATTATAAGGGAATGCTATGAACAATTAATTCTATGCCAATAGTTAGGCAACTGAGGAAACGGATAAACTCCTAAAAAGATACACAGATCACCAAAAATCACTCTAGGAAATAAATAGAAAACCTGAATACACCTATAATAAGCGCTGGATAGTAACTAAAAGTCTTCCCACAAAGAAAATCCCATTGCCAGATACCGTCACTGGTGAATTCCATCAAATGTTTAAAGAAGAAATAATGCCCTCGCCAGTTGGGCTCAGTGAATAGAGCTCCGGCCTGTGGACCAAAAGGTCCTGGGTTCGATTCCGGTCAAGGGCACAGACCTTGGTTGCAGACTCCTCCCTGGCCCCGGCCCTGGTCAGGACACATGCAGGAGGCAATCAATTGATGTGTTTCTCTCACACCGATGTTTCTCTTTGTCTTTTCCTTTCTCTTCCACTCTCTCTAAAAATCAATGGAAAAATATCCTCAGGTGAGGATTAACAAAAAACAAAACAAAACAAAAAAAAAAACCCCCCACAAAAAATAAAGAAGAAATAACATCAACATTTCATGAACTCTTCCAGAAACAGAGGAGAAAGGAACGCTTCTACTCATTCCTTGGGGTCAGTATTAACCCTGGTCGCAAAACCAGACAGACACCGCAGGAAAAGAAAGTTATCCCTCCTGAACATAGATGCAAAAATTCTCAACAAAATATTAGCAGAATGAAATCAGCAACATATGAAAAGGATTATATATCTCTAGAGGCCCAGTGCACAAATTCGTGCATGGGTGGGCATCCCTCAGGGTGGCCCCAGCTTGCACTCCCAGTCTCCCAGTCCTGTAGCCCGGCCTGGCACCCCGCCATAGCCTGGTGCCACCCCCTCACCTGCTCCACCATCCCACCTGCGGGGTGATCGATTGGGGGTGGGCCCCCGCCTGACTCCCTCAGCATCTGGGAGCCAGGCGGCAGCCCTGTCCCCCTCCCCCCACCCTCACCACCACCGCTGGTCACTGTCTGCAGAGCAATTGGTGGGGCGATGGGGCCCCTGCTCACACCTGCCTTGGCCTGGCACCGCCCCCTCCCCTGCTCTACCATCCCACCATGGTCCCACTTTCATTGGGGCCCATCGGGGCCAGCAGCACCTCCACTGCCACCCACTGCCATGTTCCACACCGAACCCTGGTGGTCAGTGCACGTCGTAGCGCGAAGTCAAGTTCCTGGTCGAACAATTTGCATATTAGGCTTTTATTATATAGGATGACCAAGTGAGGCTTATCCCAGGAATGCCAGGCTGGATTGAAATCCCCAAATCAATTAACAGAATGCACCGTACCAATAGAATAAGGAACAAACCCCACCCGACCATCTCAATAGATACAGAAAGAAGCATTTTACAAAATTCAACATCCACTCATGATTTTAAAATAAACCAAAAAAACAAAAACAAAAACAAAAAACTCCCGCCAGCCGCAGTGGCTCAGTGGTTGAGCGTTGACCTATGAACCAGGAGGTCACAGTTCCATGCCCCATCAGGGCATGTGCCTGGGTTGCAGGCTCAATCCCAATCGTGCAGCAGGCAGCCAATCCGTGATTCTCTCTCATCACTGATGTTTCTCTCTCTCTCTCTCCCTCTCTCTTCCTCTCTGAAATCAATAAGAAAAAACAACAACAACAAAAAAAACTCCCAACGAAGTTGGAATAGACAGAACCTTCATTTAATCTAATGAAAGGCATGTATCCAAATTCTATACCTATGGTTGCACTTAACGGTAAAAGAATAAATGCTTTCTCCCCAAGATCAGGAACAAGGCAAAGATTCTCACTCTGACCTCTTGTATCCAACACTGGACTGAAAATTTTGGATAGTGCAATCAGATATGATAGAGAAATAAGAGACACCCAGATGGGAATGGAGGAAGCCAAACTGTCTCTATTCCAGATGACACGTGCTTATATATAAAAAGTCCGAAGGACTAAAAAAAACTTCTCTTACAATTAATAAACAAATTCATCAAGGATATAGGATACAAGATCAACACACAACAGGCAATTGGATTTCTGTCTACTGGCAATGAACAATCTGAAAACGAAATTAAGAAAACAATTCATTCAATAGCATCAGAAAAAATAAAATGCTTAGGAATAAATTTAATAAGAGAAGGGCAAGACTTGTACCGTGAAAATGCAAGACATCGCTGAAGGAAATTAAAGAATATCTAAATAAATAGAGACATTTTATGCCCAGGGATTAGAAGAATCAATATTATTAAGGTGGCAATTCTCCCCAAATGGATTGGAGCATAAACACCATCCCTATCAGAATCCCAGCAGGCTCTTTCACGGATATTGACGAGCTGATCTTAAAATTTATATGGAAATGGAAAAAAACAACAACAGCCCAGAATAGCAGAAACAATTTTGAAACAGAAGTACAAAGTGGGAGGACTTACAGCTTCCCAATTTCAAAACTTCCTAGAAAGCTTCAGTCATTGAGACAGTTTTAAACTGTATAAGAATGGACATTCAGATCAACGGGATGGGACTGAGGGCCCAGCGGTCTAATGAGTTTTGATAAATGTGCCAAGGCCATTCAATGGGGAAAAGACAGGCTTTTCAGCAAAGTGTGTGGAGCCAAATGAATATCCATACACGGAAAGATCAGCTTAGAGCTTCATGCCATATCCCCAAACTAACTAAAAATGGACTATATATGTAAATGCAAGTGCTAACACTATAAACCTTTAAGAAAAACATATAGCAATTAATCTTCATAACCTTAGGTTATGCACTGATTTCTTAGACTCAACATCAAAAACATGATCTATAAAATAAAAATAAATTGTAAGGCCGAAACCGGTTTGGCTCAGTGGATAGAGCGTCGGCCTGCGGACTGAAGGGTCCCGGGTTCGATTCCGGTCAAGGGCATGTACCTTGGTTGCGGGCACAACCCCAGTGGGAGGTGTGCAGGAGGCAGCTGATCGATGTTTCTCTCTCATCGATGTTTCTAGCTTTCTATCCCTCTCCTTTCCTCTCTGTAAAATATCAATAAAATATATTTAAAAAAATAATAATAATAAAAAAAATAAATTGTAAGATTGAACTTCATCAAAATTAAAAATGTTGGCCCTAGTTGAGTGGCTCAGTTAGCTGGAGCATCGTTCTGTACACCAAAAGATTGTGGGTTTGATTCCGGGTCAGGGCACATACCTAGGTTGTGGGTTTGATCCCTAGTCGGTGCTAGTAAAGGAAGAAATCATCGATATCATCGATGCTTCTCTCTCTCTCTCTCTCTCTCTCTCTCTCCCTCCTCTCTCTCCGACCCCCCCTTCCTCTCTCTAAAAATCAATGAAAACATATCCTCGGTTGAGGATTAAAAAAACAGACAAACGTTCGTACTTCAAAAGACATCATTAGGAAAACAAACACCAACTTTAGACTGGGAAAATATTTTTAAATCATGTCTCTGATAAACGACTTGTACCCAGAATATATACAGAGAACTCAACAAGGGGACAAACATCCAATTAAAAAATGGGCCAAAGATTTGAATAGATATTTCACCAAAGAAGATAAACAATCGGCTAATAAGCACTTGAAAAGATGCTCACCATCATTAGTCATTAGGGAAATGCAAATCACAACCACAATGAGATGCCACTTCACACCCACCAGAGTGGCTATAATTAAAAAGATAGACAATAACAAATGTTAGCTAGCATGTGCAGAAATGGGCTTCCTTGCAGAAGGCTGGTAGGAATATAAAATGGTACAGCTACTTGGAAAATGGTGTGGCATTTTCTTAAAAAGTTAAACATCAATTTACTAAATGACCCCCCAAAAAATCCACTCCTAGTATTTACCCAAGGGAAATAAAAACACAGTTCGCACAGAACTTGCATGTAAATATTCATAGCCGCTGGATTTCTATCAGCCATAAAGTAGAAACAAACCAAATGCCCATTAATTGCAGAACAGTTAAGCAGAAATATAGTATCTCCATACCATGGAGCACCATCGGTCAATAAAAAGGAATGAAGTATCCATACGCGCCACAATGTGGGGAAACCTCAAGCACATCAGGCAAAGGAAGCCAGACACAAAAGACCACATATTCATTTATACGAAATGTCCAGAAAAGGTAAATCTATAGAGACAGGAAATGGATTCATGGTTGCCTGGGGCTGGGGCTGCGATGAGGATTAACTGTAAATGAGGATGAAAGGTCTTATTGAGATGATGGAAATGTTCTAAAATTGGATTATGGTGATGGTTGCTTTGAAAATCATTGACTTGCATACCTAAAACGGGTGAATTTTAATGAAGCAATGAAGCTGTTAAAATACAGTTTATTGGGATTCTTTCTGTGCCCCTGGCAGAAGAATCCCCCTTTGAGAGCCAGAACCTCCGCAGTCACAGGGCACTGACTAGCTTGAATGGATCACAAATTCTCCAAATGGGCCGTGGGGGGATTAGAAGCAGGGCCATTTCTACTTCGGCCCTTGGTTCCTGGACTTGTATATTTTACCTACAGGGGCAGAACACGGTATAATGGTCATCTGCTCAGGGTCTACGTGTCCTGGGGGACAGCGCCCCACTCTCACGGGGAGTCACGTGCAAGCCGGCCCCACAGCTGTGCCCTCAACAAGCGACGCCACTGCCCAGGTCCTGCAGCTTTTGGACGGCCTGGTCTGTGATGGGCACGTTCACACTGCCACGCCTCCTCTGCCGGGGTTTTATGTGGCTGCTGTGTGGGTGGGTCGGGGGGTGGGGGCTTATACATTTCGTTTAAGCCTTCGGGTGGGGTGAGGGGGGGTGGGGCCGGCTGAGGCAAACCCCTTTCTGAATGGGATGCTTAATGGTACGTGTCCACCTGGAGGGTGTTTAGGATGCGATTAACATTTAAGCGTGAGAGCTTCAGGTCAAGGAGGTTGCCTCCCTGTGTGGGTGGGCCTTACCCCATCAGGTGAAAGCTTGACTAGAACAACAGGCTCCGCCGCCTGCAAATTCTTCAGGCGACTGACTGCCTTCCGACTTCTGCTCCATCGGATCTCCTGGGTCTCTGGCCCGCTGGTCCATAAGCACATGAGCCAATTCCTTTAAAAACAAAACAAAACATGCCCTAACCGGTTTGGCTCCGTGGATAGAGCATCGGCCTGCAGACTGAAGGGTCCCGGGTTCGATTCCGGTCAAGGGCATGTACCTTGGTTGCGGGCACATCCCCGGTGGGGGGGTGTGCAGGAGGCAGCTGATCGATGTTTCTCTCTCATCGATGTTTCTGGCTCTCTATCCCTCTCCCTTCCTCTCTGCAAAAAATCAATAAAAATATATTTTAAAAAAAAAAACACAAAACAAAACAAATTGCTTTCTGTGTACATACACATCCTCTTGGTGCCGTTTCTCTGGAGAACCCCGACTCATAGGTCGAATGTGTCAACCCCAGCCGAGATGAAAACACTGCCTTTTCCTGAGTGGATGGATGGGTCCGATCTAGTCAATTGCCACCAAGTGGCTGGTGGTGTTCTCAGCCGATGTGCTGTACCAGGAGCTCAGGGTGGGCCTCTTGTTGGTAGGTTAGTCAGTGGGTGGCTGTGCTGGCGGGCCCATGGCTACTCTGGTCCTGTGCCCTGTCCACTGGCCGCCACAGAGTCCGGCTGACAGCTGGCCCAGCCACCTAGCCTCCCCAGGGATGATGTATCGCGTCTTCTGTTGTAGATGCTGTCGGCTAGGGCTCCCCTCGGCACCGACCTTCCCACATCACGCCTGCTCCTCAAGCCTGCCTCCTCCCTGAGCTACACTCCCTCTCCGGATCCTTGGAGGCCAGTGGAGCCGTTTGTCCCTGCTCAAGAACCCTCCCGTCGTCTAACCTCGAGCGCTATTCTTTCCATACGAAGGGATGACGGGGCGGAAGCTTCCAGCTCAAACGAGGCTGGACCAGCCTCCTCCTGGCTCTCTCGGGACACAGGCTGTGGATGCCGGAGCCACCGCGTAAGAAACGCAGCTGCTCCAGTGCTTCTCTGTGGGGCGGACCGCATGGAGGAGGACACGTCAGGATGGACACGGAGGCCCCAGGAGCACCCGCTGTTCTGGCTCCCGATTGTTTGCCTTCCTGGCCCGGACAGGTGAGCGAGTGGCCCACAGGTGATCGATTCCAGCCCCCGCCCTGACCTGAAGGACCAGGTCTGCCTCTTCCCAAGCTCTGCGGTCCTTGTGATGAAGCCCTGGGCCAGATCCTCAGCGCCCTCTGCCCTCCCCCAGCTGCAGGGGAAGTGCCTCTAATTTGTGCGGTGCGAAGGAGACCCTCTGGTCATCTAAATTAGCCTTTAATTGGTGATTAACCACCCTCAGGCTTTGCTAGTCTTCCTCCAAAGCTTCAGTTGCCCCAGCAACCGCCCTCCAGCTCCATGGCCAGGAGGAGGACTGTTCCCCGGTTCGCGGCTCCAGTACCTGAGCCGTGCATTCCCGGGCGTCATTCCTGCGGCTCTTATTCCTACCTGGTGCCAGTGCCAGGGGCTCTCAGTGCTCCCATCACCAGCGACGGAGTCCTCATTGCCAGCCATCTGGTAGGGGAGCCAGCTCCAACATCCCACTCCAGAAACACTTGGACCATGTTGGCACCATCTGCTGCAGGGTTGGGTTCCCTGGCATTTAGTCTCTGAGACTAGGTTGGCATGCAGGATGTCTTTGGGGGCGGGTCACTGGGACACTGGGCTACCTCAGAAGAAGTGGAGCCTCAGCGCAATCACAGCAAAGGCCTCAGCCGATCCCACAGGTGCCTAGCCCTGGGGTGGCTCAACAGGGTTAGGTGGCTCAACATTAGGGGGCAACTGGGTCACCCATCCTGAGAAGCCCAGCACGGCTGAACCCCGGGAGTCTCTCTCTCTCTCAGATCTTTGCCCTCGCGCCTTCATTCCGAGTTTTTTTCACTTGTCCCTCAAGGTGCAGGTCCTTCCAGCTTCAAGTTCGGGTGAGGGAGGGTGTCTGTTTTCCAGGGAGGGGATGCAAGTCCTCGCACTGGTGGTGGTTGGGTTCCGGAGCCTGTCCCACTGGCCGGGGAGGAGTGTGTCTGGTCAGCTGGCCGCTGAAGTCAGGGATGGGGTTCTGGCACTCAAACCTCAGTGGCGCCCAGTGGGGAGAGTTGTTGCTCAAAAGGAAAAGGGAGCCCTGGCTGGTTTGGCTCAGTGGATAGAGCGTCGGCCTGCAGACCAGAAGGTCCAGGGTTTGATTCTGGTCAAGAACGCATGCATGGGTTGTGGGCTCAATCCCCAGCAGGAGGCAGCTGATCAGTGATTCTTTTATCATTGATGTTTCTATCTAACTCTCCCTCTCCCTTCCTCTCTGAAGTCAATAAAAATATTTTTTTTTAAAAAAAGGAAAAGGGAGGTGCTGCCAGCAGAAGGGGATGGCAGTCGACTATGCAAAGCCCACCGCTGCCCACTGCAGGTCCTTGGAGCGTGAACACTCGCGCCCTGGTGTATGGCATGCCCCAGCCCGGCGCAGTGCCCACGGAGAGACAGGAAGCTTGTGCAGGTGCAGCTGGCCTGGCAGGCCCGTGGCACACCAGCACACACACATCCTTTGGAGATGGGAAGACCACATTCCCTCGCAGCTCCCCCACTTCCTGGGTGTGAAGGCTCTGAGCCTCAGTTTCCCCAACTGTCCAATGAGTGGGGACAGACTAAGCTGGAATATCAAGGCTTCGGTCTGGCTTCTGTGCCTGGTGCCCAGCTGGCGCTCAGCCAGGGTCCGCTCCTCCTTTCTTCACGTGTTTTGTTTTGAGTTTGGAACAGAAGTAGACTGCCTATGAGGTTTCTAAATGAGTTGCTGGTGGGCGAGGCAGGTGTGGGACCCCTGGACAGCACCCCCTCTTCTGGGACTCTCAAACGCTTTCTGCCTGGTGCATCTCAGGCTCTGTCCGTCATGCCAGGTGCCCGTCTGTCCCTGCCCTTGACCAAGCAGCCACAGTGGGTGCTGGTGAAGCTCCCGGCGCGGGCTCTAGGGAGCTGCGGGCAGCCCTGGCCTCCCAGCCCCACGCGCCCAGTCTTGCTCTCTGATGCAAATAACAAGTGCTGAGATGTTCTGCTCACGTCAGATGAAAATGGCACAATCGTTACATCCAGGCATTTAACATTGCACAGAGCACTCCTGCGCAGACACCCTTGAGGAAAAGGGGGGGAAATTAGTGAAATGTGGAATAATTTGAAGAAATTAGACCTAGTTTGTCCAAGATTAAGGTTAGCTCTTAATTAAGTGGCCCAATCTTTCTTGCTGGGGGAAAAAAAAAGCACTTCAGCCCTTAATTTTCTTAAGCATCCCTGTAAGGACGTGTGTGCAAAGGCTTCTGGGGGTGTTTATTAGGTTGTTTTATGTTAATCACCTAGGGCTGTGCCTGCCAGGAGCAATTGCAGGCATTTTGCTGAATTCTCAATCAGCCATTTTAAGAGTGCGCCCAGAACCTTCTCCGGAAGTCTCCCAGACTCCCTGACCCGGAGGGAATGTCCATGCTCCTGATGCCTGGGGACAGGCAGGGCCCATGTGGCCCCGGAGTGGGGATCCAGACCCTTCAGTGACCCACGGTCCCCAGAAGTTGCAAACGTGTCCCATCTCCATGAGAGAGCGGAAAGGGGACAGGCGAGGAGCTTAGGAGGGGGCTGAGGACAGAAAGAGGGGAAGAAATTCCAGAAGTTCCCCAAGAAAGAAGCAGGAAGCTTTCAGAGTGGCCGTGGGGTTGGGACAGGCATCTCTGAGGAGACGGCACGGGCACAGACAGGAGGATGGGTGCAGGGGGGCCTGGAGAGCAGTGTGGAGCAGGGGTCCTCAAACTACGGCCCGCGGGCCACATGCGGCCCGCCGAGGACATGTATCTGGCCCGCCGGGTGCTGCTGCCTGTCCTGCTTAGCAGCCGGCACGTCCCAGGCCCTCAGTGCGCATAGGAATTTGTTCATAGTTTTTTTTAAAAACTATAGTCCGGCCCTCCAATGGTCTGAGGGACAGTGAACTGGCCCCCTGTTTAAAAAGTTTGAGGACCCCTGGTGTGGAGTGTGAGGAGCCCTGAGCTGGGAGGAGGAAGGAGGGGCCAGGCCACATGGGTGAGCCCAGATCCTAGCACATCAGCCGGTGGGCAGGAACTTGAGACTTTACTCCTGGGGCTCTCAGCAGGGAGTCACATGCTCTGATTGAGGTTTTCAGGGGAGCCGGGGCTGTGGCTGGGAAGGTGGGTGGGGATATTGTGGCAAGAGGGCCTGAGCCACGGGAATCGCCAGGTGTGGAGGCGGTGGTGAGATGAGTCTGAGCCCGATGGGGGCATGGAGTGAACATGCTGGTGGTGAACAGGTGTGTGTTTCTGTGTGTGTCTAGAGGTCTGAGTCCTGACACAGAATGGAGTCCCACTCAGGTGGTTCAGGTGAAGAGAGCTGCCCAAAGATGCCCCAGAAGGTGCTGAGATGACTGAGGGGAAAGGACAGGAGGAGGCGTGAGGATCCCAGCCTCTGTCCTGCCTTCCTGTCTCCAGAGCCCATCAGAACAGATGGCAGCCCAGATGACCAAGGGCTGGGGCTCAGTGGGCATGGGGCATGGCTGCAGGTTGGGTGGCCAGCACAGAGGGCCACCCTGCGGCCTCCAGCCTTACTGCCCCCCTGACCCTGTCAGAAAAGTCTGGCTTGCTCCCGAGGAGACCAAGGGCTGCCGCCAGGGCTGAAATCAACACGCACTTCCTGCCACCAACACGTCCCCACTGGGAGAAATGACACGGGGCTCTGGGGACCTGCCCAGCTTCAGGATCACCCCTGCTCCGTGACCAGGAGGCTCCTGAGGTTGGCATCTTTGTTCCTCCCTGTGGAGTCCAGTCCCCACAGCCAGTTCTGGGAACTGTGTACCCTCACTGGTCCTATGGACCTGGTTGGACCCACACCCTGGATGGTGCCTCTGCCCCATCCCTTATCACATCTTCCTAAACTGTCCCTTTCTTTCTTTTTCTTTCTTCTTGTTTTTAATTTTTAAAAATATTTTTAAAGTATATTATTTAAAAAATAATCTTTATTGTTGAAAGTATTACAGATGTCTCTCTTCCCCCCCTCTTCCCCCCCATTGCCCCTCTCCTCCCTGTTCCTGCCCCCCACCCCAGGCCTTTGCCACCCTGTTGTCTGTGTTCATAGGTAATGCATATATGCATATAAGATCTTTGTTTAATCTCTTCCCCCCACCCACCCCCTTTCCCTCTGAGAATCATCAGTCTGTTCCATTTCCATGCCCCTGATTCTATTCACAATTTATTCTGTTCATTGGATTTCTTATTTATTTTGATTTTTAGATTTAATTGTTGATAGATAATGTATTTATTGCCTTTTAATTGTTTGTATTTTTTATCTTTTCTTCTTCTTCTTCCTCTTAAAGAATGCCCTTCAACATTTCATGTAGTACTGGTTTGTTGGTGGTGAACTCCTTTAGCTTTTTCTTGTCTGTGAAGCTCTTTATCTGACCTTCAATTCCAAATGATAGCTTTGCTGGGTGGAATAATCTTGGTTGTATGTCCTTGCTATTCATCACTTTGTATATTTCTTGCCACTCCCTTCTGGCCTGCATAGTTTCTGTTGAGAAATCAGCTGACAGTCGTATGGGCACTCCCTTGTAGGTAACTAACTGCTTTTCTCTTGCTGCTTTTAAGATTCTCTCTTTGTCTTTAGTCCTTGACATTTTAATTATGATGTGTCTTGGTGTGGTTCTCTTTAGGTTCCTCTTGTTTGGGACTCTCTGAGCTTCGGCACTTGTAAGTCTACTTCTTTCACCAGGTGGGGGAAGTTTTCTGTCCTTATTTCTTCAAACAGGTTTTCAATATCTTGCTCTCTCTCTTCTTCTGGCACCCCCATAATGCAAATGTTGATACACTTGAAGTTGTCCCAGAGGCTGCTTACACTATCTTCATATTTTTGGATGCTTTTTTCTTTTTGCTCTTCTGATTGGGTGTTTTTTGCTTCCTTATATTTCAAATCTTTGATTTGATTCTTGGAATCCTCTAGTCCAGTGGTCAGCAAACTCATTAGTCAACAGAGCCACAGTTTGCTGACCACTGCTCTAGTCTACTGTTGAATCCCTGTATATTATTCTTTATTTCAGTCAGTGTATGCTTAATTTCTGACTGGTCCTTTTCCTTTTTTTTTTTTTTTTTTGCATTCTCATTAAGATCTTTGAAAGTCTCACTAAATCCCTTGGAGGTTTCTAGAAAATTCTTGAGTAACCTTATAACCATGGTTTTGAACTCTATAATCCAGTAGTTTGCTTTCTTCCATTTCTTTCATTTGTGACATGTTTCTTTGTCTCTGCATTTTGGCTGCTTCCCTGTGTTTATTTCTATATATTGGGTAGAGCTGCTATGTCTCCTGGAGTTGGTAGAGTGGCCTTGAGTAGTAGGTGTCCTATAGGGCCCAGTGGCTTAGCCTCCCTAGTCACCTGAGCTGGGCACTTTGTGGGCTGTGTGCACAGTCTTGTTGTAGTTGAGACTTGCTTGCTGTTGGTGTCACTGGGAGGAATTGACCTCCAGGCCAATTGTATGTGAGGACCAGCTAGAAGAGCTGCTGTGCAGGACACACCCCTATGGAGCAGGACTTGCTTCAGTGGGGCTTTGGCGCTCACTGAGTCTGCCCCTTGAGTGTATTGCTTGTGGATGTAATCTGGTATGATCACACTGACCACCGGGTGCACTGGCCCTTGGGTCTCCAGGGAGGTGCAAAGGCAGCCACTGCCTGGGGCCACCCAGCAGGAGCTACAGAGAGATCTGCAGATTCCTCCTCTTTGTATCAGGTTTGGAAGTGCTCAGGTGAGGCTCGGCTGTGAAGCAAGGCAGGCTGGTGCTAGTGCAGGGTCTCGGGCCTTTTTTGATAGGTTTGGGCAAGCTCCCTGACCCAGCTGCAGCTTGTTTGACAGATTTTTAGCAAAGTCTGAGGCTTGAGCAAGGACAGGCCATTCAGATGCAAAAGCCGCTGCACACAGGTTTGGTGGGGCTGCAAATTGGATGGGGGCAGGTTCTCAGGGAATCCCCAGGGCAGAGCAAACAGAAATGACTACCAGTCAGCCCTGGACCCGGGAGGCCCCAGCACAGGAACAATGACCCCTGAGAGCACCTCTGTCTGGGAGAAAGCCACCCTGGAGTTCCCACCCGGATGTTAGACAATTTAGTTCCTCCTCGTATGTGTCTGTGTCTCCCAGAGCCTCGCCCTGGCGCTGGAGCTCAGAGGAAGTGGAACATTGTAAGTTCAGTTTGTGCCTGGCCCTTTAAGAGGAACAGTTGGGTTCTCCAGCAGCCTCCGTGTCACTGAGCCTCTTTCCCAATTCTGGGGGTCTGGGCTGGGGGTCTGGTGTGGGGCTTGGACTCTTTGCTCCCCATGGGTGGTCTTCAGAGAGATGATCTCCCTCCTGATTAAAAAACGCCACACATGGATGCTGGTCCAGCCGGTTCCATGCCTCTGCTCCTCCTACGAGTCTCAGTGTGCTTTCTTCTTTACTACTCTAGTTGTAGGGCTTCCATTCAGCCAGCTTTCAGGCAGTTCTGGTTGTTCAGTGTTTTAGCTGTAATTTTGATGTGGTTGTGGGAGGCGGTGAGTACAGGCATTTACCTATGCCACCATCTTGGTTCTTCTAAACTGTCCTTTTCATATCTGCTACCTTGAGTGTGCATCTACTTCCTGCAACACTGTCTGATGCAGCCACTGTAGTTTTTAATGAGTTGGCTGCTGGAGAGAGGCCACAGCTGCTCATGTGTGTGGGAGGGGCAGCCCTGGGCAAGGGACCAGGACACGCGAGGGTGAGTTGGAGCAGAAGTGGGATGCAGACAGTGTCGTAGGTCTGGGGCCAACCTGAGGGCTCTGCTCTCCTCTCCTCTCCCCCCTTGCCCTCCTCTCTCAGAAAACCTACTCTCCGTGATGCAGGATGCTGCTGGGAGGGGTGGTGGGAGAGGAGAGGCAAGGTGGAGAGGCAGGGCTGCGGGAAGGGTGTGCCAGTGTGCCCTACGGACGGACAGCCTCCCTCCAGGATTTGTGAGGAGACCGCAGGCTGCCAAGCCAGGATGGGGCAGGGCTGGGTCTCTGTCTGGCCTCCAGGCAGGCACTTCCTCCACACACCCCACCCCCCGCCACACACACACACACACACACACACACACACACACACGCACACACTGCCAATCTTCTCTGAAAGGCCCTTCAAATAGGTTTGCCCATTCAAACCACCCATCGCCCTCCAGCTCCTGGCTCCTACTCTGGGGCCTCCCAGGATGTGGCAGACCAGCCAGCTCCTCTGCCAAGGCCATCTGGGCCCACTTAGGCCTGCAGCCTGGGGCCAGAGTTCTCCCTGGGCAGGACAGGGTCCCAGTGGGGGCCCGGGGGTGTCCCACAGCTCCCATCCGGGCAGGCCTCCACACGATGGCAGCATGCACGCGCTGAAGCCCGCCGGGCTGCCCCGTCTGGGCTGGGACCCAGCACCGCCCTCGGTTCCCTGGCCTCGATCCCCAGGTTCTGCTGCTGAGACGTCCCCAGTGTTGTCTGGGAGACCTTCACATCACATCCCCCCACCCCACGACCCCCATCACCTGGTTCCTCTGGGCCCACCAGCACCTCTCAGGTGCCAGGTCCCTCATGGGCAGCCCATCCGCAGGTGGGCAGGGTGAGGCACGGGAATTGGAGGCCTCTGGTGCCTGGGATAGGTTCACAGTGTCCAGCCCTTCCCTTCCCAATCTTGGAAGGCAAGATTCACCCGGGGCTGCTCCCTTGGCCCTCCTGACACAGCCCAGCCCCTGAGCAGGCACGGAGGTCCTGCCCTGACCTGCTCCTGCGACTCCCTCCTGGCCTCCTTGCTCCCACCTGGCTCAGCATCTCCTCCTGGCGCCCTGGACAAGCACACGCCCTTGTCCATTTGTTTCTCTGCCTTTGCTTATGTGCTTCCCACCCCCAATGCCCTCTGCCCTCCCTCTCCTCCCCTGGGAGCATGTCCACTCCATGTGGGGCCCAACACCAAGGCCAGAACCTTCCAAAGCCTTGGTCAGGGCAGGGAGGCAGCGCTTGACCCCAGAGCCTGCGAGTGTGCTGAGAGGAGGGGGAGGCGGGTGGTGGTAGCCATAGGCCCCGTTCCCAGACCAGGCGGGACCATGTCTCCCCAGCAGGGTCCTGGGCCTGGGGACTCTGCCCGGGGGGCACGGGGCAATGTGTAGAGATGTTTTGCGTAGGTGCTCCTGGGATGTGCTGAGCAGAGGCCAGGGCAGGCCAGGGCAGCCCCGTGGCACAGAGATCCTTCCCCAAAGCCAGCAGTGCCGAGGCTGGGAGATCCCCCCGCACAGACAGCAAGTGGGGCTCAGGACAGGTGTCCAGGGTCTCCGTCCGAGGGTCCTCCTGTGCGGGAGCCTCTTTTTCTCCTCGGGGCCCAATCCCAAGAACCGAGGGCTTGTCGCCCCTCTGGCTGAACCAGGGTCAAACCTTCCTTCCCACTGCTGGCCTTCAGGGCGCCTGGCACGTTGCCCACTCTTCTGGTTAAGCCCAGAGCAGGGCCGGTGGCCGTGGAGTGTGGATACCTGCGCCCCCGGCTCCCTGTGCAGCAACTGTGACCTCTCGGGGCTCAGTTTCCCTCTCCCTCGGAGGAGCGGCGGGGTCGAGGCCCCGGACCTGGGCTCCTGCCAGTCCCAATGCCCAGACTATAATTATCGATGTCAGCCTGGGTGAGGCCATTCATCGAGCCCGGCGCACTCGGGCCCTGACATCAGCCCCCCGGCCCCGGCCGACATGGGCCCCCAGGAATGGGCGTGGCCAGCAGCACCTGCCTTATCGATCACGGCCCAGCACACACGGGCCGCCAGGAATGTTGGAACGATCAGGCCGGTCCTGTTTCAGAAGATGCCGGACACACATTTAGGGCTATTTTAGGGCCACCAGGGCCCAGTGGGAGGAGGGCAGGGGCTCCCTGCCGATCTGGTTACAGCTATGTGCGGGGACAGCACATGCCATCATTGCTGCGCGGTGATCTAACAGGAGCAGCCGCAGACGGCAGGAGCTACGTGCCGGGTCCCTTCTGTGGGCCCAGGACGGGGACGTTGGGAGGGAGAGGGTGGCAGCTGGCAGGGGCGAACCTGAGCTCTTGGCGGACACCCAGCAGGCCCCCAGGGGCTTAGCCTTGGAGGGACGCAGGGAGGGGAGGAGGGGGCAGGATCTCGCCTTCGGGCCTCTGAGGGACAGGCCACCTGACGCGGGGCCCTGGGCCTCCCTCTCAGCCGCTTCGTGGCCAAAGAAACGTTTAGCTGCGGGTGGGCTCTCGGGGAGGATTCAATGCAAGTGTTTGTGTGGGGGTCTAGGTGCTCCTTCCCGGAGTCCCACCCTTCCCTGGAGCCTCCCCTTGGGGGCCTCTCTCTGCTGTTGCCCACTCTTCTCCTGACTTCCGTCCCCTTGAGCACAGTAGGGGCGGGTGCCAGGTGGGGTGGCAGCAGCTCACTGCTCTGTGCATCGGGGTCTGTGCGTCCCAACACAGTGGCCTCCCCCCTGACTCCTGCCTTCCACTCTCAGTGCCCCGTGTCCTCCCCACGCTGCAACCTAAGAGGGAAAAGGTACCCATTTCCTTACAGCGTGGGGTCCGGGAGCGGGCGGGACCAGGGCCAGGACGTGTAGGGCCACCCCTCCCTTGTGGTGGACACGTCTCCCTGTTCACGCAGCCAGAGTGGAAGCCGAGTGTGAGGCACACCCAGCTGGGCCCGGCCCTGAACTCACTGTCCCTGACATGCCAGAACCTTGTAGGTCCCACCCTGCTCTCGTGGCTTGATTCCCCCCGCACACACACCCCCAAGTCTTTTTCTTTGCTTCCAAAGGACTTTTGGTCACCCCGAAGTTTCCATTCGGCGGTCCCGCCGTGGCCGTGTGGGCAGGGTGTGGGAAGGAACAGAGGGTTGGATCCCGAGCGCGTTTTCCACCCTGGAGATGCGATCCATTAGGGGAGCGGCCAAGAGGGAGGTCACCGGTCCCCACCGCCGAGGCTGAGCCCTCCTCTGCACCCGGAGACACCGTCGAGACTGGCTTTCATCTATTTTAATTTGGTTGACAGACATCAGACCGAAAACAGATCTGCAGTTGGAAGGGGAAAATTCCTCAACGTTTCACGCGGCTCCCTCCGCCGCCAGCCAGAGGCCGCAGGCTTACTTTTTCCACATCCCGCCCCCGGGAAGAGAGCGGGGGTTTCAAGTCGTCTCGGATACTGAACACTGAACACGCCTGTTCCCGGCGGCCCGGAATGGCTTGGCTCCGCGCACAGAAAAAGATCCCGACGTTCTCTGTCCTCCTGACTCTCCCCAAAGTAGCATCTCTTGGCAGAATTACCTTGTATGGCAGCTGAGAGGCACGGGCCAGGGAGTGCGCGGTCAGCTCAGGAGGACAGGACGGGGACAGGGACAGCCATAAACAGCCCGGGGATTATCTGCGGCTCTCGGAGCCTTTGGGAGTGGGGAGGAATGAAGCGAGGGCGCCAAGGCAGGGAGTGGCGGTGGCGTGTTTTTCGAATGCCAGGACTATAATTAAGGAGTGAGGAGATTCATGCTAACCCGTAACCAAGGCTGCAGGAGGAATCATGAAACCCTATAGCCCCGGGAGCCGGGGTTTGGAACGGCCGGTGGCACCCGCTTTGATGCCTGTGTCCGAGTTGAGGCCATTTATCACGGGTGCTGGGCTCGGACCGTGTCAGGTGGCATGTGGCCGCCCTGCGGTGCCCAAAGTAGCTCTCGTTCTCTGCCACGCCACCTGTTCTGGGGCTACCTCAAAGGACTTGGAGGGACTTTCCAGAGAGGCCTGTGCGCATGTGTGGGGGTCTCGTCGGGACAGAGGACTTTCCAAGGGCATGAGCCTGGGGTATAGAGACAAGTCCCAGAAGGCAGCCAGGCCGGGTGGAAAAGTGCCGGTTTGGGGGTCAGAGAGGGAAGGGGGTGCTCTCGGCCCCACTGTGGGTTGAGAAGTGGCGTCCCGTGCATGAACTCTTGTGCTGGCGAATGGGGGTGAAGGATGTGTGGAGGTTCTTCATTCTTCTCTCTACCTCCGAGTCTGCCGGATGTTTCATCATTAAGAAGTAAAAAAAAAAAAAAAAAAAAAAAATCAAGAAAAAAGAAAAGCTGGCCCGTCTTCCCTCCACCTGCGGGCACATCCACACCTCCCTTGGGCTCGTCAACCGCAGCCCAGCCTCAGACACGGACGCAGGCGGGCCTTCCGCCTCTCCCTCCATCCCTGACCACATCCTCCGAGACAAACGATTCCTGGAGGATCCCACACAGGCAGCCTCGGCTGTGGCCAAGCCATGCGGTCATGCTGTTGCCACAGGCGTTGGCCAAATCCTTTCTTAGAAAGCTGAGGGCTTGGTGTTCCCCTAGTGCGAGGGCGCAGCCCCGCCCGGCGCAGCGGCGCCACTCCCTTCCGTGTTGTTTCTGGGGAAATGGGGTCCCAGGGTCCCCGCTGGGATGCCTCCAGCAGGAACCGGGCTAAAGGGCTTGCCTTGGAAGGGCCCCGCTTTACTCAACAGATGAGAACATGGGAGTTAAGTTTGGATAAGGCCCGACTCTGCCCCTGGGCATCCATGCTGCTAGCCGGGGCAGGCAGAGGCATGAACTTGCAAAGTCTCGGCTTAATTCCTGGCGCTCGGCAGTCCACCTCCTTCCTGAGGCTGGTGGTTACTGTGCTAATCAGCTAGGCTGCAGTGGCAATTAGACATGACCACGTGGGGAGCGTGCCAGCCCAGCGTCACCGTGGGCCGCCTCGAGCAGGCTCCCGGGCACCAGGCGCTCCCGGATGCGCTCAGACTAAACTGGGGAGTGGAATCTGAGCCTGGAGGGCAGACCTGCCTACTTCCAAGTTCAGGGGTCCCAGGTGCGAAGCCCCATCCTCACTGCACCACAGATGGGGAGAATGAGGTTCGACCACATGGAAACATTTCTTCCCGGGAACCTGGAGCCTTAGGCAGGGGGTTGGAGCCATCGGCTCGATGCCAAGGGGTTGTGTCAGGCCTTCCCCGTCCCTGATCTGCACCTCTGCCTGCCTAGTATTCACCTGGCAGGGCCATGCCCAAGGCCTGCTGGGGGCTGACGGCCTGCTCAGAGCTATGGCCACAGCAGGCACAGGGGTCTACCCTCCAGTTCCACTCCCAGATGGAGCAGATGTCCAGCCATGTGGCCACCCCCCCGCCCCGCTCCCGCCAGGGTCCCTCTCAGCTCTCCCTGGGAGCTGGCCACCCTGGGCTCAGAAGCACCCACTTTATCAGAGGCACTTCCAGCTAGAAGACAGGGTTCTGCCGAAGGCCACGTGAGCGGCCTTCCCCACCTTCAACCTGTCAGACTCTCCAGATGGGCCCATGTTTGTCGGACTAGGTCTCCTCTCTTCCCCTCCTATTCCTTTCCCTCCCCTCCCCTCCCCTTTTCCTCCCTCTTATCAAAGCCTAATACACACACACAAGTGCTCATGGTATAAATGTGCCAACTGATGCTTTTTTACCAAATGGTCACATCTGTGTACCCTGGCCCAGACCCGGACTTTTCCACAGCTCAGGGCCCTCTCCTGTGCGTCCCAGGCTCGACCACCGTCCCCCGGGCCGACACCTCTCCCGCATGGACAGTGTAAATCCGTTAAGCCCACAGCTCAGTGTTGCTTGTGTATGTTCTCTCTAGGAACGAGCTGCTCCCTGTGCCCTCCGGTGGCCGTGGGCGTCACCATTTGTGGAACGTGGACGTGGAGTGCACATCCTGGAGTGCTGTTGCCACAGCGGTGAAGGATGTGTGGAGGTTCTTCATTCTTCTCTCTACCTTTGAGTCTGCAGGATGTTTCATCATTAAGAAGTAAAAAAAAAAAAAAAATCAAGAAGGAAAAAAAGCTGGCCCGTCTTCTTTGTGGTGGACACGTCTCATCCTGGGCTCGGTGGGAGCCCCTGCTCCAGAAGCTGTGGCTGCGTGTGGTTCTTGAGACATGGAGTCTGGCCACTGTGAGCATTCTTGCCCCTAGCTCCAGGAGGATGAGGTTGAGGGGGGCCTCATGGCTCTGCAGTGCTCACCTGGAGGAAGAGTGGCTCCTGACCTCCTCGCCTCCTCTCTGCGTGGACCTGAGCTCCGTGGCTTCTCCATTGGAGCAGCTGCTGTTGTTGCCATTATCCCAACGCACAATGAGTGTGCAGTCCCCACTTCGCAATTGGGGAAACTGAGGTTCAGTCCAGCTGACCCCGAAGTGGCTCTCAACCTGAACAAACGAATGAAGAGTCAGCAACGCAGGCATGACCAACCCAGCACGAGTCCCATCTGGGTGCCGTGAGACACCCACATTCTTCCCCAGATGGACCCTGAGAATGTGGGGCCTGGTGGTTGGGGTGTGGCCCAGGCTGGGGGTGCTATCCCCCAGGACTCACTCCCAAATCTCAAGGCCCTTGTCCCACTGCCCAGAGCACATGGCCATGTCTTCCTTCTGTGAGCACGCGTGGCCCCTCCCCCTGGGAGCCTTGGCAGGGCGGGGGAGTGACTTCTGGGAGCCAGAATCATCAACACAGGGAAGACCTTGTGGAGGTCGGAGTCAGGAGACACCCAGGCATTCCTTCCCGCCTTGATTTGTTCACGCAATATTCACAGAGTGTGTGTTTTGTCCTTTTTATTGAATTTATCAGGGTGACACTGGCCAGAGTTGTGTTGTTACCAGGCGTTGTCAGGCCTCTGGGGGACATGGAAAGAGATAGGACACGTTCCAGCCCTCGGGACAGGCAGATTGAGGGGGGTGGGCAGGTGTTCAGGGAACAGGGAGCAACGTGGGCTGAGGCAGAGAACTGGCACCCGGAGGCAAGGGTGTTGGAGGGAGTTAGGGTCAAGATGGTGCCTGGCAGGAGGTCCCAGAGGGAGTGTGATGTCTACTGAGCATTTTTTGAAATTCTATTTTTTTTTAAGATTAAAAAAAAATGTGGTAAAATATATATAACCTTGCCCAGTTGGTGTGGCTCAGGGACTGAGTGTCGACCTATGAACCAGGAGGTCATGGCTTGACTCCTGGTCTGGGCAAATGTCCAGGTTTGATTCTCTCTCATCATTGATGTTTCTATTTCTCCCTCTCCCTTCCTCTCTGACATCAATAAAAATATATATAAAAATAAATTAAAATGTATATACATAAGATTGACCATTTGTAACCCTTTGAACTGTACAATTTAGTGCCATTAGTACATTCACATTGTGCTACTATCCCCACCATCTGTCTCCGGGACTTTTCCATCTTCTCAGACTGAACCTGTGTCCCCATCAAACAACCCACGTCCCTCTCCCCCCCGCCCCCCCCCCCCCGCCCCCAGCCCCTGCTAAGCTCTATTCCACTCTCTATGAATCTAAGAGCCTCTTATATCTGGAATCTACAGGATCTGACCTTTTGTGACTGGCTGATTTCACTCAGTATAATGTCCTCAAGTTCATCCACGGGGTAGCATCTGTGAGAATTCCATTTCTCTAAGACAGCGACGTTCCACCGTATGGATGGAGCGCATTTTGTGCATCCATTCACCGGTCAGTGGACACGAGTTGCTTCCACCTTTCGGCTGCCATGAAGAATGATGCCGTGCGGATGTGGGTGCACACATATCTGTCAGGTCCCTGGTTTCCATTCCTCTGGGTGTCCATCTAGAAGTGGAATTGCATTTTAAAGCACAGAAGTTCATGGCCAGGTTCGCCATCTCAGAAAGCCCATTTGGGGGCCATCTTGGAAAGTGAGTGACACTGGAGGCAGCGCCTCCTGGGTGAAGGCTGGGCAGAGGCCCAGGGAGGAAACAATGAGGCATGAGCTGGGTGGGGAGGGGGTGGGGGAGTGCAGGATTGGGGGGCTTTTGAGCCAGCCTGGATAATACACTGGCTGTGGGCACAGAGGGTGAAAATGGCCAGGCCTGCAGCTGGGCGGGCTGAGTGGCTGATAATGACACCATTATCCCAGAGGCAGCATGGGAGGGCCCCTCATTGGCAAGGAGGAAGGGGGGAGATAATGAGTTCAATTTGACCGATTTAATCATTTCTTCCTTCATGATTCAACAAACATTTCTGGAGGGTCCATTATGTGTTAAGTGCTGTGCTGGGCGCCTGGCAAAGAGAGTCCAGGGAGACAGCTTGTTGGCCCCCCCACCCCCCCACCCCCCAGCTGGAGCTGCCCTGCAAACACACGTTCCTGATGCATCGAGATAAGAGGGGCCATCAGGGGACCATGGCTGCCCGCTGGGGGGTGGGAGGGAGAGAGACACAAACAGGTCTCCAAGGAAAGAGAGAGAGAAGATTAGGAGTTGCTCAGCAGGTAGAGGGGGCTTTGGGGCCTGGGAAGGCCATTACGTCCAAAGGCCAGGGAGACCAGCATGATGGCGGCAGCTTGTGTGAGGAAAGAGAGGGAGAAAGAGCGTAAGGAGGGAAGCAGAGTGGAGATCCTGGGGCCTTGCAGCCAGCTGAGGGTTTACACTTGACCGAAGTGATAGGGAGCCAAGGACTGTTCAGGCAAGAACGCTGTCACTCCGGGTGGATGCCAGCGCTGGGGTCCAGTAGGGAGGCTTTGTGAATGGGCCATGGCAGAGGATGGGGAGATGGGGTGGGAGAGCACCAGAGCTCTCTGGACTCCGTGGCACAGATAGGCGGGGCGGGGGGTCAAGGGACCCCCTACCTCTCCTTGAAAGACTCATCCAGGAGCCTGCCTGCCCACGGCCTGTAGTCCTCACTACACCTCCGTGGCGTGGGCCCTGTGCAGGAGAGAAGACTGATAGGAAGCCCACTCTGGCCTCCCCACAGGGCTTGTCTGTCTCCTGAGGGACCCTGGGCCCCCGTCTTCCCGCTGAGCCTGGGACAGAGCAGTGGCAACAAGACGGATGGGGTGGCTCCAAGTGGAGCCAGAGCTGTGAGTTCAGCAGAGAGGGGAGAGGGTGTAGAACAAGACCCCCGGAGGGTCTGGGGGACCAGGCTGGTGACAGAACACCGATTAAGCGGGATGGGTGACCTGAGGTCGAGGCCCCCGGAGTGGCCCCACGTGCGGGCTGTGCACCTGCCGACTTTGGTGTGGAGGTGAGTGGCTCCCGCTGGGAGGCCCAGGATTAGCGTGGATTCAGAGCGGGTCAGGTGCAGGCCTTTGTTCAGACCTGTTTGCCTTTTGTCCCCGCCTGCAGGACGCCCAGGCTGCATGATGTCATTTTAGACGCATTAAGCTGGAACAGCTCAAAATTGAATAATTAATTACACTCAGCTTCAATTGCAGTGACTAATTGATCAGGGGCTGCCAGCAGACACCTGGACGGGATTAGCTGTGCACAATGAGGGCTGCGGGCAGGTGGCGCGGCCTCTCCGGACCCCCGGTCCCTGTGTGCGACTTAATTAAGGCTGACTTGATTTCTTTATTCTCGCTGGAGACCTTGCAGGCCCCATCCCAGGGCCAGGGGCTGCCTGTGGGCTGGGCACTGCTGTGGACCCATGTGAGTGGCCTGAGGTCTAGAAAGATGCCGGCCTGGGGCCCTGACCACCGACCGTCCCTTCTGTTCTGCGCCTGCGTCCAAATCCTGGCTCCAGGCTCGCCTCCCTGCCTCCTGCCTCCTGCCTCCTGCCTCCTGCCTCCGCCCACTCTTCACTGTGGCGATGACCTGGGCTTCCATCCTTGACCTTCCACTCTCGCCAGGTGGACTGGTCAACACGGCCAATGCCAACTGGCTTCTTTTGTTTCTCATCTGTTCTTTGTCATCATCAAATTATTTTCCTTCCCCAAAATGGGACCATGTGGGGTATGTGGGTAGCAGTGCTGTTACCCTCCTTTGGGGTACAGCGAGGGACTCCGGGCGATCCAGGTCCCTCATCCTCTCTCTCTCCACCCCACACCCCTTTGCTGTCTGGCACCTTCCCCAACCCCATGGTCCCAGGCCCTGTGTCCTGGTGCCATATTGGTGCCCAAAGTACCAGTTGCCCATCTAGTCCTGGCGATCTCGGCAGCCCCCCTTCTCTCGGCACCGCCCGTGGAGTGTGTTGGTACAAATCCCCTCGCCTTTTTTATTTTTTAAAAACAAAAATCAGAGGTGCCTGGGTGTGAATTTCTTGAGCCAGAGGGAGGAGGAGACTGGACAGTGAGTTTTCCTACAATTCGGCGTCCTTGTTCCAGATCGCTGAATGAGAACTAGTGGGCAGAGACAGCAGTCTCCCACCCACAGACCATGGGGTCCATTCTCTCCCTCTGGGGGGCTCTCAGAGGCATCGGCCCTGCCACCCACCCACTTCCAGAAGGAAGGCAACATTCAAACCGATCTGAACAGAAACTGTCACCGGACAACGTCCTCACTGATGCCTGGCTGGCCGGCAGAGAGAGGCCTCTGGGCTCCCGAGTCTGTGTCCAGCCTGGTGGGTATGTAGGGGAACACCCCCTCCCCCTGCCCCCGCAAACTGTCCAGGGGCCAGGCCACACCTGGGGTCTTGATGATGTGCCTGTGGCCAGAACCACAAGGTAGATAGGAAGCCTCCCCTGGGCCTCTGATTTTATCCAAAGGTTAAGGAATTTGTTTCTAATCTATTTTTGTGTGGCAGAAGGGGCATTGCCTAGTTGTAACAGATTCAAATACAGAAGAATACACACTCCCCCAAAAGTCATCGCTGTTACTCCAAATACATTTAGGCATATATAGTCATTGAACTAAATATGTACATATGCGCACACTCTTTTTTTTTTGAACAGATGGGATCATCCACCCCATACATTTCCTCAACTTGCCTTTGCGCTTGCCGAGGGCTCAGAGCCTCGCAGGCCCGCACACGCGGCTCTGCCTCCCTGTCTATCAATGGAATAGTAAATAGTATTCCTTAAATGGGTGTCACCATGGTTCATCCAGCCATTTCTCTAATGACGGATAAAGAGGTCGCTGCAATTTCTTATAATTACAAATGGTGCCAGGGGAGGAAAACAGGCCCCAAACACCCCATCCATTTCAGCACTACCGCGAAAGGGCATTTGAAATGTTACTCCCAAAAAGGTTACACCAATCTACACACAATAATGGCATGCGATTTAAAAAAAATATTACAACTAGCGAGGCAATAGAATGGCATACAAAGCAACGTTTATGTAATTTTTTTAAACCTAATATCAGACTCAGAGGGAGGCATTGCCTCCGTTCCCCTCGGCGTGATGACTCCGCGGCGACCGTGCCCACCCATCTCTCCATGCCAGAGGGTCCTGCCTGGTCCTCAGACTTCTCCTTTCTCAACCCTGGGCAGAGCAGCCCTGCTGGGTGCTTTATTGCATTTCGTAAAGGACGCTTTTCAAGCAAGGTGGAGACGCTTCAGGCAAATTCCATTTGTCAGGGCGGGGACAGGTCGGGGGAGTGCTGTTAAAAGTCCAGGAAAAGAGACCAAATGTCCCCCACATACCCTCCCATTCTCAGGCCCACTCCGGGATGGCTTGTGGGTGGGGTGGGGGGTGCCCCGACTCTTCCCACATCTCCCTCGATGGTGGGAGTCCAACGGCCAAGGGAAACAGGAGAGTCTGTGATTCTCTAGGGGGTAGCCCTCATCTCCAGGTCAGCCCCAGGTCAGAGAGCCCCAGCTCAGAGAGCCCCAGGTCAGAGAGCCCCAGCACAAAGATCCCCAGCTCAGAGAGCCCCAGGTCAGAGAGCGGCAGCTCAGAGAGCCCCAGCTCAGAGAACCCCAGCTCAGAGAGCCCCAGAACAGAGAGCCCCAGCTCAGAGAACCCCAGCACAGAGATCCCCAGCTCAGAGAGCCCCAGCACAGAGATCCCCAGCTCAGAGAACCCCAGGTCAGAGAGCCCCAGGTCAGAGAGCCCCAGGTCAGAGAACCCCAGGTCAGAGAGCCCCAGAACAGAGAGCCCCAGCTCAGAGAACCCCAGAACAGAGAGCCCCAGCTCAGAGAGCCCCAGCTCAGAGATCCCCAGCTCAGAGAGCCCCAGCTCAGAGATCCCCAGCTCAGAGAGCCCCAGCACAGAGATCCCCAGCTCAGAGAGCCCCAGCTCAGAGAGGCCCAGAACAGAGATCCCCAGCTCAGAGAACCCCAGCACAGAGATCCCCAGCTCAGAGAGCCCCAGCACAGAGATCCCCAGCTCAGAGAGCCCCAGCACAGAGATCCCCAGCTCAGAGAGCCCCAGCACAGAGATCCCCAGCTCAGAGAGCCCCAGCACAGAGATCCCCAGCTCAGAGAGCCCCAGCACAGAGATCCCCAGCTCAGAGAGCCCCAGCACAGAGATCCCCAGCTCAGAGAGCCCCAGCACAGAGATCCCCAGCTCAGAGAGCCCCAGCACAGAGATCCCCAGCTCAGAGAGCCCCAGCACAGAGAACCCCAGCTCAGAGAGCCCCAGCACAGAGATCCCCAGCTCAGAGAGCCCCAGCACAGAGATCCCCAGCTCAGAGAGCCCCAGCACAGAGATCCCCAGCTCAGAGAGCCCCAGCTCAGAGAGGCCCAGCTCAGAGAGCCCCAGCTCAGAGAGGCCCAGCTCAGAGAGCGGCACTCCCCAGTGCAGGCGCTGTGGCCTGCGGGCCGCCTGCCTCTGTCCTCTAGCAATCCTCAATGATTTCAAAGTAAGCCCTGAGCTTCAAGCAAAGGGTTATGGAACCTTGTTCTAGAGTATTCCACTCTGAGCCCCAAAACCCCACTCTGAGCCACAGAGACCCGTTATGAGCCACAGAGCCCCACTCTGAGCCGCAGAGCCCCACTCTAAGCCCTAGATCCTCACTCTTAGCCTTAGATCCCCACTCTGACTCCAGAACCCACTCTGAGCCCCAGAGCCCCACTCGGAGCTCCAAACCCCACTGAGTCCTAGATACCCACTCTGAGCCCTAGAGCCCCTCTGAGCCCTAGAGCCCCACTCTGAGTCCCAGAGCCCCACTCTTAGCCCTAGAATCCCACTCTGAGCCACAGAGACCCACTCTGAGTCCTAGAGCACCACTCTGAATCCTAGAGCCCCACTCTGAGTCCTAGAATGCCACTGAGTCCTAGAGCCCCACTCTGAGTCCTAGAATGCCACTGAGTCCTAGAGCCCCACTCTGAGGCCCAGAGCCCAACTCTGAGCCCTAGATCCCCACTCTTAGACCCAGATCCCCACTCTGAGCTCCAGAGCCCCACTCAGACCTGCAGAGCCCCAAACTGAGCCCTAGATCTCCATTCTGAGCCCTGCAGCATCACTCTGATTCCTTGAGGCCCACTATGAACCCTAGAGCCCCTCTCTGAGTTCTAGAGCCCCACTCTGAGTTCTAGAGCTCCACTCCGAGCCACAGAGCCCCACTCTGAGGCCCAGAGCCCCACTCTAAGCCCCAGAGACCTACTCTGAGCCCTAGATCCCGACTCTTAGCCCTAGATCCCCACTCTGAGCTCCAGAGCCCCACTCTGAGTTGCAGTTCCCCCATCTGTGTCGCAGAGCCCCACTCTGAGCCCTAGACCCCCACTCTGAGCCGCAGAGCCCCACTCTGAGCCCTAGATTCCCACTCTGAGCCCCAGAGCCCCAGTCTTAGCCCTAGAGACCCTCTCTGAGCTCCAAACCCCACTGAGTCCTAGATCCCCACTCTGAGCCCTAGAGCCCCTCTGAGCCCTATAGCTCCTCTGAGCCCTATAGCCCCACTCTGAGCTCCAGAGCCCCACTCTTAGCCCTAGAATCCCACTCTGAGCCACAGAGACGACTCTGAGCCACAGAGCCCCACTCTGGCTCCTAGAGACCCACTCTGAGCCCTTGAGCCCCACTCTGAGCCCTAGAGTGCCACTCGGAGCCCCAGAGCCCCACTCTGAGCCCTAGAGCCCACTCTGAGTTCTAGAGCCCCACTCTGAGCCCTAGATCCCCACTCTGAGCCCTAGATCCCCACTCTGAGCCCCAAAGCCCCACTGTGAGCCCTAGACACCAACACTGAGCCCCAGAGCCCCACTGTGAGCCCCAGAATCCAACTCTGAGCCCTAGAACCCCACTCTTAGCTCCAGAGTCCAACTCAGTCCCAGAGCCCTTCTGACCCCTAGAGACCCACACTGAGACCTAGATCCTGACTCTGAGCCACAGAGCCCCCTCTGAGCCCCAGAGCCCCAGTCTTAGCCCTAGAGACCCTTTCTGAGCTCCAAACCCCACTGAGTCCTAGATCCCCACTCTGAGCCCTAGAGCCCCTCTGAGCCATAGAGCCCTCTCTGAGCCACAAAACCCCCCTCTGAGCCCCAGAGCCCCACTCTGAACCCCAGAACCCCACTGAGCCCTAGAGCCCCATTCTAGCCACAAAGCCCCACTCTGAGCCCTAGAGCCCCACTCTGAGCCTTAGAGCCCCACTCTGAGGCCCAGAGCCCCACTCTGAGCCCTAGAGCCCCACTCTGATATCCAAACCCCAGTGAGTTCTAGAGCCCCACTCTGAGCCCCAGAGCCCCACTCTGAGCTCCAGAGCCCCACTCTGACCATAGAGCCCTCTCTGAGCCACAAAATTCCCCTCTGAGCCCCAGACCCCACTCTGAACCCCAGAACCCCACTGAGCCCTAGAGCCCCATTCTAGCCACAAAGCCCCACTCTGAGTCCTAGAGTCCCCCTCTGAGGCCTAGAGTGCCACTTGGAGCCCCAGAGCCCCACTCTGAGCCCTAGAGCCCCACTCTGAGCTCCAACCCCCACTGAGTCCTAGAGCCCCACTCTGAGCCCTAGAATCCCACTCTGAACCACAGAGCCCCACTCTGAGCCACAGAGCCCCACTCTGAGCCCCAGAGCCCCACTCTGAGTCCTAGAGTCCCACTCTGAGCCCCACAGCCCCACTGTGAGCCCCATTACCCCACTCTGAGACCTAGATCCCCACTCTGAGCCACAGAGCCCACTCTGAGCCCTGGATCCCCACTCTGAGACCTAGATCCCCACTCTGAGACCTAGATCCCCACTCTGAGCCACAGAGCCCCCTCTGAGCTCCAAACCCCACTGAGTCCTAGAGCCCAACTATGAGCTCTAGAGCCCCCCTGAGCCCTAGAGCCCCACTCTTAGCCCTAGAATCCCACTCTGAGCCACAGGACCCCACTCTGAGCCACAGAGCCCCACTCTGAGTCCTAGAGTCCCACTCTGAGCCCCAGAGCCCCACTCTGAGCCCCATAGCTCAACTCTGAGCTCCAAACCCCACTGAGTTCTAGACCCCCACTCTGAGCTCCAAACACTGAGTCCTAGAGCCCCACTATGAGCTCTAGAGCCGCTCTGAGCCCAAGAGCCCCATTTTCAGCCTCAGAGCCCCACTCTTAGCCCTAGAATCCCACTATGAGTGACAGAACCCCACTCTGAGCCACAGAGCCCCACTCTGAGTCCTAGAGCCCCATTCTGAGCCCTAGACCCCCACTCTGAGCTGCAGAGCCCCACTGTGAGCCCCCAAAACCCACTCTGAGCACTTGAGCCCCATTCTGAGCCCCAGAGTCCCACTCTGAGCCCTAGAGCTCCACTCTGAGCCCCAGAGACCCACTCTGAGTCCTAGATCCCCACTCTGAGCCCTAGAGCTCCACTCTGAGCCCCAGAGACCCACTCTGAGTCCTAGATCCCCACTCTGAGTCCTAGAGCCCCACTCTGTGCCCTAGAGACCCACTGTGAGTTCTAGAGCCCAACTTTGATCCCAGAGATCCACTCTGAGCCCTAGATCCCCACTCTTAGACCCAAAGCCCCACTCTGAGCTCCCGACCCCCACTCTGACCAGCAGAGCCGCACACTGAGCCCTAGATCTCTACTCTGAGCCCTGCAGTCCCACTCTGAGCCCTAGAGGCCCACTCTGAACGCTAGAGCCCCTCTCTGAGCTCCAGAGCCCCACTCTAAGCCCCAGAGCCCCACTCTGAATCCTAAATCCTGACTCTTAGCCCTAGATCCCCACGTTGAGCTCCAGAGCCCCACTCTGAGTCACAGTTCCCCAATCTGCGTCGCAGAGCCCCACTCTGAGCCCTAGAGTCCCACTGTGAGCCCTAGAGACCCACTCTGAGCCCCAGAGCCCCACTGTGAGCCCCAGAACCACACTCTGAGCTCTAGAACCCCACTCTTAGCTCCAGAGTCCAACTCAGTCCTAGAGCCGCTCTGAGCCCTAGAGCCCCACTCTGAGCCCTAGACCCCACTCTGAGCCACAGAGCCCCACTCTGAGTCCTAGAGCCCCACTCTGAATCCTAGAGCCCCACTCTGAGCCCCAGAGCCCCACTCTGAGCTCTAGAGCCCCTCTGAGCCCTAGAGCCCCACTCTGAGCCCTAGACCCCACTCTGAGTACTGGAACCCCACTCTGAGCTCCAGAGCCCCCTCTAAGCCCCAGAGCCCCACTGTGAGCCCCAGAGCCCCACTGTGAGCACTACAGCCCCACTCTGAGCCCCAGAGTCCCACTGTGAACCCCAGAGCCCCAATCTGAGCCCCAGAGCCCCACTCTGTGCCCTAGAGCCACACTCTGAGTCATAGAGCCCCATTCTGAGCCCCAGAGCCCCACTCTGAGCCCTTGAGCCCCACTCTGAGTCCTAGAGCCCCACTCTGAATCCTAGAGCCCCACTCTGAGTCCTAGAATCCCACTCTGAGACCCAGATCCCCACTCTGAGCTCCAGACGCCCACTCTGACCCGCAGAGCCCCACACTGAGCCCTAGATCTCCACTCTGAGCCCTGCAGCCACACTCTGATCCCTAGAGGCCCACTATGAACCCTAGAGCCTCTCTCTAAGTTCCAGAGCCCCACTCTAAGCCCCAGAGACCCACTCTGAGCCCTAGATCCCGACTCTTAGCCCTAGATCCCCACTCTGAGCCCCAGAGCCCTACTCTTAGCCCTAGAATCCCACTCTGAGCCACAGAGGCCGACTCTGAGCCACAGAGCCCCACTGTGAGCCACAGAGCCCCCTCTGAACCCTTGAGCCCCCCTCTGAGCCCTAGAGTGCCACTCGGAGCCCCAGAGCCCCACTATGAGTCCTAGAGCCCCACTCTGAGCCCCAGAACCCCACTGAGCCCTAGAGCCCCATTCTAGCCACAAAGCCCCACTCTGAGCCCCAGAGCCCCACTCTGGGTCCTAGAGCCCCACTCTGAGCCCTAGAGTGCCACTCGGAGCCCCAGAGCCCCACTCTGAGCCCTAGAGCCCACTCTGAGTCCTAGAGCCCCACTCTGAGCCCCAGAGCCCCACTCTGAGTCCTAGAGCCCCACTCTGAGTCCTAGAAGTCCCCCTCTGAGGCCTTGAACCCCACTCTGAGCCCCAGAGTCCCACTCTGAGACCTAGAGCACCACTCTGAGCCCCAGAGCCCCACTGAGCCCTAGAGCCCCATTCTAGCCACAAAGCCCCACTCTGAGTCCTAGAGCCCCACTCTGAGTCCTAGAGTCCCCCTCTGAGGCCTTGAGCCCCACTCTGAGCCCCAGAGCCCCCTCTGAGCCCCAGAGCCCCACTCTGTACCCTAGAGACCAACTCTGAGCTCCAAACCCCACTGAGTCCTAGATCCCCACTCTGAGCCCTAGAGCCCCTCTGAGCTCTAGAGCCCCTCTGAGCTCTAGAGCCCCACTCTGAGCCCCAGAGCCCCACTCTTAGCCATAGATCCCCACTCTGAGCCATAGAGCCCCACTGTGAGCCACAGAGCCCCACTGTGAGCCACAGAGCCCCACTCTGGGTCCTAGAGCCCCAACCTGAGCCCTTGAGCCCCACCCTGAGCCCTAGAGCCCACTCTGAGCCCCAGAGCCCAACTCTGAGCCCCAGAGCCCCACTCTGAGCCCTAGAACCCACTCTGAGCTCCAAACCCCACTGAGTCCTAGAGCCCCACTATGAGCTCTAGAGCCCCACTCTGAGCCACAGAGCCCCACTCTTAGCCCTAGAATTCCACTCTGAGCCCCAGAGTCCAACTCTGAGCTCTTGAGCCCCAATCTGAGCCCCAGAGCCCCACTCTGTGCCCTAGAGCCCCACTCTGAGTCATAGAGCCCCATTCTGAGCCCCAGAGCCCCACTCTGAGCTCTTGAGCCCCACTCTGAGTCCCAGAGCCCCACTCTGAATCCTAGAGCCCCACTCTGAGTCCTAGAATGCCACTCTGAGACCCATATCTCCACTCTGAGCTCCAGACCCCCACTCTGACCCGCAGAGCCCCACTGTAAGCCCTAGATCTCCATTCTGAGTCCTGCAGCCACACTCTAGAGGCCCACTATGAACCCTAGAGCCTCTCTCTAAGATCCAGAGCCCCACTCTAAGCCCCAGAGACCCACTCTGAGCCCTAGATCCCGACTCTTAGCCCTAGATCCCCACTCTGAGCTCCAGAGCCCCACTCTGAGTCGCAGTTCCCCCATCTGTGTCACAGAGCCCACTCTGAGCCCTAGACCCCCACTCTGAGCCGCAGAGCCCCACTCTGAGCCCTAGATTCCCACTCTGAGCGCAAGAGCCCCACTGTGAGAACTAGACCCCCACTCTGAGCCCCAGAGCCCCAATGTGAGCCCCAGAATCCAACTCTGAGCCCTAGAACCCCACTCTTAGCTCCAGAGTCCAACTCAGTCCCAGAGCCCTTCTGACCCCTAGAGACCTACTCTGAGACCTAGATCCTGACTCTGAGCCATAGAGCCCCTCTGAGCCCCAGAGCCCCAGTCTTAGCCCTAGAGACCCTCTCTGAGCTCCAAACCCCACTGAGTCCTAGATCCCCACTCTGAGCACTAGAGCCCCTCTGAGCCATAGAGCCCTCTCTGAGCCACAAAACCCCCCTCTGAGCCCCAGGCCCCATTTGAACACCAGAACCCCACTGAGCCCTAGAGCCCCGTTCTAGCCACAAAGCCCCACTCGGAGCCCTAGAGCCCCACTCTGAGCCCCAGAGCCCTACTCTTAGCCCTAGAATCCCACTCTGAGCTACAGAGGCCGACTCTGAGCCACAGAGCCCCACTGTGAGCCACAGAGCCCCCTCTGAGCCACAGAGCCCCACTCTGTACCCTAGAGACCAACTCTGAGCTCCAAACCCCACTGAGTCCTAGAGCCCCACTCTGAGCCCCAGAGCCCCCTCTGAACCACAGAGCCCCACTCTGAGCCCTAGAGCCCACTCTGAGTCCTAGAGCCCCACTCTGAGCCCCAGAGCCCCACTCTGAGACCTAGAGTTCCACTCTGAGTTACAGAGCCCCACTACCCCACTTTGAGACCTAGATCCCCACTCTGAGCCCCAGAGCTCCACTCTGAGCTCCAAACCCCACTGAGTCCTAGAGCCCAACTATGAGCTCTAGAGCCCCCCTGAGCCCTAGAGCCCCACTCTTAGCCCTAGAATCCCACTCTGAGCCACAGAAACACACTCTGAGTCATAGAATGCTACTCTGAGCCCCAGAGCCCCACTCTGAGCCCTAGAGTCCCACTCTGAGCCCCAGAGCCCCACTCTTAGCCCTAGAGCCCCTCTCTGAGCTCCAAACCCCAATGAGTCCTAGATCCCCACTCTGAGCCACAGAGCCCCACTCTGAGCCACAGAGCCCCACTCTGAACCCCAGAGCCCATTCTGAGCCCCAGAGACCCACTCTGAACCCCAGAGCCCCATTCTGAGCTCCAGAGCCCCTCTGAGCCCTAGAGCCCTCTCTGATCCCCAGAGCCCCACTCTGAGCCCTAGAATGTCACTCTGAGCCCTAGAGCCCCAATATGAGCCCCAGAGTCCCACTCTGAGCCCTAAAGGCCCACTCTGAGCCCTAGAGCCCCACTCTGAGCTCCAGACCCCACTCAGTCCTAGAGCCCCACTCTGCGCCCCAGATCCCCACTCTGAGCCCTAGAATCCCACTCTGAGCCACAGAGCCCCACTCTGAGCTCCAGAGTCCCACTCAGTCCTACAACCCCTCTGAGCCCTAGAGCCCCACTCTGAGCCCTGCAGCCCCACTCTGAACCCTAGAGCCCCACTCTGAGCCCCAGCACCCCACTGTGAGCCCCAGAACCCTGCTCTGAGCCCTAGAGCCTTACTCTGAACTCCAGACCCCATTCAGAGCCCCAGATCCCCAATCTGAGCCCCATAGCCCCATCTGAGCCCTAGAGCCCCACTCTGAGCCCCTGAGCCCCAGAGCCCCACTCTGAGCCGCAGTGCCCCAATATGAGCCGCAGAGCCCCACTCTGAGCCGTAGATCCCCACTCTGTGCCCCAGAGTCCCACTCTGAGCCCTGGAACCCCACTCTTAGCTCCAGAGCCCCACTCAGTCCTAGAGCCCCTCTGAGACCTAGAGCCCCACTCTGAGCCCCAGAGCCCCACTGTGAGCCCCAGTACCCCACTCTGAGTCCCAGAGTCCCACTATGAGCCCTAGAGCCCCACTCTTAGCTCCACAGTCCCACTGAGTCCTAGAGCCCCACTCTGAGCCACAGAGCCCCCTCTGAGCCCCAGCGTCCCACTCTGAGCCCTAGAATCCCACTCTGAGCCCAGAGCCTCACTCTGAGCCCCAGAGCCCCACTCTGAGCCACAGAGCCCCCTCTGAGCCCCAGCGTCCCACTCTGAGCCCTAGAATCCCACTCTGAGCCCAGAGCCTCACTCTGAGCCCTTGAGCCCCACTCTGAGCTCCAGAGCCCCACTCTGAGTCCTAGAGCCCCACTCTGAGCCCCAGACCCCCACTCTGAGCCCCAGAGCCCCACTCTGAGACGCAGATCCCACTCTGAGTTTAGAGCCCCACTCTGAGCCCTAGATCCTCACTCTGAGTCCCAGAGCCCTCTGAGCCCTAGAGCCCCAGATCCCCTCTCAGCCCCAGTGCCCCACTGTGAGCCCTAGAGCCCCACTGTGAGCCCCAGAGCCCCACTCTGAGCCCCAGAGCCCCACTCTGAGCCCCAGAGCCCCACTCTGAGCCCTAGAGCCCCACTCTGAGCCCTGGAATACTCCACTCAGAAGCCCAAGGTCATTCAATCACCTTTCCGCTATTTCCGGGCTGGCTGGGATGGGGTGGTCCTTAGGTTCAGCATCCCCTGCACGTATACACGCGCCAGAATGTTTTGCCTGCAGGAGGACGTGTTTAGTTTCCACTTCCTAGCCAGGACCCTCACATTCCCTGCCTCAGTGTCTTCACCCGGCTCCCAGGGCAGGCCCAGGTGACTGTCCAGTGGAGCTTCCGGGCCAGGCTCTGAGCGGACATCTCTTCATCTCATTTTCTGATCGTGTGTGACCTCGACCTGAGTGGCAGCTGAGACCTCACAGGTCTTGAGGCTCCTGTGTCTGCATCTCCAACACCGACTCAAGTCCAGCTCCATCACCCCCTGTCAGGGGACCAGAAAGGAGCCCAGGACCTCCCTCCCTCTCGGCCTGCGGGAAGGTTACATTCTTTATGTCACAGAGTGTCTCGGTCACTAGAGCTATCAACAACCCCAATCTTGTATGCCTGTCGCTAAATGGGGGCATGGAAGTCCCCCACTGATGGACACAGAAGAAGCATTTTTACAAATTTGGCATGAAAGTAGGGAGAGAAGGGCCCCTTCTCTCTTAGCGTTACCAGCACCCACTCCTGGGCAAGCCCAGTCCAGCCCCAGCATCCAACTTTCTTATGTATTTATTTAAACCCTGCCTCATTCCAGAGAGAATTTAAGGCTTCGCCATGAATACCATCTTTGTGTGGCCTCCAGCGCCAAAGGCCGGGAAACCCAAGCCAGGCACGTCCGGAGGTGGGGCCTCCATATGGCCTGAAGGCCTCGGCCAATCCCAAGGCTGCAGGGCCTCCCGGCGGCACCCTGCATCCTGCTGTCCTTGAGAGCCCCCCAGCCCCCTCCAGGGCTCATCGACCCTGAAAGAAACACGTGCCAAGTTTCCTTTATTAGAAGATAAAACAAATCGACATTCTCTTTAAAGCCTGTGGATGAAGCGAGTGGCACCTTGGTGTTGGGGTGTGTGCCATGGCCACCAGGAGAAGAGGTTTGGGGGAGGCCGCTGCCCAGACTCTGTGCAGGTCATGTGGGCGCATGGAGGGACACAGCCGCGCCCCCCACGAGGGTGCCATGGGGCCCGGCAGGGTCTGCACACAGCTCCTCCTTCACCTGGCACCTGCCCTGGAGCTGCTGCTCCCTCAAGACTAGTCAAGGTGGTTTGGCTCAGTGGATAGAGCGTCGGCCTGCGGACTGAAGGGTCCCGGGTTCGATTCCGGTCAAGGGCACGTACCTTGGTTGCGGGCACATCCCCAGTAGGAGGTATGCAGGAGGCAGCTGATCGATGTTTCTCTCTCATCGATGTTTCTAACTCTCTATCCCTCTCCCTTCCTCTCTGTAAAAAATCAATAAAATATAAAAAAAAAAAAAAAAAAAAGACTAGTCAAGGTGTCACATTGTCCTACCTGCCTGGCCGTCCCCCAGGATCCAGAGGGTGGCAGTTTGGAGGGGTGACCTCAAGTTCCTCTTATTAGGGCTTGTGGGGCACTGCTGGGATCTGGCAGGTCTGAACACGGATGGCCCTGCAGGGAAAATGGACACGGGTCAGTGACTGCGGCCATCGGATGCCTGAAGGAGGTGGCAGGTCCCTGAACAGGATGTCCCCCAGGGGAAACCTCGCCCCTCACCCACAGATAAAGCAAGGGGCTGTGAGCTGGGGCTCTGGGTGGCCTTCCCTTTAACCTTTGACTTGGAAATCTCTGAAATGCTTCGCTTTCCAAACCTGGCCACGTGAAAAGGGGACTCCCAGAGACCCCTGGGCCTCGGGGACGTTCCCCACATGCTCCATCCATCGCAGCGCCCCCTACAGCTTCCGAGGAGAGAATCGAGGCGAGTCTGCCACAACCCAAGCTTGTGTGGGGCCCAGTGCAGGCCAGTTATTAATAAAATAATCACGTAGGCCCTCGCCAGTTTGACTCAGTGGATATAGCGTTGGCCTGCAGACTGAATGGTCCCAGGTTTGATTCCGATCAACTGCACGTACCTCAGTTGCAGATCTGATCCCCAGTAGGGGCTGTGCAGGAGTTAGCTGATGGATGATGTTCCTCTCTCATCTCCTCTCTCATCGATGATTCTGTGTCTCTATCCCTCTCCCTTCCTCTCTCTCTAAAAATCAATAAAAACACATTTAAAGAAAAGAAAAAAATACAGAAAAAAATTAAATAAAATCATCATGTAGTTTCCACAAGGGAAGGCAGAGCTGAAACCGGACTCCGGGCACGTATGCATTCCGATCCAGCCCTGTCTCCTCTTGCTGAGCCCGCTCCTCTCTAGCGGGGGGACATTGGGTGGTCCCGCCACCTGTTGAAAGTGCTTGGATGCCTGTAACTCAAGCAGGGCCTGAAAATAGCTTGGGACAGGGCACACCACGTTGGCGCTGCTGCCCTTGACCGCCTGCTAGGAGGTAGCTCTGGTGTAGGATTTGGAGGGTGGACATTCTTCAACTCCAGAAGAGAGAAGCTATGGATGGATTTTAGAGAGAGGCAGGCCTGAATTCAAAAACCATGGGCACAACCAGTCTCCAGGGCGGCGGGGGGGCTTGGTACCCCCTTCTGTGGAACAGGGACAGGAGACCTTCCTAGCTAGGTCATTGGAAGCCTTTGGGATGGCCTCGTCGAGAAAGCACACGGTCACTCACCAACAATGTGTGGCCCCACAGGTCGAGGCCCCTTTCCTGCAGCCCCTGCTGCCCCGGCCTGAAGACGAGCACCAGGGAGGCCCTGCTAAGACACCGCAGATTGATCCTGTGCCCAAGAGTCATATTAGGGCAGAGCTAAAGCCACCAGGCTTCCCGCACAGGGGATCAGCGACTTGGCCGGCTCCTACGGTCTAAAGGAGGCTACCACTTCAGAGAAGCCTCCTGGAGCCGGCCAGAGGTTACGGCCACGGGCAGAAGGTCAGTGCGTGTCCAGAGGCCCCGGCTCGGCGGGTGAAGACCCTCACCCTCCCACCCCTGCCCACCAGGGCATGGAAAGGGTCTCGGGTGGGCTAAGGTGTGCAGGCAGAGCTGCAGAGAGTCTTCAGTGGTCCTGGCCACATGCTTACTGTGCACAAATTCCCGACACCTAAAATAGCTTGGGACACGGGACGCGGCGCCAGGAAGCTCTCGTTCAACATCTCGGCAGCTGGTGGCTCCAGGCTGGGAATAAGGAACCATATTAAGAGTTTCTAGGGCCGCATTCCGATGGAGACAGAACTGGGTACACGGATCAGATATCGGATCGGTATGGGTTGTGTGAACTTGAGCACGCTCTGCCCTAGCTCTGTGCCTCAGTTTCCTCCGGACAGTGAGCTATCCCGCACAATTCTTGTAAAAATCACTATAACACACCTGTGCGGTCTGCAGTTCATAAGAGCCATGCCCTGTCTCTTGCCAGATGGAGGCCCCCGGGACCCCTGAGGCCTGGGTCTAAGACAGGGAAGCTGAGCACCCCCCACCCCGCTCCCAGGAAACATGGCAGCCTCGGCTCTGCCCCCCTGCGGGTCAGCCAGGGACACGGAAAATCTGATGGAGGACAGCGGCTTTGGGCCCAAGTAAATTCAGGCTTCAGAGCAGAGGGTGAATCTGTGCAGAGCGGAATTCGGGGTGATCTGAGTGGATGGAAACAATAGAGTGATGGTCTTGGAACTTGAGAATGAGAATGATGGCAAATTCAGGCGTTTGGGAGAAGGGGGCATCTCAAGGCCCCACCACGAATTGAAGGAGAGAAAAAATGTGAATAGATGAGCAGCATGAGGTTCAGGGGACTTAGCTATCTTGCCCCAAACCCACAAGGAGTCGAGTGGAACTACGGGGCTGGGCCTGCCTGGTGCCAAAGCCCCCTCACCCGCCACAGGTTCGGGGAAGCGGCAAGTTAGGCCCCGAGAGTCCACAGGCGGCTCCTCACAGAGACTTAGGGCGCTGAGGACGGACGTGCGAGCATGTCCCGGTCTATTTTCGGGCCTCTGCTGAGAACACAGGAATCCAGGCACATGGGCCCAGGGGCCGGGACCACCTGTCAGATCCTTCCCAGCTGAGGGCGGGTGTGGATGATCCAAGGCCGGAAAAAGTCAAGGCCACCTCTGCACCTTCCAATTTTAGACCCACACGTCTCGGGCTCCGGGACACAGAGTGTCCTGCTGGGGACCGCACATGCCCTATTTAGGAGCGCCCCTTGCCTCTGACCCAGGCCAGCATTCCTGCCATCTTTCACTAGCCGTCCCCATGCCAGCGGCGCGCTGCCGCTTCATCGACTTATAAGGCCTGGAGGCCGGCGGGCAGCTCTGCGGTGGGTCCGCGCTGTACAGGCACATGTAGGGGGGCCAGAAGTTAGGGCCCGGGGTCCAGGACACCCCTGGATGTCGCTCGGCCAGGAAATTTGGGGACGGAGGGTTTGAGCTCTCGAAGGTCAGCGAAGGGGCCACTCATGGCTGGAACACAGGGAAGGCTCCAAGTTGGCCCTTCGGCTCGCCCGTGCGCCAGCTGAGCAGCTTGGAAACTCTACAAAATGGGGCCAAGAACCCACCCTACTAACCTCTTGTGGGGATTAACTGATACCCTGGCAGTGCCCGGGCTCGGCTGTGCGGGCTCCAGGCCCCAAGAGGTCCGGCCTGCCTTGCCTCGCTCTATCCAGCGTGTGTGTGTGTGTGTGTGTGTGTGTGTGTGTGTGTGTGCACGCTCCAGGCCTCACTGTGGCTCAGCGGCAAGAGGCACCTTCAAGAACAAATTTTGCCATTTTGCAAGGGGAACAGGGCCCCACTCCGCCCTCTTCCAGACCAGGTCTCCCTGTGGGCCAGGGGAGAAAGCCTCACCCCTCCCCATCTCTGCCACTCTCCCCTCGAGTCCCCACCACAGACCTGCCGCCTCCGGTTGTGTCAAACCTGTCCTTGGGGGGCTGTCCTTGCCCTGCTGTGTCCACAAGCACCACCTTCCCAACACGGCCAGGAGGCCCACACTTCGGCCCTCGTTCGGCCATGCCTGCCACCGACTCCTTGCAGGTCTGCTGAGACGGGGCTGGTGGGTTTGGAGGCCAGAGGCCGTGCCTGTGGTTCCTTGGTTTTCTGGAGAAAGTAAGGGGGGCATTTGCACAGGTGTCAGCCTTCTTGTCAGGATAAATGGAAGCTACGTAATGAGAGCTGTAGGAATCGTGGTCAGGTGGACACTGGGAGGCGAGAAGACACCTCCAGAATATTCTGCTCAAGACCGAGTAACAAGCCCTAGCCCATCCACCGAGATAGAACTCTGGCCTATGGACTGAAGGGTCCTGGGTTCGATTCTGGTCAAGGGCATGTACCTTGATTGCAGGCTCGATCCCTGGTCCTGGTCAGGGCACATGCAGAAGGCAGTCCATCGATGTCAGCCCATCAATGTGTCTCTCACATCGATGTTTCTTTCTCTCTTTCTCTCCCCCTCCCTTCCACTCTCTCTAAAAATCAATGGAAATATATCCTCCAGTGAGGATTAACAACAACAACAACAACAATTAAAAACACAGAGTAGCCGAAACCGGTGTGGCTCAGTGGATAGAGCGTCGGCCTGCGGACTGAAAGGTCCCAGGTTCGATTCCGGTCAAGGGCATGTACTTTGGTTGCGGGCACGTCCCCAGTAGGGGGTGTGCAGGAGGCAGCTGATCGATGTTTCTCTCTCATCGATGTTTCTAACTCTCTATCCCTCTCCCTTCCTCTCTGTAAAAAATCAATAAAATATATTTAAAAAAAAAAACACACAGAGTAAAGGGAATACATTTACCCTCCCATGTGAAACCTTCAAAACCACCAGACAAACCATAGGAACCAAGGATTTTTCAAGACCCTGGACATCAGTGAAAGTTGGGAAACAAATGAGGTGAGTCCTACAGCCGCCACAGCTGACTTCCCAGGGAGATTTCCAGGCTGTGGGGCTGGGAGGGAAACTGAGGCAGCTAGCGCTCTCAGGGCAGAGGACAGCGAGGGGTGAGAAAGCCCTGGGGCCTGGAAGAAAAGGACCTCGGGTGGGAGAGACCAAACTGCTCAAACCCAGAAACTAAAATGCACACCTTAAACCATCCCAAAGGGTGAGTGGGAAGCGTCGAGCACGCACGGAGGGCTGGGAAGTATCTGTTTCTACCCAGCAGCTGGGAAAAGACATCGGCTAGCATTCTCAACCAGGGGTGGCCTCAGCAGCGGGAAAGAATTAGCCCTGGACTAAGCTGTTGCTTCAGACCGGCCCAGCACATTCGAGAAACAAGACCCTCAAGGATCAGACTGTTTCCAGGTAACTTGACTGAATCCCAGAACAAAGCTCCGAATATTTATAGGATCATAAAGATGGTTCAGCGCTCAAACAAGGCAAAATTCATACTGTCTGGCACCCAATTGAAGTTGCCCAGGCATCCAGCCCGGCTGCTGTGTCAGTTGGCTGAGTGCCATCCTGTGTACTGAAAGGTTGCCGGTTCGATTCCTGGTCAGGGCACATACCTGGGGTTGCAGGTCGTCCCCCGGATGGGGCACGTACGGAAGGCAGCAGATCGATGTTTTCCTCTCACATCCATGCCTCTCTCTCCCACCCGCCCCCCCTTCTCTCTCTGAGCATGTCCTCAGGTGATGATTAAACAAAAAGTTTGCCAAACATCCAAAGAGTCAAGAATACATGATGCACCATGGGGAGACTAATTATTCAACACCGACCTGGAATCTACGCAGATGTTAGAATCAGCAGCAGAAGATATCGAAACAGTCATTATAACTGTATCCCATATGTTCAGAAGGTTAAGTAGAGAAATGGAAGATATAAAAACAGCCAAATTGAACGTCCAGAGATGAATACCGCTGTGTGTGAGAGGAAATTGCATTGGGTAAGATTATTGGCAGATTAAACATTGCAGAAGAAAGGATAATTAACTCGACAATTTAGTAATAGAAGCTATCTAAAATGAAACACACAGAGAAAATAATCCCCCAAATTAAAATAGCATCAATGAGTGTGGGACCATTTCAAGCAGCCTAATACATAGATAAAAGACCCTAAGGGGGAGGGAGCAGAAACATATTTAAAGAAGTAAAGTCCAAATTTTCCCAAATTTGATGAAAACTATAAACACTCAGTTCTAAGGGATTCAATGACCCTCAAGTACAAGAACAAGAAAAACACTATACAAAAGTACATCAGAATGAAATTGCCCAAAACCATTAATGAAGAACAAAAATCTTAAACCCAGCCAGAAGCAAAAATACATGTTACACAGAGGCATAAAACTAAAAATGAATGCAAAGTTCTTACTAGACAGGATGCAAACAAGAAGACAATAGAGGAACAATCTTTCATATATCAAAAGGAGCCTAATCGATGTGGCTCAGTGGCTGAACGTGGACCTATGAATCAGGAGGTCTCAGTTCGATTCCCAGTCAGGGCACATGCCTGGGTTTCAGGTTTGATCCCCAGTAGGAGGCATGCACATCATTGATGTTTCTATCTCTCCTTCTCCCTTCCTCTCTGAAATCAATATAAATATTTTTTTTTTTAAAAAAAGCAACTTAATAGCCCTAACCAGTTTGGCTCAGTGGATAGAGTGTCAGCCTGTGGACTGAAAGGTCCCAGGTTCGATTCTGGTCAAGGGCATGTACCTTGGATGTGGGCACATCCCCAGTAGGAGGTGTACAGGAGGGAGCTGATCGATGTTTCTCTCTCATCGATGTTTCAAACTCTCTATCCCTCTCCCTTCCTCTCTGTAAAAAAACCAATAAAATATATATTTTTTTAAAAGCAACTTATAACAAAATAAAATAAAATACCAGCCCTGACCGGTTTGGCTCAGTGGATGGAGCGTCGGCCTGCGGACTGAAGGGTCCCCGGTTCGATTCCGGTTAAGGGCATGTGCCTGGGTTGCGGGCACGTCCCCAGTGGGAGGTGTGCAGGAGGCAGCTGATCGATGTTTCTCTCTCATCGATGTTTCTGACTATCTATCCCCTCCCTTTCCTCTCTGTAAGAAATAAATAAAATATTAAAAAATAAATAAATAAAATACCAAAAGGAAAAAAAACACAAAAAAACTGTTCACTTAGAATAGTTTCACTGATGTACCTGGGGAAAATATCTCACAAGAACAAAAGTAAAGTACATTTTCAGATATACAAAAGTTGAAAGAATTCATCAACAACAGATTAGTACGCCAAGAAATGTCAAGTCCTTTGGGCATAAGGCAAATGATATTAGAAATAAGGATCTACACAAATTAAAGAATACCAAAAAAATGATAACTTCGTGGGTAAATAGTCAAAGTTGTTTTTTCTTCTTTAAATTTCTTTAAGAGATAGTTGATGGTTAAAATAAAAATATTAACCCTGGCTCAGTTGGTTGAGTGTTGTCCTGTGAACTAAAAGGTTGCCAGTTCAATTCCTGGTCAGGGCACATGCCCGGGTTGTGGGTGTGCAAGAGGCAGCAGATCCATGTTTCTCTCTCACATCCATGTTTCTCTCTTTCTAAAAACAAACAAACAATAAAAACATATTTTAAAATAAATAAATAGCCGAAACCGGTTTGGCTCAGTGGATAGAGCGTCGGCCTGCGGACTGAAGGGTCCCGGGTTCGATTCCGGTCAAGGGCATGTACCTTGGTTGCGGGCACATCCCCAGTGGGGGGTGTGCAGGAGGCAGCTGATCGATGTTTCTCTCTCATCGATGTTTCTAGCTCTCTATCCCTCTCCCTTCCTCTCTGTAAAATGTCAATAAAATATATTTAAAAATAAATAAATAAATAAATAAATAAATAAATAAATATGTTAATGTATTATAGTGTCTATAATATATGAAAAGTCAAATGTATGACACCAGCAGGGAAGTTGGGGTGGAGAAATGAAGTCTGGTATGAAAGGTTCTTACACTAGATGTAAAGTGGAATTTACTTGAAGGTCGACTGTGGTAAGTTAATGGTGAAGACTGTAAACCTTAAATGATGACTAAAATGACAAAATTAAGAGTTATAGCTAGCAAGTCCACAAAGGAGATAAAATGAGGTAATAAACATCGTAATTAGTTCCAAGAATTCAGAAAAATAAAGAGGAAAAGGGAACAAAGAACAGATGGATTGACTAGAAACCTAATCGTAAGGTGACTGGCTTTTTAAACCTAAGATCGATTAAATGTAAGTGTCTAAACACCCCCATTAACAGACAAGCAAGACCCAGAGCCCCTTACAAAAAAAAAACACACCGCAAGTAGAGAGACACAAACAGGTTAAAAGTAAAGGATGAAAAAATATATACAATACTGACACGACTCAAAAGACACTTCAAGTGGCTATATTAATAGCAGACTCGTAGATTTCAAGGCTCCAAACCAAGTTGATTTTATAATGGTCATGGAGTCGTCATTGACCAAGAGGACATAACAATCTTCCCAATTTATACCTCTAATAACAGAGCGTGAAAAACACATGCAATCAAGACTAAGCGAACGGCAAGTAGACAAATCAGCAATTACAGCTGGGTATTTCAATCCTCCCTTTTCAGTAATTGATACAACAAGTGGGCAGAAAATCAGTACGGATCGAGTGGATGCCAACAGCACCGTCCGCCAACTTGACATAACTGACATTTATAGAACAGGCCACCCAACAACCCAGACTCACATTCCTTTCAAGTGTACACGGGACATTTATAAAGATAGATCACATCCCGGGCCATAAAACAAGTATCCGTATATTTAAAGGGATACAAGTTCATACGAAGTATATCCTCTGGCCAGGGTGGAATTAAATGAGATACAGTATCAATAACAGAAAGAGCTCTGGGACATTGCCAAGCACTTGGGAACGAAATAACACATTTCCAAACGACTCGTGGGTCAAAGAGAAATAAAAAGGGAAAGTTAAAAAGCGTGTTGAATGGGAGAAACATGAAAAAAAAAAAAAGAATGTCAAAATGTGTGTGCTGCCTCTCACAGCTGTACTCAGGCAGGAATTTATAGCACCAAATGCCTGTGTTAAAAAGGAAAAGAGGGAAAAAAAAAGGTCTAAAAGCAATAACTTCCATTTCCAAATGAACAAAGACAATGAACAGCAAATTAAACGCATAGGAAGTGAAGAGAAGAAATCACTAAGATCAAAACAGAAACCCGTGAACAGTAAAACAGAAAGACAATGGAGAAAACCAAATGAAGCTTCTCTGAGAGATCAAGTGAAGAGATACTCCTGGCAGCCAGGCGACTAGGAGACACAGAGAAAATCCGAGTGGCTGATAGCAGGGTTGGGAGAGGCACCTCCCAGCACACCTGCCACTACGGACAGGATAACAAGAGAATATTAAGTATGAACACTGTGTGCATACAAATTCTGCCACTTACATGATAGGGAAGAACATCTTCCCAAAATCAAACTATGGAAGCTCACCGAAAAAGAGGTTGATAACCTAATTAGCTGTACACAGATGAAAGAAATGGAATTTATAGTTAAACACTTCCCCACAGAGAGAACTCTAGGCCCCAATGGCTTCCCTAGACAACGATACCAAACATTTAAGGAAGAAATAATACCAGTTCTTCGCAAACTCTTTAGAGAATTCAAGAAGAAGGAATATTTCCTCACGTATGCTGAGGCCAGCATTAACCCGATATAAAAACCCAGATAAAGATGAAAACCCTGGACCCATGTCCCTCATTAACCTAGATGTAAAAACCCTCGGTGAAACTTTAGGAAATGGAATGAAACAATAATATATAAAAAGGAAAATGTTCATGACCAAGTAGAGATTATTCCGGGAAGGGCAAGATTGCTTTAACATTTGATAATCAATCAGTGTAATGCATCATATTAATGCACTAAAAAAAGAAAAACCATAAGAACGTTTCAATAGACTCAGGGAAAGCATTTAATTAACTTCACATCCATTTGTGATAAAAACTCATAGTAACAAGGAAAAGAAAAGAACTTCCTTGAAGTGACAAAGAGCACCTTTAAAAATCTTGCAGCTAATATCGTATTTAGTGGCGAAAGACTGAATGCTTCCCCCCTGAGAACAATAACAAGGCAAGGATGTCTGTTCCCACCTTTATAGTCAACATTGTACTGGGAGTTCTAGTCGTCTACTAGCCTCTCTATTTCAAAAGAAGAGAAAAAGAAAGGGAAATAAAAGCCATTCAGATCGGAAAGGAAGAAGTGGCACTGTCTTTATTTGCAGGTGGCATGATCACCTATGTTGGAAATCTCACAGAATCTAGCTCAAGAAAGCCACTGGAATTAATATGAAGCTAAGCAGTATTGCAGATTACCAGACCAATTAGAAATCTATTGTTTTCCTGTACACTAGCAACAAATAATCAGGAATAGAAATTAAAATGCCACTTACAAAGACATCAAACTACATGAAACACTCGTGGATAAGTCTAACAAAAGATGGGCAGGATTTGTACAATGAAATTGAGAAAACTGTTGAGAGTAACTAAAGGTGAAAATAAATGGAGAGACACACCTTGGCCCTCGATAGGAAGACTCAATGCTGTTACAATGTCATTTCTCCCCAGATTAATCAATAGATAAAACACCATCTCAATCATAATCCCTGCAGGATTTTTTTAAAACAGTAATTGATCAAGCTGATTCTAAAACTCATATGGCAATGTAAGGCGTAAACTAGCCATCCTGGCCGGTAAGGCTCAGTTGGCTGGGCATTGTCCCATGCACTGAAGGGTTGCTGGTTCGATTCCCAGTCAGGGCATGTCCTAGGTTGCAGGCTCCATCCCCAGTAGGGGGCGTGCAGGAGGCAGCCGATTGATGTTTTGCTCTCCTATCAGTGCTTCTCTGTCTCTCTCTCTCTTTGTCTCTCTCTCCCCTCTCCCTTCTTCTCTCTCTAAAAATCAATAACAATATTTTTATTTTAATATATTTTATTGATTTTTTACAGAGAGGAAGGGAGAGGGATAGAGAGTTAGAAACATCGATGAGAGAGAAACATCGATCAGCTGCCTCCTGCACACCCCCTACTGGGGACGTGTCCGCAACCAAGGTACATGCCCTTGACCGGAATCGAACCCGGGACCCTTCAGTCCGCAGGCTGACGCTCTATCCACTGAGCCAAACCGGTTTCGGCCAATAACAACATTTTTAAAGGGAGACAAAATAGATCAAAGGAACAGACTAGAGAACCCAGAAAGCGCACAGGCAATTCAGCGAAGAGGAGAGAGTCTTCGACAAGGAGAGCTGGACTGGGGAGATGCCCAGGTGCAGGAGGTGCCGTCTCACTTGTACTGCAGATACAGAACACAGCAGAGACCCCAGTGTAAAACCCACAACCATACAACTTCTCAAACAACATGGAGGGAAACAGCCTTGGTGGGGCTTGGGTTAAGATTTCTTAATTAGCCCTGACCCGTTTGGCTCAGTGGATAGAGCGTCGGCCTGCGGACTGAAGGGTCCCGGGTTCGATTCCGCTCAAGGGCATATACCTTGGTTGCAGGCACATCCCCAGTAGGGGGTGTGCATGAGGCAGCTGATGGATGTTTCTCTCTCATCAATGTTTCTGACTCTCTATCCCTCTCCCTTCCTCTCTGTAAAAAAATCAATAAAATATATTTTTATTTTTTTAATTTAATTTTATTTTTTTTAATTGTTTGAAGTGTTACAAATAGTAGTACATATGTCTTCTTTTTTCCCCATTGACCTCTCCCCAATAAAATATATTTTTTAAAAAAGATTTCTTAATTAAGACACTATACTACTAGTAAAAAGCATGATAAACTGGACTTCATCAAAATTAAAGAAATTTTCTCTTTGAAAAAATACTTTTAAGTCAAAATCTGTTGGAAAGTATTTGCAAAGCACATATTTGAAAAAAACACACACAAAAAAACAACTCAAAGCAACTTGCAACTGGAACATAGAAAGACTCTCAAAGCTGAATGATAAGAAAACAAAGAACTTGCCCTGGTTGGGTAGCTCAATTGGTGAGAGCATCGTCCAGCAACACAAGGTTGGGGTTTGACCCTCGGTCAGGGCACATACACGGAGCCACCGATGAATGCATAAACAAGTGGAACAACAAATCTATGTGTTTTTCTCTTTCTTTCTCTCCCTTCCTCTCTCTTAACGAAAGAAATACAAAAAGCTATAAAAACCCCAAAGAACTCAATCAAAACTGGGCAAAATATTGGAGCATACACTTCAGCAAAGAAGACATATGGATGGCAAATAAGTATACAAAAACCTGTTTAACACTATTATTATTATTTTTTTTTTTTTTTAGGAAAACGGCATTTCAAACCACAGTGAGATACTACTACACAACGATTTAAAAGTTTGAGTCAGAACCAACCAGTGCTCTAGTTTCCTCATCAACCTACCCGCTCTTGGCAGAGTGCTGGGGATAAAGGAGGGGTGGGATGTCAGGTCTGGGGGTGTCCGGGCTCCCTTCCTGCCCTCCCTGGGTGGAGGGAAGACCAGGGAGGGCCTGGGTCTGGGGTTAGGGGTGGAGGAGAGAGTGAAGGTGAAAAAAACCTCAGGTGAGAAGTAGAAAGAGCATCTCGATTTTCTAGGTCAATTTCACCTCCCGACACCTGGCTAAGAAGAAGGGCATACAGCTGGAGTCAGCCCTGCCCCTCAGGCCTAGTATCCTCGCTCAGCCAGGGATTTCCACCAGCACAGCTGCCTCCTGTCTCCTTAGGGGTTACAAGATCTGCAGACCTGCTCCCTGGACTTTGGGAGGCAAAAGCTGGCACCCTGGAGGCCGACCCGTATTCATGGCTCTCTTTGCATTTCTAGAGGGAAAAGGGGGGCTGGGAACTGGCATCTCCCTATGTCAGCGATGACCCTCTTCTCCTAGCATTTTGGGGTTCATCTTCTACCCCAACTCTCTGAAATCTGTCATCCCCTCAGCAGAACTAATCTGGGAAGGACAACCTCCTTCACAGGACACACAGGGGCTCCCTGTACCAGGCAGCATCCTCCCTGGTCCTCCCTTCCAGCCCCCCTCCACGGTGTTAAAGAGTGGGAGGGGCACCCTAAAACTGAGTGTGTCCCCTGACCCTCCGGTGGTGACATGGAGCTCTCAAGACCGCCTTCCCCTCCCAGCGGGAGCAGGTGGGGAGGGACTGCGAACGGGGCTGAGAAATATCACTTTTCATGGTCACATTGCTGCCTTCTCCCGCTCTTGTTTGTGTTGTTTGTTCTTGTCTCTCTCCCTCTCTCTCTCTCTCTCTCTCTTTAACAAGAAACAAGAATTATTCCTGTAATTGTCTTAAAGGTTAAAATATTATGACAGCTCCCTGATTGAGCTATTGGGAGAACGAAGTGAGACGAGGCTCCCGGGAACGTCAGGGCGGCGTTCAGGCGCTTTCTGACTGCGCAGGAGCGAGAACTGTCCTTCTACCAGCAGCTCCTGTGCCTCAGTTGTCCGCAGGGAGCTGTTTGGTCCCCTAAGCTTGTCACTCATCAAATCCTGGCTACTGCCATCCTCCACAAGACAGATTCTCTCAGGGGGTCTCCAGGGAGAACTTCCATCCTAATGGCACATTTAAGTCTTTGAGTGGAATTTTTAGTCATAAAGAACTTTGGCGTATGATTCTTACTACAGGATTCAACCTCGCCAGACCTGTCCCCATCCAGAGCTCGAACATCCCCTTCACCCCACCACCCAATGTCAGCCTCCAGCAACCCCCAACCCTACCCCCGCCGCTCCACCGCTCACCCCCCTTCTCTGTCTCCAGGATTCCGTGCAGGAAGGTTGGGGAGCTGCATACTCCACTTCACCTTGTCGGTGGCACAAAGGCCTGGGGCAGGAACAACGTTGGGGTCACTCTTACCATGGCCACTGCGGGAAGTCAGGTGCCTCCGCTTTTCTGGTTTCGGCGCCTATGATGCTGAAGAACAACAACCAAGCACACCTCTGGGGACTGTGGTGAGGATTCGGTGAAATAAATCCCAAGTGAAGACCCCAGAGATCACAGTGAATTGAAGAGCTGGCAACTGCCAGGCGCCTGGGGTCCCGGAGGGGCTCCTCCGGTGGCTTCCCGTGGAGTGTGGCGGCCCGGATCCGGAGCCTGGAGAGCTGGTGGGGGTGGGGGTGGATCTCCCAGCCAGGGGTGAGGGCTGGTGGGTTAGCCCAGAAAGTCAATGGAAGCAAACGCCCCAGGGAAGGGTGGTCTTTGGACCCAGAAGCTGCTCCAGGGCTATTCCTTTAAGAAGGGGAAGAACTCACTGGGGCTTCAGACCAACAGAATTCACATTTCCCAGAGCCTACCTGGTTGAGCTACCTTGAAAATGGCTACAGCCGAAACCGGTTTGGCTCAGTGGATAGAGCGTCAGCCTGTGGACTGAAGGGTCCCAGGTTCGATTCCGGTCAAGGGCACGTACCTTGGTTGCGGGCACATCCCCAGTGGGGGGTGTGCAGGAGGCAGCTGATCGATGTTTCTCTCTCATCGATGTTTCTCTCTCTCTATCCCTCTCCCATCCTCTCTGTAAAAACTCAATAAAATATATTTTAAAAAAAGAAAAAAGAAAGAAAATGGCTACAGTTGGGAGCTGGCAAGGTTGGAGAGGGGTGTATGACTGAGGCTGGCAGAGCTGTGAGGACTGGGAAATTGGGCCTATGGTACCCTCTGGGGCCACGTGGGTGATGTTTGCCCACTACACTTCCCCTTTGAGCGGAGGGCGTCTTGATGCCCAAATAAATGCCTGGTGGGGCTGCCTGGCGACACTGAAGGCCCCAGACCCCAAATTGGTAGGCAGGGCGTGAGAAGTGACTCGACCTGGCAGAGCCAAGGACTGCTGTGCGCACAGGGTGCTGCGGAGTGTTGGGCACGGTCCTGCCCCTGCTCGTGGTGCCACCGTTGCCTGGCTCCTCATCGCTAACTGGGCTCTGGTACCCACAGGCGCTCGCGGCTACCCGCGCCACTGTGGCCTTGAACTGCCATGTGATGCAGTCCACCGCGTGGGGCTTGGTGCCCCCCACATTTGCTAAAAGGCTGGGTGGGGGGTGGGGGAAAGGCCATGGCTGCAGCCCTTTGCCTTGTGATCATTCCCAGCGGAGGACGTGGCTGCCGCCGCTGCTGCTGCTGGTTTTCCCCAGGTTGGCTCAGCTCAGCCCTCTCCTCTCCCTGCGCTAGATGGACCGGTCTGGGATTCGGCAAAACAGGAGAACTAGAAGACCTACTTCCTAGGTCTGTGTTCAATTAAAGCTGTGGCCCACGAAGAACTATACATGGGGAGAGTGCACAGGAAATCGGCCTCTCCCCAGGTCTGAGGGAAAGACGATTCAGCCGGAATGACTTAGCCAAAGGCGCTCCAGAAATCTGGGGACCCTACTCTGTGGGCCCCCATCAGGGAAGGCGTGGGATGAGTAAGTGCTGGCTCCCAAGAGGATTTGGTAAATTTCAACCTGACACTGCCCCTTTAAGCCTGCTGGGAGAGCCTCTGCCCCTTTAAGAGAAAACCCACCGAGTTGGGAAAGAATTACCATTTTCCCCGAATTACCATTTTCCTGAATTACTAAACTGCCCTCCTGCTGCTTTGTAAATGGCTGTCTGCCAGTGACTGAGCACTGGGAGGGGCAAAGTGTCCCCAAAGAATGAGAGCAGGCCCACCCCTTGGTCAAAGAGCGTGCATTCTCCTTTCAGCCCTGGGGACTATAGAATTGAGCTTTGGGATTCCTGACAACGTTCAGCACCTGCAAGATTTCCCCAAAACACTGAGCCCAGGTGCAAGATTGGGCTGCTGGTGGCTAGAGGGAGAAAGGTTTTTCACGCCTCAGGCCCTAAACGGGAATTACAGAGTGTGCTGGCCTGGGAGAGGTGACTTCCCAGGGGCCGCGGTTCACCCGTGGCCCGCGGTTCTCGAGTGGCCCACGGTTCACAAATGGCACGCGGTTTGCCGGTGACCCACGGTTCACCAATGGCCCGTGGTTCACTAGTGGCCCGCAGCTTGCCGGCGACCCGCAGTTCAATGGAGGCTCGCGGCTTACCAATGGCCCGCGGTTCAACGGCGGCTCGCGGCTTGCCAGTGGCCTGTGGTTTGCCAATGGCCGCGGTTCACCAGTGGTCCGTGGTTCAATGGCGGCTCGCGGTCGCTGGTGGCCCGCGGTTCACCAGTGGCCGCAGTTCACCAGTGGTCTATGGTTCAACGGCGGCTCGCGGTCGCTGGTGGCCTGCGGTTCAACAGAGGCTCGCGGCTTGTCAGAGACCACAGTTCACCAATGGCCCGTGGTTCACTAGTGACCCGCAGCTTGCCGGTGATCCACGGTTCACCAATGGTCCAAGATTCAATAGCAGCTTGTGGGTCACTGGTGGCCCGCAGCTCGCCAGTGGTCCGCGGTTCGCCAGTGGCCCGCGGTTCACCAGTGCCGCAGTTCGCCAATGGCCCGCGGTTCGCCAGTGGCCCGCGGTTCACCAGTGGCCCGCGGTTCACCAGTGGCCCGTGGTTCACCAGTGCCGCAGTTTGCCAGTGGCCCACGGTTCACCAGTGCCGCAGTTTGCCAGTGGCCCGCGGTTCGCCAGTGGCCCACAGTTCACCAGTGGCCGCAGTTCGCCAATGGCCCGCGGTTCGCCAGTGGCCCACGGTTCACCAGTGCCACGCGGTTCACCAGTGGCCCACGGTTCACCAGTGCTGCAGTTTGCCAGTGGCCCACGGTTCACCAGTGCCTCCGTTTGCCGGTGGCCCGCGGTTCACCAGTGGCCCGCGGTTCACCAGTGGCCGCGGTTTGCCAGTGGCCCGCGGTTCGCCAGTGGCCCGCGGTTCGCCAGTGGCCGCGGTTCGCCAGTGGCCCGCGGTTCGCCAGTGGCCCACAGTTCACTAGTGGCCTGCGGTCAGCAGCACCAGCACCGTAATCCTGAACAGATGCTGAGGTTCACCACAGCTCCTCTGGACTCCCTGCTCCACCCCTGACAGACTGCGGTTTGTGCCCATGGTTCACCATGATGCCAGGTTTCACTGGTGTTTGCTCAAATTTCTGATTCTTGGAGTGACGCATGGCCATTCTCCAGATCTGGGGCAAGAGCAGTAGTACACGCAACGCCGCTCCAGGGTGACTTTTGACTTTGGTAAATGTCATCCTGGCGGCAGCTCCTAAAGCTCGTAGAGTATGCTCTGTTCCTTTAAGAAGAGAAAACTCAAAAGTCAAAGAATTCCGGAGGAGGCTTGCACTCCCCTTACTGTTTTGCAAATGACTCTCCTTGCCCGAGGCTGGCCCGCCCGGAAAGGGAGAATGTCCTTGAGTATTAGGGTCAAAGAAATGGAGATAGGGGTCTTAGGGGGAAATTTGGCACCCGCAGCTTCCTCCAAAACCATTAACTACCACTTTGGCCAGAAAGAGCACAGCCAGGTGTGCGGTTGGGGTTCGCCCGTTGCCGCGGTCCGTGGTACCGTCATCCTGCTGCGTTGTGATTGCGACATTGGGTCTGCCGAGCCCTGGCTTCCTGGACCTTCTTTGTTTGGAGGCCGTTCTCTACATAACAGCGCACTGTGATTCACCCACATGCACCCCATTTGCAGCTTCACGGGTCCCCGCAGTTCTCAGATCCACTGGTTCTCAGGGTGAGGCACCGGCCCACAATCATGTGCACCACTCAATGATTTCCTGAAATTCTCCAGTGAGAAGTGTCCCAGGCCTTTGCCCTAACTTAGGAAAATTGTTCACGGGTTTCTCAAAGATCCAGTTCTCCTGCTGAGATCCCATCTGTACCCCCAATTCTTTTCCTGTATGGTTTGTGTGGACCAAGTACCTGGTCAGTTTGTGAGAGAAGCCAGTGTGGCATTCTCCAAAACTTGAAGACAGATGACCCATTTCCTAGCGTTGTTGAATTGAATAAAGGAAATAAATGTCCTGCTACAGTTCCTGGAAACACTATTAATTGTATGAGTGTACCAGAACCACCCCCTCAGGAACCACAGGTGAGGTGTGGGTGATCACACTGGCTTCTCCCCGAGTCTGGGGATGACAGTGTCACCAGAATGGCTTTGTTGGGGCTACTCCTAAGTGTCCGCTCTGTGGCCCTCCCGTGCTGGGTGAGGGAGAGGACAAGAAGAGCGATAACTGACCTCCCACCAAAATGAACTCCATAAATTTCATCCTCAGAGCTGCTCCTACCAACCTGCCTGGGGATGCCCTGTTCCTTTAAGAAGAAGAGGAAGAAAAAGGACTGACTATAGAGTTGAAAAGATCAACTCATCTCCTGAATTCCAAGGATGAGGCTGCCCCCCTGCTGGCCCTGCATTTTGCAAATGACTCTCCCACTGGCCTCATGGGTTGTTCCAAGAATGCGGTCTGGGACGCCCCCCCTCTTTTCGGCCTGGCGCTCAAGTTACTGAGTTTTGGGATCCGAGGAAGTTGGGCACCTGTATCTCTGAGGGTGGGCTGCAGGGCAGCTTGCACGTCAGGGTGATATTCATGCCCCAGTCTCAAATCAGGGATTGTCAGAAGTGTGTGGGTCTGGGAGAGGAGACGGCCATTGCCGTGCTATGGTTCGCCCGTTGCCGCGGTCCGGCCACTTGCCCGCGGTCCCCCAGCGCCTGCGATCCGCCGCGTGGTAGTCCTCAGCATTATAATTGGCCACACTGACCTGCCCTATCCCCCCAGTGTCCTTGGATGGGTTTCTCGGCAGTACGGTGATTCACCGCAATTCGCCATGGTTCGTGATTTCACGGCATCCGGGATTCTCAACGTGGAGGCTTATCTACGGGCCTCGGGCCACTTTGTGCAAGACTCAAGTATTTGCTGAGAGGCTGTAGCAACACTGCTCCAGGCCCTCGTTCTGCACCTCCCCCAACTGAAACTCAGCATTTCAAGAGGAATTGATACTTGACTCTTAGTTGACCCTCCCCCAAGGCTCTTGGTTACCAGTGAATCGACTGCCCAACGTGGGGGATGGTGGAGTCCGAGGGTGGCTCAGCCTCATCTTCCGTTCCCAGGCCGACTTCAGCCCTCGGAGCTGTCTGAGTAGAGGTGGTGCGGTCCTGGCGCGGCCGGTGGTGCTTGGGTACGATGCCAAACTGCGTATGCGACTCTGGCGAGCACCAAGCTGAGCCATGTCATGTGCTGTGGCCAGCCTCACTATGACCCTCGCACACATAAGCAGGCGCACGCTCCATCCCTTTGAGGTGGACCTTCACTATTTCCTAGACACCAAGCTGCTGGGACTCGGGCCCTGTGCTTGTCTCAGGAGGGCCGATTCTTGTTCCCCAGCACTCAATAGAGCCCTAGGTGTTGCTTTTCCGGAAGGGAGGGCAACGAGGCTGTCAGGAGACAGCTGGTGTGAGTAAAGACTGGGGTTCACTGGGGAGAGGTTCTGCACCCCCTGAAAGGCCTGTCTCATCGGGGTAAGGTTCTCACGACCATTGTGTCTTTCCGTGGAGTCTCACCTTGACTAAGTCTCTGGCCCTGGCTCATTGCTTGGGGCTTTGCTGTGTCATTCTGACTTGCACAGGAAGCGCCCCAGTCAGCCCGGTATGGTGCCCTTTTCCTTCGGACATTAACCCTTGACATTGGCCTGTCGCCAGGGATGCCAGGAGGGATTATTACGCAGGAACCCGCATGGTGGGCCCTGACCGTCTCACGCAATTCCCAGGTCAGCTATTTCCCTGGGGCAGTGAGGAGAAATGCTAGACGGTTCATAGCCTTGCCCTCCCCCTTAGCGCTGCCACGTCAGAGCTGGAGTCGGGGCAGGTCTCTGGGCCTCGGGGCACCCTGGCTGAGGCTTATGTAAAAGTGAAGGATGGGAGCTCTGCTGGGCAGAGTTTGAGGATAAAAATGAGAACAGAAATCCGGACCACAATCCTCAAAGTCACAATAAGTTGTAAGAGGAGGCCTGAAGTGTTTCCCTGGGGATCCCCAAAGAGCCCTCCTCGGTAGTGTTAGATGGGGTACAGCCCCTTCCCAGGCCCCAGGAGGCAGCGAGGAACACCCACGGAACCCGGGGGTGCCTTCTCCCAGCCTGGAGCAAGAGGTGGTGTGACTTAGCCCAGGAAGTGAATAGAACTAACTCCCCTGAGGGAGGGGGGTGTCTTGGGTCCAGGCTGCTTCCAGCTGGCCTTGCTCACTGTTCCCTTAAGAAGGCCAAGAGGCCATCCAGCCTGGAGTTTTCAGGGCCCCAGCCTGGTCTTGCTAGTTTGCAAATGAAGGGGTGAGGCTGAAGGCTGCCCATCCCCCTCTCCCCGCTCAGCGCTGAGGACTGAGGAATGAGATTTGGGATTTGTGAGTCTCAGAGGAGGTGTAGCACCCTAGAGGTTCACCCCGAAACTTCCAGAAGCCTTTTGGGCGCTTCTGGCCGGCCACCCTTATCCTTTAAACAAGTGGAAAGATGACTTTGGGATGTGCAGATGCGTGCCTGGGCTGCTTGGTGGCTTTGGAAATGGGATAGGTTGGATGATGTAGCGATTTTGAACCATTTGTGGGCCTGTGAGAGTCCCCGACCGGCACACCGAGGCTCGCTGCCCCGTGGCACAGCAGGGTTCACCACAGTGCCCGGGTCCCAGGGTGGGCAGTGCGCGGGCACTGGCCACACTCAGCCTGGGGCTTTGTGCGCACCGCGACGGCTGACACACACGCACGGCATCGGGCACGTCCCGGGACTGGCGTTCCTAGGGCTTCACCGCGACTCCCTGTGGTGTGACAGGCACCTCACAACAGTCCGATCCCGGGGGCGGCATCACCTCCCTCCTGATATGGCTGAGGGGTTGGAGTGGGCACTGCAGGCCTTCCTTCCTCCCAAGTTACCCAGAGGAATTCTTTGGAAGGTCCACTCAGACTCATTTCTGCAAGGCGCTCCCTGCATGCCGGTGCTGGCCAGGCGCCAGCCAGACGCAGCGATGTCCCCGTCCGGTGCCAAGGAAGGAGCCTGGAAGGTTTATCACATCTGGAGGGGGAGGGAGACACACATAACTCCCGGATTGGAAAATGGTGCTCAGATGACCTTCTACCTCCTTTGAGGTTCTCTGTCACCCTGGGGCCAAGAACTCAGTTCAACATTCTTGGACCCGAGGGAAGCGGGTGACATGTGACTGCAATGCAACAGGGAGAGGTGCCTCCTGGCTCAAACGCTAGGGCTGCTCTGTGCCTCGGTTTCCCCGTCTGCGAACGGGCGTGATAAAGCTCACACCTCCTGGGTGAGGATTAGATGAGCTGCTCAGAGGAACAAGAGGCCCCAAGGACCCAGTCGCCCTGCACCTTCCCGCGAGGCCGTGCGCAAGCGTTTCTGCGGGAGCCATTTCTAGAGGAAATGGCCCGGCTGGGGCTTCTGCGCGAGTCTTTTGTTCCGTGCTGCCAGCTTGCCCTCCAGAAAGTCCTGCTCATTTAGACCACAGATATGGCATCACGTCGATGAGCGAACCTGTGGGTGTGGGGGGCGGGGAGGGGGGAGGGGGGCCTTTTTAAATGATTGGTAAGTCTCCCCGTAGTTTAGTAAAAGAATGTAAATCTTAAATAAACAGCAGTCCTATGGGGACATGCTGATGGGGTCTTCAGCAAGCATTACTTTCTACTTTCTGCAGGCCCCCTGGGGCGTGATGCTGGCCTCTGGGACCTGGCCTCCCATGGCCACCACCCCTGGGTGCTGGAGAGTCTCAAGGCTGAACCTGACTGAGCAAGGGTCAGCCAGAGCACAGCCTTGCTGGGGACAAGAGGATCCTGGCTCCCGGGGGATGGATGGCCCTGGGTTTTCCCCTTTATTTAGAGGGAATATGTGTTTACGTGTGAAATCCTCATCTCGGGAACACCGTCCTGCATCTGGACTTTGCTGAGCATGGACTGCCACGTGGGCAGGGAGGGGGGCAGCTGGGCGCCCAGCCCTCCAGGAAGGTAGCCTTCAGGCTGAGGCTGTCGTGACTGGACTCCAGGGGCCCCGGAGCAGATGCTCAAGTTCTTCCCATCTTGTTTCTGCCTCGAGTTGCCTCCCAATGGGGCTCGAAATGCAGGCACAAGGTAGTCTTTAACATATGGGAGCGTGGCGACAACTTCTGTTGAGCGCCCAGCCCCCCTTCCGGAGACCTGCCAGGAGGCTGGGGCCGCCCAGGGGTGTCCCTGAAAGGCTGCAGTGTCTTCTGGTCCAACACAGACCCTCACACATTTCTTGAGCGGGAGGGGCACAGCCTTGTGGGCTGCCTTCCTGGACCCCAAATCAGGCTCTTAATTCACAACAACCTCATAGATACAAGCAGCAAAATGGTGGTACCAGAGGGAAGGGACGGGGGGGGGGGGGGGAGGGGGGGAGGGGGTTTGAATTGGGGAAAGGGGGTCAAATATACGGTACCAGAAAGAAACAAGTGTGTTGGTGGAGACTATATGCCATAGACTATACAGACGTTGGATTATAATGTTTTACACCTGAAATTTACATAATGTTATTAACCAATGTCACCCCAATCAATTAAATAAATAACATCTAAAAAAAGAATGTGTGGATGCAGACAGTGGTGTGGTGAGGACCTGGATGGGCTGGATGGGGTCGATGGGGGGGGGAAAAGGGAACCTATGTAATACTTTCAACAATAAAGATTTTTAAAAATAAAATAAGATCAATAAAAATAAAAATAATAAAAAAGAATATGTAAGGACCCTGGGGAGGCCAGCCGATGTCGCCCATCGGATGGGGCTTGGCACACACAGGGGTAGCGTGTCCCTCAGGCTCCTGGGCACCTGTCTTCTGCTTTATTTATTTATTTGGGCTTTTTTTTTTTTTTTTTTTTTTTTTTTTTTTAGCCTTTGTTCTCCAGGGAGCACTCCTTTCTGTACGAAAACACCCCGATGACCCTGTGCTTTGACCAGAGACGACAGTGACTGCGCCCGGAAATGGAAGGGCTTCAGGTGGCGGAGCCTGACCTGGTCCTGCTTGTTGGTCCACATTTCTGCAGCGTCTGCCCCTCCCAGGTGGTGCTGGTCTGCACGTCCATCCTCCAGACAAGGTCCCGAGGGTCAGGAGCCTTCCTGCTTCATGTGGTCGTTCTTCCCTGGGGAAGCCCCTCCCCAGAGGGGGCTTGGAGTGGGATTGCTTGTCGTGTTGACCCCTCTGCCCCTGGCCTTACCTTCCTCTCTCTACTTTCTGCCCCCACCGTCACCTGGCTTCCTTTCCAGCCCGGTGGGGCAGGCAGCGTATACCCTTCCTGACCCCCTCAGCCCAGGTCCACTCAGGTTTCTCCAAATAAGGGCCCTGATTTGGGCTGCAGAAACCAGCCATAGGTCCGGCCTGGGTCTGTGCTGGTTGCTCAGGGCGCGTGCGTGCGTGCGTGCGTGCGTGCGTGTGTGTGCCCCAAGTGAACCCCCAAAGCGGGGGCCGGGGTATACACTGAAGCCTTTCAGGACGCTCAGGCCGGGCAGCCAGACAGTTTTGCTTGGATCTGCGGGGCGGCCACGTGGCCATACGTTCAATGCTCTGAGATGTCTGTGCCGGGATCCAGCCAGAAAGTGACTTACAGCCCCAAGCAGGATCTGGAGGCCTCTGCTGGGGGAGGCCCCTCAGAGTAAACAGTGAGATTTCTGGGAAACATACCTAAGGCCAGACTGTCGGGAAAGGACGTGGGCCCAGAATTCCTGATACTCTGAGAGCCAGCAGGCAGAGGTGCCAGCTTTCCATGGCGTCCGAGCTCCCCCTCAGCTGGCCCTCCTAGTTCAACGGACAATCCCCCCCTTGTGGATCCCCTCCCAGGGAGGGTGGGGGCACTCACTGCTCTCAGGGCCCGGACTGAGCCCCTTGTGCACCTGAGGTGCTTGTCCCTCCACTTGTCATGTTATCCCTAACACCGGAAACAGTGCCAGCCCGAGGCACCCAGTGCTCCTTCCTTCCTTCCTTCCTTCCTTCCTTCCTTCCTTCCTTCCTTCCTTCCTTCCTTCCTTCCTTTTAGCTTTTTACTGAAATCTAGTTTAGGTTTATGTTCCAATAGATCTATAATGTGTGCGTGTATATATATAATTTTATTTAAAAATTTTTATTGTTGAGAGTAGGCAAATGTCCCCTTTTCTCCATTGCACTCCTCCACCTGGTTCCCACCCTGCCCCAGTCCTTCGCCACCCTATTGTCTGTGTCCACGTGCAATGCATATATGCATTGAAGTATATAAGTTCTTTGGTTAATCTCTTCCCGCTTCTCTCCCTTCCCTCTGAGGTTTATCTGTCTGTTCCATCCTTCCATGCCTCTGGTTCTATTTCATTCATCAGTTTATTTTGTTCATTGGATTCCACATATAAATGAGATGATGTGATATTTGTTTTTCTCTTATTGGCTTGTTGCACTTAGCATAATAATCTCCTCCATGCTGTCCCAAAAGGTAATAGGTCCTCTTTTTTACAGCTGCATAGTATTCCATTGTGTAAATGCACCACAGCTTTTTTATCCACTCATCTACCGATGGGCACTTGAGCTGTTTCCAGATCCTGGCTATTGTAAATAATGCTGCTATGAACTTAGGGGTGCGTATATTCTTTCTGGTTGGTGTTTCAGGGTTCTTAGGACATATTCCTTGAAGTGGGATCACTGGATCAAATGGCAGTTGCATTTTTAGTTTTGTGAGGAAACTCCAGTTTTCCCCAGTGGCTGCACCAGTCTGCATTCCCACCAGCAGTGCACGAGGGTTCCCTTTTCTCCACATGCTTGCCAGCACTTGTTGACTCGTTGATGGTAGCCATATTTTATGTTATTATTTTCTAATTTTTTAATTATAGTTGACATTTAATATTGTATTAGCTTCAGGTGTACAGCACCGTGGTCAGACCTTTCTATAACTTACAAAGTGATCCTTACGATGGGTCTAGTACCCCCCTGACACCATACATAAGTTATCAGGAGATTATTGACTATATTCTCTACTAGTAAGTGTTTCTTGAATGAATGAGTGAATGAATGAATGCCTGACTAAAGCCTGGAATTCACTTTTTAAAGGCAACAAAACTCAGGCTAAAAGTGTAAAACCTCAGCTGTTTTTTTTTTTTTGGGGGGGGGGGGAGGGGGGACAGCTGGTTTTAAGTGTGTCTGGGCTGAGTGTGCCACCTCCGACCCTGGATGGTCACCCTCCTGGTCCTGCCGCCGAGTGGTTCAGCAGGCTTTTTGTTTTTCATAGTCTGCGAGTCTCTCTTGTTCTGTGTTCAGAGCAAACCAGTGATGCTGTTCATATTTTTGCAGAGGGGACACGGAGGCTCAGTGGGGTGAAGAGGGCTGGTGGGGGGGAGGGTGTCCCAGCAGCCTTCCTGAAGCCCTCCACCGCCAACAGTTCCGAAAGGCAGGGGTGTCTTCAGTTTGGGAGGCAGTGGGAGCAGGCAGGCCCCGGAAAGGCGGCTTCTGTTTGCTTTACTTTATCATTAAATGTACCAGGGCAGCTCCGTTTACCTAAAGGCAGGCGCCTCTAAGCTCATCCTTTCTGCAAACACCTAAAGGGTATGTTGAACATTGAGCCCACGTCTCAGTGGGCGAAGCGTTTGCAGAGCATAAGCCTGAGCAAGCTGGTAGACTAGAAGGGTACAAGGCACCACGGTGACCCATAGTCACCCCCACTGACCTGGATGGTGAAGTCACCCCAGAAAGGGGGAAACAACGCTTTTTGTTGGGCAAAGGCTGCAAGACGCCTCTGCATCCTGGCTCCAGACACGGCGCACAGCAGAGGCTGGCCTGGGGGTGCCTGGCCACCCCAGCGGTGTTGCCACCACCCCTGTCCTGGGCCTCTCAGGACCCAGAGGATCACAGCTCTCCTCTGCCGGGCCCAGATCTGTTCCTCCTCAATCTGGAGGCTGTGGTAGAGGTTTGGGGTTCTGCATTCCTGTGGGGAACGTGGCATTGTCAGATCTGCTCTCCCCAGGGCGGCACGGCTGTCTGCATGGGGTGGGTGGGAGGTGCCACCTCAGTACTGAGCATCTGCTGGGTACCCAGGCTCTATGTGATTTAATCTCCTCAATGGCCCCGGTGGGACTGGCAGAGTCTATCCCCCAAAGTGCAGGGTTCAGCAGCCTAGACATTTTGGAGAGCAGGGTTCTAGGCTGCCCCATCTACATGGAAGGGCACCTATGTGCCCGGGGCAGGGCAACATGGTGCCTTTGCCCTTTGACCTAGCAGTTATTGTGGATTTAATATACTTTTTTAAAATTACAGAATAAATGTATGCTTCTTATAAAATAAATACAAACAGCATTGAAAACCAGAAGGCCCTGGTTTACACAACACACAATTTTTTTTAAAAAATATATATTTTATTGATTTTTTACAGAGAGGAAGGGAGAGGGATAGAGAGTTAGAAACATTGATGAGAGAGAGACATCGATCAGCCGCCTCCTGCACACCCCCTACTGGGGATGTGCCCACAACCAAGGTACATGCCCTTGACCGGAATCGAACCCGGGACCACCCAGGACCCCCCAGTCCGCAGGCTGACCCTCTATCCACTGAGCCAAACCGGTTAGGGCTACACAACACACAATTTTTTTTAAAAGATCTAATTGGCTGTATTATTGGGTAGCAACCCATCTAACAACTAGAAGGGCCCTCCTAGGGGTTGTACAAGTGGAGGGTTTTTATGGGAAGAAGGATGGGACAAGGGAGCTTTGAACACAATAAAAGGATTCCTTTTACTTTTATTTATTTCTCTTATTTTATTTTCAATCACAGCTGCCATTTGGTATTATTTTGTATTAGTTTCAGGGGTACAGCATAGTGGTTAAACAACTATCTACTTTACAAAGGGATTCCTCCCCATAAATCTAATACCCACCTGCCACCATGCATAGTTATTACAATATTATTGACTGTATTCCTTATGCTGTACTTTACATCCTCGTAGAGCACACGATTTCCCCCATTTAATATTCTCACCTGAAGGAGGCACTTATCCCCATTCTAGAGATCATGACAATGAAGTTCAGAGAGGTTAAACAACGAACCCAGAGCCACACAGGCAACAAGTGGCAGGGCCATCAGGCAGGATGAGTGGTCGGCCTGGAGCTGGGAGGAAGCCAGCAGTCTCCCTTGCGATTTCCTGAAGCTATCTCTTCAATTCAGGTGCCAGGAGTGACAGGCGCTGCCAACTCAAGGCGGCACGAGCCACCACACAGAGTGGCACCTGCCTGCCTGCCATGCTCTGCCCTGGGCTGGTTTCTCTCATCTTCTTGCATGCCCTGGATGGCACGAGGTGGTAGAATGAACCATCCCATCTCTTGGTGAAGATACTCCACGTTCCCATCATTTGCTGAGGAGCTGGGTCTCACAAACCTAGGGTCAACTCGCCCCCAGGAACCAGCCCCACGGCCTCTTTGTGCACGGGCATCTAATTGTGGGGGTCCCCTGGGTGCCCTTGACTCTCCACTCGGGAGCTGGTGTCTTCTGGGCCAGCGCTGACACAGCTATCACCAGGCCTGGCCCAGGGAGGTTACTGTGGGCTCTGGAAGGATCCAGACCTCGAATGTTTAAGCTGAAAGCATGCCCAGAATTGGCCCCCTTCCCTTTGCCGTTAAGAAGACAGGTCCCTGCTGTAGTCCTCACTGAAATCTAGTACAAACAAATGTCTTCTCTTGGAGCCTCTTGGGTGGGGTGGCAGTTTTTCAACTGTCAGCAATCTTTTCGTTTTTTTGAAAAAAAAAAAAAAAAATTTTTTTTTTTTTTTTTTTTTAAAGCAAACTTTCCAGTCCTGTTCTACCTGGAATACATTTTCTCCTCTGGGGCCCCTCCCCAGGCCTCTGCGTTCTCTGTCAACACAGTAAAGCCAGCCCCCTCCCTAGCCGCAGGCAGTTGAATGAAGCAGTTCTTTGCTCCACGAAGGAAATATTTCCATGGAGTTGGGCCAAGAAAACCCCTAGCTTGAATCCGGGGCTGGCCCACGCCCAAAGCTAGGGGGGCCCTGTGGGGGCGAGGCTGAGCGACGTGGCCACGTTTTCCTAGTGTCAGGATGTGACTTCTTCTAAAATCCAACCCATGGCGGTGGCCTGCTTCGCCAAGACTCCATTTTTGGCCTTTCTCATTCCCTGGGAAATGGGTTTTTCTAGGCCCTCCTACAGGAACGAAACCAATGAAGTTCGTTTTTTGGTGTTGTCATTCCCAGCCTGGAATTGTTCACCTCTGTGGCGGGTTCAAGAGAGGCCTTCCAGAGGTCTGACGTGGCTGTGGGGCTGGCTCCAGGCCCCTGTGGTGCACGCCCCGTGCTTGAGCCCCTGGTGGGGACTGTGCCCCGAGCTCCTCAGGCAGGGTATACTGAGTGTCTTGATTTTTATTTACTTATCAGAAAAATATTACATATTTGAGGTCCCTAAGGAAGAGGCTCAAATGGCCAGTCTTCCTGGATTGCTACATTAAAAAGATGTACATTACAAAAGCAATATATGCCAATAAAGAAATCCATAAAAAGTAGAAAAAAGAAAAATGGCCAGAATCTATTGTCCGGAACAACTCATGGTTTTTAGGGGTATCACGGGGTAATTTAGGGGTGTTACCTTTGCGTTCTTTTCTCTGTCTGTGGTCATGACAAGTATCCCCAAGGAGCAATGCTTACCCTCTCCCACGTACACGGACCTCAGAGTCAACACGCTCTGCTCTGCCTGGAAGCCCAGAGGTCTACCGGGAAGTAAGCTTTATCCTTGGCCTTTTGCAAAAGGCCGGATTTTATTTGTCTTTTAATATCTACAATTTGGCATACTCCTCTATGCAAAGGTTGGCGCTGCATCCAGAATTCAGGTTTCAGGGGAGCAGAGTGCCCCTGATATCGGGGTCCTGGGTAGAAGTCCAGAAGTGTGCAGGCAGCCATGGTGCTCCTCACTCCCCAACTCCAGGATCACGACATAGCAGGGACCGCCCCCCCGCCCCCCCCCCCCCCCCCGCCCCAATATACAACTCGAAGGGAATTTGGGTGCGAGTTGAATTTGGATAAGCCAAAAGAAGTAAAAAGTGAGCCCATCACATGAATCCTTAAATGTCAGACTAAAGAGGTTAGCCTCTATTTTGAAGGCAAAATCGCGTCCCTGAAAGGCTGTGTGCATTGGTGTACATTCTAGAAGACCCCATCAATCCCAGGACCCTGGGAGATGGATGGGACTGTTGTTTGACAACAACTGAAAGGAGTTTCGGAGGAAGGCCCAGAGAGATCTCTATGGAACACAATGATTTTTTTTTGGGGGGGGGGAGCGGGGGGTGAAAGTACCTAGAAGGCTGAAAAGGCCTGCTTAGAGGGGATGCTGTTCTGTAAAAGCTCTCAGTATAGTTTTGAGAGGAGAGCGCATTGACCCACACCCGGGAGATGGATAGAGAAGGACCTTGTCCTCCGTTCCTGGCTGAATCTTAGGACGGTTGTACACTTGCCCACAAGTATGTACATGTGGATAGGAGACCGCTCACATGGCTTTTGAGGGTTCCCAAGTATGAATTAAAAAAAGAAGAAAAATGTGTGCTTTGAATTAGATCTACGTGAAGAAGGGTGAAAAAAAAAGGCAGCAGGCTAAGCCGTGCGTCTGGGACATGGCTTTCCTCCAGGGCCCTTCAGGAGAGTTGGGTTTCAGCATGTACAGAAAAGACAGCGAGCCGTTCCTCAACCTGGATTTCCTTGTCTGTTTTGCCCTATAGATATGAATCTGAGCCCTCAAAGGTCTTTTTTGAGCGAGGAAAGCATGCCCAATATCGCTCACATTGAGGAATGGCCGGGATCCGGAGATTACGATAGATGGGCTCGTTTAAGTTATTTCTTCCATTGCTTTGGACCAACAAATATTTTAAAAGTTAGGTTCCGAGCTTCAGAAAAGCCAACAAAAACATTTAAACATATGGATTTTTTTATTTAAAAAAAAATATATATTTTTTTGTATTGTGGTTAAACCACACTCAGCAAGATCCGTTTACAGCAGCCTTTTCTTTTTCTATCTTTTTCTTTCTTTCTTCCTTTCTTTTAGGAAGCCAGAAGAATACACATGTTGCCATGGAGTTCTGTTTAAAATAAAATACAATGGAAAGAAAAGCAGCGTGATGAAGTAACCACATGGGCTGCAGGGCACACCTGATACTAATTACTGTCAGGCACAATGTTCTGGAAGACATTTGACTCGCCTGATGTATACATTCAAATCAAGCAAAGCAGGACTGCAAAGCTCCTTGGGGACCATCTTGTCCAACTCTTTCTTTTTTCCAGATGAGGACATAGGGGCCTTGAGAGAAGGGTCTGGACCCCAGCCTCCCCGATAGGAGGGGGCAGAGCTGGGACTCAAACCCGCCACACTTTTGTCAGAAACACATCATTTCCAGGGTCCTTTGGCTTGGCCTGTCAGTTAAGACCCTGAAAAAGAGGAGTAGGGTTTACTGTGAACCTCAGAGCAGCAGGCGAGGAGCCAGGGAGCCCAGAAAAAAAAGCAGAGAGGCTGACTTGGCGCTGGGAGGCCCCGCTTCCCTCGTGGGGCCCAGCCTGTTGGAGAGAGATGCGCATTGCATGTCTGGAGTTTCTCCTTCCACTGGGCCTCCCTGAGGCACCCCAACCCAGGCTGGGGGCTCCTCTCAGAGTGTCAGCTCATGATCTTTGGGGCTGCAGAACTCATGCCAGGAGGCACTGTCTCTAAGACAGACTCCTGGGACCCCGAGTGCGTGACTATTGACGCTCTCTGGTGGCTGCCTGGGCTCCCACACAGGCCTCCCACGCGTGGAGGGCGAGCTGGAGCCCCCGTGACAATGCAAGCCCCTCTCCTCTGCCCGGGAAGGCTAGCAACTCGGCCTGTTGGCGTCTGATTGGCCGAGCAGGCTTGACGACGGGGCTCCTGGCCGCTGATTGGTCCGGGCCGCTCGGGCTGTTTCCTAGCTATTAATACCGTGGCTAATAAATGTTCTCCTGTTGACTGGGATGCTCGGAGCCATGATTTTTTGAAGCTTTCTTGACGTCTGTGGTTGGTGCGGGCCTTCCTGTTGGGGGGCTCTAGTCTCTGAGGCGCCTTGCACGCTCCCCAAGCCATCAGTGGGGTGTTCTTGTCTCCCGCACATTATCTGACACATTAGGGCGGCTCCTGGCCGTGAGCCCCAAAGCCCACTTTGTCCTCGGAGCCCGTGGATCCATGCACGAGCCCGCCGCCCAAGGCGCGGGGTCTCTCGTGGCCTGGTGGCCCATGGTCACCGCCCCGTCACTAGCCGTTGCCTTTACAAATAGCCGTGTCCCTTGGTCTCAGCCCCAGAACACCCCGTCTGTGCTACAGCTGCCTCGAGGGACCGCGGGGCCTGGGGGGGCCACGGGGGGGGGGGCGCTCTCTGAAGCTGCTTTCCACCCCTTCCGGAAGGGCGGGGGGCGCTGTTCTAACCCGATACCTCCGCGGGGCCCCTCTCCCTTTTCCCCTTTGGGACCCATCACTCATTCTCACCCCTCTTCTGTCACCAGGCGCTTCATCCTTGCCCTCCCGGCTGGCACCCACCTGTCACCCTAAGATAGATCCTTAGTCCCTTTCAACAGCATTTTGACCTTTGCGAGAGGACATTTGATTGACGGCCCTGCCCGCTCTGCCCCTCGGTGCCCGGCGGAGCTGCCGAGAGCGCCACCTGTTAGGGATCGGATCTCCGGTGCCAGGTCCCGGCGCGAGGCCGTGCAGCCCTGCTCTGCGGCAACATGTGTCACTGCCCGTCTCCCCGGGGCGGTGCAGGGGAGTGGGGGGCTGCTTTCCAAAGTGAACGTGTGGGCAAATCACCTCAATTTTTTTTGGGGGGGTACCCCATTCATCCCCAGGTGGGACACAGACCTCGAAAAGTACTGTCCCCAGAGGGACAAAGCTCATGCGTAGATTCTTATTACAATCCCGTTAGGGGGTACCGCCTTGTTAACGTGGAGAAACGGGCCCCCTAGCAGAGGAGGGGGTACTGCAGGGTTCTGGGTACACGGGTTGTAAAGCAGCAGAGCCTGGACTCAAAACCCGTTTTTTTCCTCTTTTGGTTTATTTTTTTATTTCATTTTTCTGAGTCGAAGGTGCTGTGCCTAGTGTTCCGTGTCCAAGGTAACCAATCAGAAATAAATGGGTGGGTGGGCTAAAAGGGGGTGACGGGCGCCGATTTACATTTGGGAATCGGTTATCTTGCCCGGGGTTTTATTTTCCAGGACAATACGCAGACAGCATCCTTTTCTTCCCCTAAGATGCCTTCTCTTAATCGAGGTTCCGAAAAAGCCAGGTGCGTGACCGGCTACCCCTGGAGCCCAGCTTTACCCTCGGCCCACCCGAGAAAAAACGTCCCTGGTCCCCTTCCCTCAGAAAATGGTGCCCACCAATGGCCCTGGTGGCGAGCGGGGCTCGTGGAGGGAAAAAACACCAGTGAGCATTGGGTGTTGGTCATGGCGGCGAGGGGCACTGCGGCAGAATTTTTTCCTCCCTTCTTTGCTGCAATCTGGGTGCGGCTAGAGCAATTTGTCATAGAATCTGGGGGGCTCATTTTTCCAGCCAATCACTTTTGGAGAAATGAGCGCATTGCAGCAGAATGCGCTGACGTCAGAGACCACCCCTTCTGCGCCTCCATATAAACCCCACCCAGCCAGCCCCTAGCGCAGACGGCGAAGAGCTGGATGGAGCGCGCCTTGGCTTGCTGGCCTTGGCCGCAGCTCCTCCGAAGAACCGGGGCGCCCACGCGAGAATCTCCCCACCAGGTGAGTAGTTGGCCATCCTTGGCGGAAAGGATGTGCAAAATAAAGGCTACACCCTCATCTGGGTCGGCCTCTGTCCTCCTGGACATGCCGAAGGACAACCGCCGGGACCTTCTCTTAGAGGTGGCCACCTCGCCTGGTCCCGAGCATCGGCAACAAAATGCTGTCAGGAAGGAAAATCTCGAGGCACATTTTTTTTGGGGGGCGGGGGAAATCAGGGCCCCATTTTCGTCCAGTTCATGAGGGTAGGGAGGGTGGTGGGGGCTGAAATGAAGAGGAGTGGGAGGAATCGGACCAAAACCGATGTCGGAATCCAGTGTCCCGTAGTCTCTGGGGTCCAAAACCCCGATTTTCTGTGTCTAAAGCTACCTTTAGAACCACAAATGGTGGGAGATATGGCGGCCGACGCATTCTGCATGCCCCGCGGATTAGGGGGGGAAGGCACCCGAAGAGAAAGGTCTCCTGGGCATATTCCTCCCACCCCCCAGTTTCTGGGTAGCATGTTGGTGGCCTGTGGGCGTGAGTAGAGGTTCGTACCCGTCAGGGATTCCCAAAGCAAGCACACAGGTTTAGTGCAGGGCCCGCTTTAGTGAAAAATTGAGAGTAAAATTTCTAACCGATATCATCTGGTTTCACTCCGCTAGACCTCCTTGTTAACGGTAGAGAGAGATGGCGCCCAAGCCAGAAGCCCCCTATGATCAGTTCTGTAGGAAGGGCGGATGGAGGGAGGGCCAAGTAATTGGGGGTACTGGCAGAGCAGAAAGGGGGGTGGGTTGGCGTGGAGAGAAGGCTGTGTCCTTGGGTCTGGGAAGCAAGAGGGAAGAGAGAAAAAACAGAAAAGGGGGTGTGTTTGGGAGGTCTGGGTGCGGGGAGCTGGGAATTGGGGGTCGGAGGGTCCTTTCAGCATTGCGTGATGGTCTCTGAAAGATTCTGACATGTTGCGGGCTTTTGATTTTTGATAAAGTCTCCGTTTGCCATTTCCTTTGTCCCTATCAAGCCCCCCCATACCACCCCCTCCCCACTCAGGGATGGCGGGCTGCGTGTGTGTGTGTGTGTGTGTGTGTGTGTGTGTGTGTGTGTGTGTGTGTGTGCGTGCACGCGCGCGCGCGTGCATGTGTGTGTGTGGGGGGCGCTAGCGGGTTGCTACGTGGCAGGTTTCTGGAATGTTTTCTTGATGGCCGCCAGAGGGCGCTGGTGGCACTGCGGAATTTTGGGGGGCGGGGTGGGGAGGGGAGGTGGCCTTTGTTCTTCTGCTGGAGGGGGTCAGGCGTGAGATTTACTGGAGAATTCTGTATTCATTACCTAAGTGGGAAATGTTTTAAGATCCCTAGGTTCACTGGGGAACGGCTGCAGGGTTCGCGCTGGGCGGAGATGCCCTGATCCACACTGGTTGCGTGACTTGGGGGTCGTGGAAATGCGTGGACGCGGATTAGTTTATTTCATTCGGTTTTCGGTTTGAGGATCTCAGGAAGGTGTGGCTCATTTGAGCAGGATGAAGAGGCCATGCAGTAGTCAATTAGGCGCCATCATGTGGGGTCTTGGAATTCTTGCTGTGGAGAAGGGAGGCTAGATTGGGGGGGGGGGGGGCAATGGTGGTTTGGATGAGTTTCGGTGGTTTTGGCCGCCTTTATATTATTTTGTAGCAATACCATATTTTGTATCATGTGTCCAGAGATCACTGAAATGAGTGAAAGCGTTGTATTGAGAACCGGGTCTTTTACGTTTTAATTTGTTTAATTGGACTTAACGAAGGTCGGGGCCAAGCTTTCTGTGTTTTTACTTATTAAAAGTGGAATCATGTTCTGGAAAGACCCTTATGGCGAGTGTTTTCTTGATATCCTCATGTCTCTTTGGTGACCCCCACTGCTGCAAGGCACCGACGGCCCTCTGGGCGGTTGCGTGGGGGTGCTGCCGCATGTCTACAGGTGGATTCTGGCTGGTGATGGCGTGCCTGCGTTTTAGGGGAATTAGTGGTCTTGTGTGATGAGCTGGGGTGGGCTGTGCCCACCCTCCTAGCCTGAGACCTGTTGGGTGCTCTCCCGCCCATCCTATGCCAGCTGTTGCCCTGGCAGCTGAGGGCCAGGCAGGGGCGGGGCGAGAGGCGCCCTCCGCAGGTGGCTGTGCTCTTGGGTCTTGGGCTCTGGAGCTGGCTGTGCGCCCCCTAGCGGTCTGTGCCTGCAAATGTTCTCAGCCCGCCAAACCCGGCTTGAGTTTGCGCGTGCGCACACAGTGAACACTTGTGTCCTGTCAATCAAGTCCTCCTTACCCCCTCCCACTTCTCTCCCTCCTCCCCTTCCACTTCTCTCCTTCCTCCCCTCCCATTTCTGCTCTCCCTCCTCCCCCTCCTATTTCTCCCGTCTCTCTGACCCCTCCCATTTCTCCCCTTCTCCCTCCCCTCCCGTTTCCCTCATCCCCCCTTTACCCCTCCTCTCTCTGATTCCTTCCTCCCTCTGTACCCCTCCCTCTTCCCTCCTCACCCCTCCCTCTTCCCTCCTCACCCCTCCCTCCTTTCTCTTCCACTCCCCGCTCCTTTCCCTCTGACAGCCCCCTCCCTCTCTCTGCTGTTCCCTCGCTGGCCATTAGAGGTCATCAAGATGGTTTCTAATCTGGCCCCCTCCCATGCCATAGGTTCTCTCTTCAGGGATGACATCACCATTCGCCTCCTTGTCTTCAAGGACCACCTGTTGATGCCCAGCTGCTGCCAAGGTGCTTGCTGCTCATCTCCACCTTACGGTATGCAACCCCTTCTTGTGGTGGTTTATGCACAACATGGCGGCCAAATCCACCCCTGCCACACTCCTCCCACCACCCCCAGACCCATGAGCAATTAAAGGACAATTTTAAATTTTAACTAATTAGTTTTAGTTATAATTAACTCATTTAAATTTTAATTAGTACCTAGAATTGGGCTTTTAAGTGGTTCCTTTAACCTTTGATCAATTGCAGAAGACATCAGGAGCGCCCATTTTTGGATCCCACCAGCATACCAAGCAGCCACTGATAGAGACCCCCTGGACCAGGACCACTGAGGCCGAAGAGGACCAGAACTGACCAACCAGCTGTTCCTCTTGGCTAAAGACTTAATCCAATGCCCTAGTGAGGGGGCATTGGACATTAACCCCTGACCTTTGCTATGCTTGTGCCTATTGCTATGAGTACTTTCCTGTAAGTCTCTGCTTGTGTTAATATGCCAGCGACCTGGAGTGTTTCCCTCCCCAAGAAGGTGTCAGTTTTTCTCAGCTGACCCTATTGTTGCCCGTATGATGTCCTGAATAGAAGGATCCCTTGGGGAACTTCTCAGGAGGGGGACCTGGGCCAAGGGCTCCGCCAGCATCTCACTGGCAATTCCAAAGCCGTGGTGGGCTTCTGGAATGAGCATGAGCCCTGACGTCATGGGCATCCCTGCCTCTTTTGGGATCTCCCTGTTCTTTCCGGGGAATGGTGATGAGAAGAGCAACCTCCTAGGGTTGTTGTGAGTATTAAATGAGCCAAATTAGCCTGGGGCAGGGCTGGGCATAGAGGAGGTGTTCAGCAAACATTTGTTGTAAGTTTGATAGGTCAGTCCATCCCCATCAGTGTCACTTGTCTTATGTCTCTTGTTTATTTTCCCACAGCACTCCGACAGCCCCTGTCCACGGGGCTCTCCTGCACAGGTAGGGCACCACCAAGAAGGGTGATGGGCTGACTTGAATAGGAACATCAATTATGCATGCAGTCATTTCCAGAGCACTTTCTGTGATCTTTGAATAGGTTATTTCTATGTCAGACATGTAGGTGAGGATCATTTACAGATAAGAATGAATGTGGCCTTGACCTGAGTAATTTTATAAAGGCGGGTGGGGATTGAACGCCCCTTCTGTGGGACAGGATTTATTCACATTAACAGTGAGGGCACTGAGGCTGGAGGAACGTAAGTATTTTGTCATACTGCTGGCAAGACGAGGGGTCAGAGTTGGACCCTGGGTGACATTGTTGCTACCTCTTACCCCCCTGGCCCAGAGTTAGACTAAGAGCTCTTGATTTCTAATCAAGCATTTGACAGCAGGACAGTGTGCTTGAAATCCTAGCTGTCTAGGGTGGTCTTGGGGATCTGGGTGGCCCCAATGCTGCTACCATGTGCTGGCTCCACCTCAATAATGGTGTGACCTTACACAAGTCGCTTAACTTCTCCAGGTCTCAGTTCCTTTCATGGTCTAAATGAGGATTAAAAATAAAAAAAAACCCACCCACCTTTATCTACCCCACACGGTGCTTTTGAAGACCAAATGATGTAACTACTATGAAAGTGCTTTGTAAATTGCTGTGGCAATTGCAAGGTCCTTAACACTCGGATTGTTCGCATGCCCAGCCCTAATAATGGGGCTAGCACCCAGTAGGTGCTGTGAGTGTGTGCGCTCAATAAATAAATTTCAAAATGAATAAAAACAGAATTAATTCAACAAACCTTTTCTGAACACCGACAATATGCCCAGCACACCAGGCCTGGTATGTGACACAGAGATGATGCAAACAGTCTCTTGGAAGCTAATTGGGGTCCTCATTTGACCAGCACTTTTTTCGTCCCCTTTTAAGCCAAGCAGTTTTGTCCAGACAAGACAAAAACAACTCAGGCCGCTTTGAGAAGCCCAGCTTGGTGTAGACAATAGCTCCCGGGCCTCTGAAAGGGCCTGATTGGATTATATGGCAAATGAAGGTGGAGGGGTGACTTGGAAGGTGACGAATGAAGTGGGCGGAGATCTGCTCTGAGTTAATCCAGGCTATTAGGAGGGAACCTTTTGTCTTCCAGAGGCTTTTGCCACTGCTTTTTACATCCTTAATGTAAGGACGCATAATTTATGGTCAGTGAAATCCAGGCCCCAGTGAGATTTGAGTGGGCTGTAAACTCAAGCCTCCCACTACCAGCGAGTAAATACAGTGAACATTTAAGTCTCCCTTTGCCGTTTGCAAAGGCCTTTTTGCAATTGTCAATTCATTTGAACCTCACAACTCCCTGTCCCGACCCGGGGCTGGCCTACCGCCTCCCAGGGGATCCGAGGCTGTCAAGGGGCCCTTCAGATTGGGGTCCACACACATTTGCACCCCCCCTTGCCTCTTGCGATGTAAAAGAAGAGGTGCCCTCTGCACTGGTCACTCCTGTCTCACCTCCAGCCTCCAGTTATCTCCTCCAACTTCCTAACTGCTCTCTCCGCAGCCTGAGCCTCCGGCTCCTCCTGTCCTCCTGTCTGGCCACTACCATCTCTCTCTTTCCTTTCACAGCCAAGCTTCTCCAAAGGCCTGTCTCCACTTGCTGTCTTCCTTCCTCACCTCCAATCTCCTCTTCAACCCACTGCTTCCTGCCTTCTCTACTCCGCCGAGCGGCCTTCACTAAGGTAATGGCTTTTCTGTAGCTTAAACTGGACAGTTGCCAGCTCACGGACACACGGACACATTTCCAGTCTTCCTCTCATGGGGCTCTTGGGCCCTTGTTCACACCTATTGACACGCAATCCCTCTAGGCTCCCCGGGGACACCTGCTCCGCATCCCTTCTTGTAGGACCTCACATAGCCAGAGCTCCGAACTTCTGGAACTTGCCTCTCACCATCTCCCCTTGGAGTTGAGTCCTGGCTAACCCACCTAGTTAAGCTGAGGCCCTGGGGTAGGTCAGTTTCTCCAAGCCACTTTTTCTCAGTTGCAAAATAGGATTAATAATGTTCACCTGGCGGGTCCGGCGAACTATCTTGCAGGTAAGAACCAGACACTATTTGAGGGACTTGAAATAAGGTCATTAAAGTATTCGTGAGAAAATTCAATTAGAGTCGCCATCAGATTTTCTTACAGGTAAAGTTCCCACGGGGAGGACCATAGAGAGGAGAAAGAAGTGGAGGGGAGGGGGGGGGGGGGGAAGGAGAGGTGGGGGAGAAAGGAAAGAATGAGAAAAGGCACCAAAGACAATGAAGCAGGGAAGGGGACTTAGAAAATATTAACATCGGCGGAAAACACATCTAGGGAAAGGTTTCCTCTCGTGTCGGGGTTGGGCTAAAATAAACAGGAAAAAGGTTTTAAATTAATGATCCAAGTGACAAGTCCCAGGAAGCTTTCAAATCAAATTGCCCCGTTTTGGGGTTTTAACTCCTATCAAGTTTAACCTCTTTACCGCCTTCATCCTGGTTAAATCCTCCCCGGACCCTTTGCTGGTGATTAAGTCCTAAAGGTACACATCGTCTTTCAATGAATGAATGGCCAACAGAAAGGGCCCTTCCCCTCCCCCCAGCTGTGTTTTTCAGTTTCCTTGCACTTTCCGCCCTTTCCCCTTAATGAACACAGGGCTAGTCTTGGACCTTGTCAAGGAAGAGGCTGCAGACGCTAATGAGGGAGCTGCTGGGCTCCAGCGTTCCTCATAAGGAGCCTTCTTTGTCTGTGAAGGAAAAACACACTGATTATCATAATGAGGTGAACCGGCGTCTGCAGGGCAGAGGCGATGGTCCCAAGGCCACACTTGTAATTTCGGGGCCGGGGCCCAGGTTTCCTTTGCTCCTCATTTAAGCCTTGGCGAGGCCCACTGAGTGGGGCTGAACGTGGAAGGCGGCTTTGGGGACAGGGCTGCTTTGCAGAAAGTTTCTTTGTTGGGCCCGGCAGGCAGCTGCACTGGGCCAGGGGCTGCCTGCCTGTGGGATTCACTCACAGATGAGGACATGGGGTGCAGGGCTCCCACTCCAGCATGCACCTCACTTGTTTCAGCATCCACTGGACATGAAAAGCATGCCACGTCACAGGTGTAGGACCCGTGGGATCACAAAGGCACCCCCCTGGAAGGGCATGGTTTGGGGTTCACATTTTGGTCCCGCGTTCTGAGGAGAGAGGTTCAGAGAACCAGAGGATTGTCAAGGGGACTTGACGATAGCTCTTGCATCAGAACGTGTCCTTCCCCCTCTCATACGTCCTGCGTCCCACCTGAACCCCCTTCTATCCTGATACTTGAACTCCCCCTGCCCGTTAATGTCAGTGGGTATGGCCAGAGCCTGAAACTTGCCCTCTGTCTCAAGTTCTGGACATTTCCCACCCCCAGGTAGATCAAGCAGTTAAATCAGATTCCTTCAATTCCACTTCAGACTCTGGCCAGACCTGCAGCCAAATGGAAAAGAACTAAGAGGGAAGTGGGGTACTTGGAGCAAGAAAACTTGATTAGTAGGAAACTTACCCCTCTCCCTTCACTTACCTGTCAGCTGAAGGCCTGAATCAGTTCTGCCCTCTTCCCAAGTTAGCAAAACCAGCTCTCATCCGGCTCCCCAATAAAAAAGTTGAAGGCCCTACCTTAGAGGTGACCCAGATGTTACCCAGACTAGGGGACTGGAGAGGAAAAGAACAGAACAATTTCTGGTATTTTTACATGAGAGGATGCATTTTAAATAGGGGGGAAAAATCCAGAGGACTTCTCACCTCAAATTCATACTGATGATTCACATACAAGCCCAAGGTCACCAATATTTCAGCATTTGAGCCCCTGAGGAGGGGTGGAAGGCATGAGTTGGCTAGGATCTTGGGGGTTTGTGTTATTCCTGGAGCCCCGACTGCCTGGCCCTAGGGGAAACTGGCTCCCACATCCCCTCCTGCTTGGGCTTCTGGGCCAACTGGTCTTTAGCTTTTCTGTGTTCACCGGCAGAGGGGTCCGAGCGCATGGCTCCCTTGAGTGTAGGGGTGGCACCTGCTTGCATGCTTGAGCACGTGGGACCCTTCGTCCCACTCTCCCAGCTCAGAGGTCTTGGGTGACTTCCTGGGTTGACCCCTGCTCTCCAGAGCCCACTCTTCACATCCATCCTTAAGTCAACCCTGGCGGCTCCGGTGATGGAGGAGGAGGGTTGAACCAGGTGGGATACTAGAGGATGAGTAGGACCCAGAGATGCTCCCCCTTCTCCAGCTCTTCTCAGCTCTGGTTTTCTGTTTTTGCTTGTTCCCACCTCTGGTCTTCATGCCGCCTCCTCTCTTCCCTCACCCCTCCACCGCCACTTCCTAACCCAGTGTTCTGGGGGGGCCCCTAGGCCAGCCCACACCTCCTTTGGGTGTCCCAGCACCAGCCTGGCACACGTGGGGCTCAGTAAAAGTATGTGGGATGTTTGTTTGTTTGGGCAGGTGAGTCAACGAAGGACCTCGGCTGCTAGAGGAGTTGTTGGGATGCTAGGAGTTAACCTGTAGGTCAAAAGGGTGGAGAGTGGGTTTCAATTTAGGGAGGGGTGGGCACCCCCCACTTGAGCAGGGGCCTTGCCGGTCTTGCCCCTTCATTCACTCACGCGGCCAACCTTCATCCAACAGTTGATCATTACTGAGCTAGCCCATAGCCCGGCCCGGCCTGAGCACCCGCCACGCTAGCCAGTCCCTTGATGGCCTCTGCCCTCGGGAGAGCGGGCCGGGGGGTGTCGTTGCCGAGGGCGGCCTTGGCCTCCCAGCACTGGCGCAGCGACTGCTCTGTAGAAGGCAGGACAGTGGGACTGCTAGGGGCTGGCCTGGTTTGCCTCAGCCCCTCCTGCCCTCTCTGCCTCCCCCACTCAGCCCATAGCTGAAGGCTGACGGCTGTTATGCACCCCGGAATGTGGTATGTGTACCCTTGGGCTCTGGCCTTGCGGTCTCCCTCTTGAGTTGGGGTCCGTGAGCTGGACCCCTCCCTCTATAATACCTGCCTCCCGCCTGGGGCTAAATCCAGCTCCTTTCTTTGGCTGGAGATTGTCCTGTGCACAGGACAAGTGGCTGGGAACCTCCAGGGAGCTCTGTAGGCTCTGCCTCTGCTTGGCTGCCTACCTGTCGCTCTACCTGGCGGCTCCTCCCCTGGTCTGTTGCCCACTTGGAGCTCTGCTTTCCCCCTTCTCTGTGCCCGACTCACCCGGCTTATGACCCTGTGGGCCTCAGCTGCCCAGCCCTCTGTCTTACAGGGTGGCTACCTGCCCCTGCTGCTCCGTCACCCACCTTTCACACCCCGCAGCCCAACGAGCCATTTCTCCCCACTGCTGCCCAGGCTGCCAACAGGCCCCCAGTGCCTAGGGGACAAGCCCCTGCTGGCATGCTGCCTCCTGCAAACATCCTCAAATGCCTACCCGCCTTTGCCTGGCTTCCCAGGGTCTGCGTGACCTTCGGTCCTGCCTCCTTCCCTCACAGATCCCTTGTTGTACCCAAGCAGGTAATCCCATGGCCTGCCCCGCCCCTGTGAGTCCCTGGCCCTGCTCACCCCACGTCACCCCAAGTCTCTAGTTGGTTTGGGAGCTGCCACCCAGGCCTTTGGCTTTTCCCATCACTGCTCATTCCCACGAGCCACCTCCCTCCACCGAAACCCAGACTTCTGGTGAGACTGGGCTCTGCCTTAAGTGGGGCTTTTCTGGGGTGCTGGCCTTGCTGTATTCTAACTTTCTGTCCCTCCCCAAGGTTGACCCGGGGCCGGGTCAGCTGAAGAACTGATGGAAGAGCCCCCGAGGACACCGCCCTGGACCAAGCCCTCCTTCCCAACAGCTGCGTGGCACCCCGCGCCCAGCCTCTCGCCTCCGTCCTGGTTTGGGGTGAGTGTTTTGCTTTCTCGTAACACCAAGATTTCATTAAGTCCACCTCACATTCAAGAATGTACACATTTAGCTTGGGGGCAGGGGTCACTCCCTTCTACTCCAACTCGGGGCCTGGGAATCTGGCTGCTGCCTGGAGCCCCACCAAGCCAGCGTGTGACGGGGCCGCCCTGGTTGACCGGATGCTGTGGGCCCCCCTGTACGGTAAGTGAGGAGCGTCCAACTCTGGTCTGGGCCCCGAGAACTGGCTTGGGTCAGGCACATAATAGGTCCTCAACAAAGCTTCACTGAGCATGTTCATGAGATGAAAAGGGGTGCATCTGCTCTCTCGAGCACCCCCCACTTTTGGAGACATGGCAGCAGGAATGCCTGTCTGCTCTGCAGCTAGAAAAACATTTCTGCCCCAAGCCATGGCAACCTCAGTCCCTGAGAGAATGCCGGCTCCCCGCACACGAGGCTTTGATAATGTCCTTTAATCAAATAGTGGTTTTGAGTGAGTTCTTCTCTTGGCCTCTGTTCCTTCCCCCTGAAATTGCAGCGAGATGGGAATGTTTGTGTTTGTTTACACACAATCAGTGATGGTGGGGAAGAAGAAGAAAGCGGGATGGCAGCCACACACCAGCCCAGGCGTCATCCGTTTCTCCGCGGTTCACTCGTTCATGCCGCCTGGGCGCTCAGGGCGGGGGTCCTTCTGCGGTGTCGGAGACGAGGTTTGCCTTCAGGCCCAGAGGGTCCACTTGGGTGTCCTGGGAGGTCCCACGTAGCGGTGGGGACGGCTAAGCAAGGTGACAGGAAGAGAAGAGGCTTCGCGGCCGGCACCCTCCTTTCTGGGGTCCCGGTGGCCGAGTTCAGGAAAGGTGAAGCCTGAGTCCCGTGGAGGGACACGGGGGGTTTTCAGAGGTGGCAGCCCAGTGGGGCTGTCCTGGTGAGCGGCTGAGCTGCTGGGTGAATGATGAGCGCAGACTGCCAGGCGTCCAGCTGGGAGATGAGGTCGACCTGTAGGCCAGGGTGAATCTGATTCAGTCCCCCAGATGCCAACACTCCCTCCTAGTTGAGGTGGGTCCTTGGGGTCCCACGCAGCACCCACAATTCTTTTGAGGGCATTTTCAGAGCAGCTCCTTCACAGCCCCGCCTCCTCCCCCAAATGGAAATGGGGTGCGGATATTGAAATAAAACGCATCAGTGTAGGCAGAGAGGGGCCGAGGGATGCGGACCTGGGCACTGCTGCCTGTGTGTGCTTGTTCTCACTCCTGGGGGAGCCCGGCAGGCTGGAGAGAGGTGGGGGGTGTGTGCCCAGGGCTCAGCCCAGGGAGGGGCTCCAGGAAGACTGTGCCCTGTGATATTTACTCCACAGCTGGCATTTGCCAAGCCACCTGCAAACACGGTGCTGAGGAAGACAGGCTGGGCGGGAACTTTACACAGAACTCCTGGGGGGTTCGATCCGGAGCTTACCCAAGAGATCCGTGGAGCTAGTCTGAGCCGAATGCCCAGGGCTTCTAGACTCTTCCTTAGGGCCATCTCAGGACTCCTTCAAGGTGGGCTGAGCTGAGGGTCAGAGTCAAGGTGAGAGCAAGTGCCCAGCCAGGTCCAGACTTTGCCCCTCACCCTGCTCAGTAGTTTAGGGTGGTCGGGCTTTGGGCCCACCTGTATGTCAGGTACACTTGTGAATGGTCAATTCCAGGCAAATACACATTTTGGGGTTTGTGTGGCATAAGCACAAAATCGATAATGATAGATCACATTCTCAATTAAAGAAGTTGAACATATTGTAAATCAGCCTTGCATCCCAGCCATCTCAGGAATGGCAGAAGGGCCATTGTTAAGTGTCAGAAAATATTTTCAGGAGACTTCTTTTTTGGCGGGTCGGTCCATCCTTGAGCAGTAAGGAGCAGAAGTGAGACCCCGAACAGCCAGAGGAGACTGTCACTGTGGTGGGTGGCGGTTTTCTGGCCCTTTTGTCCTTATACTAAGCTGTTCTCTGGGGTCTGCTTCTACCCGGATGCTTTCGGATGGGCATAGATGTCGGGGAAGAGGTGGCGGTCTTGTCTGGAAGCTGGCCCTCCCGCCCCGCCTGCCTCCCCAGGGTGCAAGGCAGAGGGGCCCATGTGTCACTCAGCTTCTCTACTTGTGGAGACGAAGAAGGTGCTCCCTCTTGGCACCCCCCAGTTTGCCCACCTGCAGGTTTGCTTGTGGGGGGCTGATTGCAGCCTCCAGGATCCCTGCCCTGGTGCCTCCTGACTCGTGAGTCAAACCCCCAGTGTTTTTCCAAGCACATTTCTCCAAGTAATGTCAAACCCTGGCAAGGCCAAGGGCAGCTCGATGCATGTGTTTCTTATTCATTCATGTACATGCCGAAACGTAGACGTGTTTTTTATGTGCAATCTGACTTCCAGAAAGAAAAGATGAATCTGTCCATCTCTAATGAGCTTGCTAATGAATTTTTCCTTGAAAAGAAGAAGGCGGCTTTACACAGAATTTACACACTTTTCCCTTGGAAAAAAAAAAAAAAGGAAGGTGGCCTTACACAGAAATGACCCAAATGAAGGTCCCATAGGGTTACAGGGCCGTGGCCAATGTAGAAACCAGCAGCGTCGGTTCCGTGTTTCAGAGTCAGGAAAGGTATGAAGGCAGGGAGCCCTCAACAGTACCTCCTGGGTACAAGGCACTGCAGTAGGACAGGACAGGACATGGAGAGGGGTCCCAAGTTCCTCTGGGTCGAATAGAGGTGGGAGGACCCCCTACTTTTGCCAAGGCAAGCTGCCCCATACCTAAGAGGTGCATCGTTGAAGTGCCCATACATCCTGCAATTTCTAGCGCCTCCCTAGTGCATTTTAGACACTTGGACCCATATTCCAGTCTTCATTGGAAAACGGATCACTCCAGCCATTGTTGGGGGAGCTAAGTGTGATTAGAAAATCTCCAGATATGTCTCTAATTGTCTTCTCAGCCCCCTGCCTGCCTAAGTCCTCGCTGGTCATGGGGACCAGTGAGCAGAGCAGGTGCTGGGTGGCTGAGACCGGGGTGGCCCCACCTTGGGGGGATGTGTGTGAGAGAGGAGTTAATTAAGGGAAAGGATGGTGGAGGGTATAGACATGACTCTCTTAATTGCTCTCCAATTTCTTTGGGCTTAGAAAAAAAAAATCCAGATGGAGACTTCTTAAATCCCCCACCCTGGGGGTCGGGGCCAAGGAAGGCTCCCCACCACCTTTTGCTTGGCGTCGCTCTGCGCAGTGAATAGGGTCTTTGGCAGGGGCTTAAGGAGGAGACTCTTAGCCTGGGAGCTCCCAGGGCCGGTTCAGCTGGGAACAAAGGCGCGGGCAGAAAGGAATGTGGGGGAGCCCGTGGAGAACAGCCACCTGGGGTAATTGGGAGGGCTGAGTGCAGATGAGTTTTCCCAGGTCTGTGAATACATTCTTTCAATAGAAGGTGCCTTTTCTTCAGATGAAAAGAAGAAAACCTCAATTACCTTCCCCTGAGGAGGAGGGTGTGGGAGTGTGTGTGTGTCCCCTCTGGGGGCTGCTGCCCCCGCGGGCTCCCTTGCCCTTGTGTGTGTCTTCAGAGACGCAGACAAGAGGCTACACAAAGGCGTGCTTAGCCAGCCATGCCAGCCGCGTGACCCCGGCCATGCTCGCGCTCCGTGTTCTAGGGCTTTCTTTCTGCGAGTTTCTCAGGAGGAAGAATCAGTGGCTGTGCCTATAAACAAGAATTTGATCAAACTGGGCCCGATGCCCGAGAGACAGCCAGAGAGACAGAATGGGGCCAAGGACAAAACTCCAGGATGGAAAGTTGGGGAAGGAGGACAGTCGGGGGGCCAAAGGCTGACCGCATGTCTGTGCCGGCCATCCAGGGCCGCAGCTGCGTGGCCCCTGCTGCCTCCTGGCCCTGTGTTGAGGCCACCCCCCCGAGGGGATAGAGTCCTTCCTACCAGGCTAAGAAGTTGGGGCTGGGGGCCCGGGGATCCATGGAACTGTGCTGGGATCAGGAAAGATGGGGGAGAGTCCGCAGGGGTCCCGGGAGCAGGGACAGCCCGGAACAAGGGGACCTGTTGAGATGGAGGGAAAACAGAGCCACCATTGCCCTAAACTGCCCTGAGGGCTTGAGTCCCCTCCCTTGGAACCAGAACAAAGTCCCTGAAAGAGAGGAAGGAGTCCCGGGTCTCAGTCTTGGCTGGTGTCTTTGTGACCACTGGCTTCCGGACCTCATTTTTCCCACCTGTAGAGTGAGGCAGTAGCCTGTCAGGTGTGCATAATCCGTGGTGGGGCAGAAGGAGAAGCCTGGGCATCAGTCTTGGCCAGGCCAGGCCCTGTTTTACCAGAGGAGGGGTCGGAGGTCCCCCGTGTCCAGAATGGGCCCCCACAAGTCTCCTAGCTGGGCACTGGGATGAAGGCACACCCCTGCTACTTGGGACTGGCCAGGTGGTCAGAGGAGAGCTTCTCGGGACCCAGGGTCAGGCAGCAGCCGTAAGAGGCCTTTTGGACACCTGGTTCCAGCCCATGCATAGCACTAACTATAGTGGGCCCCTGTCTCCAGTCCTCTGGGACTCAGTTTTCCCATCTGTGAAATGGGGCGGTACCTCATCACCATTTTCTGAGTGCCCCTGTTGCTTTGGGACCCTTCCAGCTTCCTCAGTGGTCATCTGTGACCTGTTTGTTTGTTTGCCGGGTCGTTAGAGTCAGGGGCTGAGCTTATTGGTCCATTACCTTCCAAGAGGTGTACTTTAGGGACAAGGAAACCAGATCCCAGGTGGCAGGCCTGGCTGTGAACCTGTTGCGACGCTGGCTCCGCTCGACCAGCCTGGCAATGGGGTTGCAGCCAGTAGCCGGCCTCCCGGTCAGCTTCTCATGAACACAGATGCTAAGAGTGCTCACGTCCCACACTAGCTCCAAGGGACTGTGTGGTGCAAGGATTGCATTTTGTGGAGCACTTTTCCAAACGTGTGGGCCGCCGGCCAGTCCTGGAAACCCTCTGGGCAATGGAGCGGTCACTGTGTAATGAGACCGGCCCGCGGCTGCAGTCCCGGGAGGGTACGGCAGCCACACCTTCCCTGCGGCTCACCCTGTGCCTTTGGGTAACGAGACCCTTGGCAACACACAGTACCCTGGCCCGCTCAGCCGAGAACTTCCTGAAGAAGCCATCGGGGTGGCAAGTTCTGGAAAAGTGATCAGCAACCGGCCCTGTGCCGCTGCCTGCCCCAGCCCCAGCTTTGCAAACATTCCCAGCCATCTCTTTGTGCTTCAGTGGGCGCTAATAAACAGCTCCCGAAACCTCGGTCAGGCTGCACCCGTCATTACCATGGTGGGCTGCAGCTTTGTTTGGTGACCTTGGTTACTACAATACCTGCGAGCTGAAACAAGGAATCAAAAAATTGCCAGCTTCAATTAGACCAGCAGACTGCCTTTCCCAAGGCTGCCTCTGCCATTCTATCCATTAACGGTACCCGCACGCCAAATAGGCCCTAATTCTCTCTAATTGCCCACTCCTGGAGCAAAGAGTGAAATTCCAGGAAGAGGCATATGTAAACATCCTTCACCACCCGCCAAGGGGAGTGAGGCGGCTGAGGGGGCCGGCGACAGAGAGAGGGGACAGGATTTCAAAAGATGTTCCAATTACCGCTCTCATTTTTGTAAATGGGCCCATAATGCACAGGGCCCTGGCCCTCACAAAGGTCCAGGAAATGAGTTCTGCACAGACCTGCGTCGCAGAGCGGGCTCTAACCATCCAATTATTTGTCCCCAAAGACAGGTCAGATCACTTAGGTTCTATGTGCCTCCAGAAAAGAGTGAGTTTAGAAATCTTGGGATGCTGAACTAGAGTGTTCTAACCCCATTAAGCCGGGGAGGAGGTAGGGGTTGGGTCCACGGCGCTTCCTGGGTGGATCTGGAGCTCAGCGCACCCATTTGTGAGGTCTCCCAGCACCAGCATGTGACAGCTGTCCCTCTGGACCCTGTAAGGGGAACTTGAGTTTTCCTGGGGTGCGAGGCACTGGCTCATCTTTGCAGCTTCTCTGACGTCTATTAAGATGACAGCTCACGACCATGTTATTAGTACAACACGCAAATCCAGGGCTGCGTCTTCCCAGGACAGCCTGGGGTCTGCACACAAGTTCATCCAGGGCAACCAGGAACTCAGGGCGCATGGTCCCCTCACCCCCAGCAGAAGCAGGTACCATTAAACTACCTAAAAGACCAGAACAATCCCCAAAGTACTTCCCTGCTCCTATCCTGGGGGCCGTGGCCGTGCCCGTAGTCAGTCCTGCTGCAGTTTCAGGCTCCGGAGTCCCTTTTTCCTCTTGGGGAGCCCTGTGGATGGTGACAGGGCCACCGCAGGTGTCTCAGGCTCCTGGGCAGGGCTGGGCACATCTCAGGTGGTAGGTATCCCACACAAACGGAGGTCCTGGGACCCTTAGATAACCAGTCCGCCTTCAGCCACTCACGAGCTGTAACTGCTTCATCAGCACTTATCTTTAAAAGTCTTTTTGTTTTTTGGATAGAAAAGCAACCACTTAGGGAAAAACAGTGCTTGGGAAGCTCAAGGCCAAGGAAGGAGGTTTGAGGAGGGTTTAGAGGTAAAAAGTGTATCCCCAGTGCCCCGTGCGGGTGTTGGGAGCCCCAGTGAGTGATACAGCAGGGAATGGAGAGGCCAAGGCAGCAGGGGTATCCCCAATGGCTCACATCAGGGCAGGCGAGTTGGCGAGAGCCTCTTCCTTGGGGTTCCCTGGAGGGCCAGGGGTAGCCTGCCCCCTCTCCTTCTCTCCCCAGTCTCAGGCTCCGCACTCTCACCTACCTTCCTGGTCAAACCTCAGCCATTGCAGACTACCTGTTGGCCACACCTACTTACCTTCACTAGACTCTTAATCATTGTATGTTCAAAATCCACTCACTTAAAAATTTGTAATGAAGAGACTCTTTCTTCTGAGTAGTTTTAGGTTTACAGAAAAAGTCAGTGGTGAATCCAAAGAATTCCCATTTCACCCCCACACCCCCAATTTCCCCTGTCATTAGCATCTTGCATTAGAGTGGCACATTGTTACAATCGATGAGCCAATATACGGTTGGCTCTCTGGATCCGTGGGTTCTGCACCCATGAATTCATCCCAACGTGGATTGAAAATATTTGGGAAAATAGTCACGTTGCTGCTGACAACGTGTGTTGTGTCGTGAGGCCTACAGAGGCTGCTGGCTGCCTTTTTTCTTGTTGCCATTCCCTAAACAGGCTTTTTTCTTGTCGCCATTCCCTAAACAATCCCTTGTAACAACTACTTAGGCAGCATTTACACTGTATGAGGCATGACAAGCAACCTAGAGGTGATTTAAAGTCTGCCGGAGAGTGTGCAGGGGTGACACGCCAACTTTACACCACTTTAGGTGAGGGACAGATTTCAGTATCTGAGGGGGGTCCTGGAACCAATCCCCCGTGGATGCCGAGGGACGATTCTAATGACCTACCTGCCATTACCCATCTCACTTTCTTTAAACTCAAAATTTAAGGCAAATGCTTGAAGTCAGAGGCTTGATATGCCTGGTCAGGGCTTTTCATGGTGCTGATTAAAAAGGGTGCACCCTTCACCCTAACCGGTTTGGCTGAGTGGATAGAGCGTCGGCCTGCAGACTGAAGGGTCCCGGGTTCGATTCTGGTCAAGGGCATGTGCCTTGGTTGTGGGCACATCCCCAGTGGGAAGTGTGCAGGAGGCAGCTGATCGATGTTTCTCTCTCACTGATGTTTCTAACTCTATCCCTCTCCCTTCCTCTCTGTAAAAAATCAATAAAATATATTTAAAAAAATAAGTGTGCACCCTTCCTAAAGTGAAGCTGTCTGTCCAGGCACTGTCGTCATTCATCCCATGATGTGTGTGCCCTGGCTTTAGGGAACACTGCCTGTTAAAGACCTCGTGACCCTTAGTGTCACCCACAACCCACTTCTCTGTGTCATCCAGGGCCAGCTGCTCTGCGGGTCACCTGCCCACCACGCTGCACTGTACACATCTCCCTGAGCACACACTGATGGCCGCTGGCCCTTCCAGCCAGGCAGAATGCCCTTCCAGGGAGCATCCCGTCCACGCTTTTGTGGTCCAGCTCAGCTCTCACTTGTGCAGCGGCCCTAAACTTTTGAGTTTCACAAAACAACGTAGTACATGGGTAGCACCAACCGTAGGAGCCATGTTCCATGCTGTCCCCTGCCCTGTCCTCTCCATCGGTGGCTGAAGTTGGGGTGGGGAGCTAGGCAGGCACGTGAGAGCATGACCCAGTGTATGGAAAAGAGAGATGCTTGGTGTCACCAGTTCCATACTTGCTAGAGTCTGGGGAGTCCCTGCTCCATTCAGTCGGGCAAGGTTCTCCTTAGTGACTAGTGCCTTGTCTCTCCAGAGGAAGCCATCGTCCGGAATTCGTCGTGGGATGGGACCTCAGACAAGCAACCCCCGCATCCTCCACCTGTAAAATCGTAAGTTCCCGGAGAGCGGAGCACACACCTATGGCCTTGTCACTGAGGGTGGGGGGCCGCCGCTTTGCACACTGCCAGGCGAGCCTCGTGGGAGGGACTGCTAAGCACTGGTCTGCTTGCAGGGAGGTGGGTGCCCAGCAAGCGAGTGGAATGAGGACCTTGGGGGGCTCATGTTCTAAGGCAGGACCTCCAGCCTCTTGTGTTGTGGCAAAGAATTCTATAGGCGGCTTCGAGGGCCAGACCCTAAAAGAATTTCTTTCACTCCCGAAATGAATGGCCCTTTCATTACTGAGTGTCCCTTTGGCTCTCGTGCTGCAGGGCAGCCTACGATGGAAGTGCCCTTTTGAGCTGGGGGCCTTCGCAGGCCACTGAAAGAGCTCGGGCCGAGGGACCTGCCTTTCAAATGGGCTTGCAGCCCCAATGACCTCGCTCACCTCCTTGAAATGTCTGGAAAACAGAATGGGCAGATTTTCTGTCTTCACGGTGTCCGGCTAAACCTCTTCAAGTTCTTTATTGTTGAGAACTGAGACACTCAGCAATGGTAATGGGTCATTCCTTTTGTATTTGCCTTGAAAGGCCAAAATATTTTTATATTGCTACAAACAAAGCTTCCTATTTAAAAATGAACTCCATATCCGTTGTTTCCCACCGGGGAGACCGTGCACGACGTGTGTGTCTCTGTGTACTCCCGGGGCCTGAAACTGCTTTCTCCTGGGGATAGCCATGCACAGGGCCTGGGGGAAGTGCCCGCCCTGTCCCCAGTGCGTCTAGGATACACAAACTTTGACTATACCTGTGCCTGCTCCTGCCATGTAAATGTGTTAAGGACTGGGGGTTGTGCACACCTTGATCTTGGTGGTTAACTCGGTAAGGTAAAAAAAAGGCCTAAGGTATGGTGATCTTATTGGTTCGATGAAGGAATTAATAAATAAATAGGTAAAGAAGCAACGAGCCAGAATGAGAGTGTACGCTGAACAAGATCCAATGTGATGCATGGAGATCAATATGTAAGTCAACAAAATACTGAATCAATGTGTACATAAGGCCACACACGAACTGGTATCAGGTCATTATGGACCAAGGAATATTTGTCATTCAAATATAGAGCACCTAAAGTTTTTCAACAAAAGAATAAAAGGTAAATAAAGGAAAGAAGAAGTAAGTAGAAATGTATAAACCAATGGTGACTGTCCTGTATTGTATGTGTAAAAGCTTGCTAAGGGGGTGGATTTTATGTAAAGCATTCTTATCATAATTAGTAATAATACATACAAGGGTGAGAGGAACCTTTTCAAGGTGGAGGACAGGTTGTAGTGATGGTTTCACAGTGCACACTTACCTCCAAATTCTGATGTGCATGCGTACATTTATTGTGCAGCTTTTTGTCAAAAAGGTAAAAATTAAAATAAAGAGAAAGTTACTATGGAAAACCCCACAAACAGTGGTGAGGTTCCGAGACCTGTCCAGGTGGGAAAGATGCTGGAGAGACAGGACAGGTGATTGAAAGGGAGAGAGAAAATGGCAAGAAGCAAAATAAAATAAAGGAAGAAATATAACTTTTAAAAATTAGGAGATGAGTAAATATATAAGGAGGACTAGGTCAGGTTATTTTAAGCTGATTAATTCGAGTTTGTGCTCCTGGCATAGAAAAATAAACAACAGAGAAAGTTAAAAGAATAGTTAAAGAGGAAAGAGTATTCAGGGGACCAAAGATGAGAAATAACTTTAACCAATAGTTGTTTTTTTTTTTTTTAAACTCTGGGTACATATAAATAAATAAATACTGAAATGAAAGAAAGCCAAAGAGACAGGAGAAATAGAATGGCTGAGTGAGCAGTGAGATACCCGGCCCTGTGTTGGGAATGTGGTGTGAGGGGCTTTGAGTCATCAGGCCCCGGGAGCTGAGGTCCGTTACATGAAATGATGAAAGAATAAGGGGATAAATAAAACATCTAAATACAAGTCCAGAAATAGAGAAGAAAAAGTAGCAGGTGTTAGGTACAGAAGTACATTAATGGGTGTATTGATGCTAAGAGGAGAGGTAAAAGACTGTCACGAATCAAGAGTTAGGGTGAATCCAAGTCTAAAACTGCAGCACTGTCAATAAAATAATAAGCATATAAACAAACTAGTAGAGGAGACGCTAAGGAAACAAAGGTGGGATGGGGGAGGCATGGCCACAGCTCTCCTGATGAGAGGTTGGTTGGGTGTGTGTGTGTGTCATGAATTCCCTCTGGACAGAAGCTCTAGGAGAATGAAAGAAGTCAAGTGAGAAAGAGGGGATATAGAAAGCTCTAACAAAAGAGACAGGAAGAATAAAAAGTTGACAGTGACTAAATGAACAAGTGGGTAGATCCTCAGGAGAGGGTTAGGCTAGGACTGGTAATGAGGGGCCCTCACAAATTGGATCACAACTGGTCCAAATCTGAGCCCTCCATTCACTAGAAGAGGAGTAAATACCTAATAAAAAGAAAGAAAACAGGAAGGAAGAATGAATGGATGAGTGGTTGAAGGAAGCACAGAAGGAATTAATGAGACTGGAGCTGTGGGGGCCATGTGGGTGTTTGCAGGTGGCAGTGGGATTTAGCCGACCATGGCAGCTGAGCTCCAAGAATGAATGAAAGAAAGAAAGAAAGAAAGAAAGAAAGAAAGAAAGAAAGAAAGAAAGAAAGGAAGAAAGGAAGAAAGAAAGAAAGAGTGAAAGGGAGAAAGAGTGAAAGGGAGAAATAATGAAAGTTGGAGAGAAATGTAAAAATTATCTAAAGAAGAAGGTAATTAGGTAACAAATAAATAAATACGTATACAAGAGAGAGCCATTCTAGGAATAAGAATGAGGGTGCATGAACCAAACACTGATTAATTCACATCTGTGCTTCTGACATGGGCAACCACCCACCCAGGAAAGAGTTCAAAGCTGACACACATAAGGGAGGACCACCGTGAGGCCAGGGAGGGGAGGACCCATTGACTACAGATTATCATGTATCCAATTAGCTGCATCTGTCATCCAGAAGCAGAAAAACAACAATTTAAGTAGAAAGACTAAATGGATGCATGAAGGCATGAATGAGTGAAAGAATGAGGAAAAAGATTTGCATTGACTGATGAGGAGGGGGTTGTAGAGGGGGTTAGGGTTCAGCCAAGCCCTGGTGCCTGGTCTCCAAAAGAATGAAAGGCAGTAAGAAAGAAAGAATGAAAGACTGGTAGAAAAACCAATTAAGATGGGGAAAAAATCAACATAAACAAAAGAAGTAAGAAAGATAATAAATAAGTATGCCAAACAACTACATGTATGAGAGAGGACTGGTTTAACACTGATCTTCCACATTAATTCAAATCTGTGGCCCCGAAGTTTATAAATAATAAAAACAATACCATACACAAAAGACACAGTGAATAAATCCATGTGTTCCATGAGAGAGCAAGAAAAAGAGTTTGAAAATAAAGGGAAAGACTAGGAGAAAATTATGTAGGAAAAGAAATTAAAATAGACTTATAGGGGGAAAGGCACTTACTAGGTAAGTATTTAAATATAATGAACAAATATTCATTAAATATAATTAGTAATAAAAAGCGAGTTTCTACAGTAAAAAAACACCAAAAAACCCAAGTGGCTAAAAAGAAAGAAGGAATTAGCAGAGGAATGGTTGTGTGAATAAATGAATAAGAAATGATGATTTGAGAAAACAAGGAATGGAGGCATAGAAAATTATGACAAGATGAATATAAGCAATAAAAACATTAAGTGAATATATATGTATATATGTATGTATACACACACACACACATATGAGAGAGAGAGAGGGCCATGCTAGAACAAAAAAATGAGACAATATCTTGACACCCAAATTATGACTGATTGAAAACTGGGCTCTTGATGTAATTAAATAAACCCTAAAGCAAAGCACCAGTACAGGAAATTAACAAGCAAAAGGGCGCCCCCCGGACAGGTGCTGAGAAGGCTCCAGGAACCACAGATGATGGTTAATCCAATTCTGGGCACCTGAGGCCCATAGATAAAAGGATAAATATTGAAATAAAGGAGTGACAGGAAGGATGAACAGATATCTGAGCGGCTGCCTTAGAAACGGCTGTGCCAGCATCAGCCAGGGCAGTGCTGCACATGGGATGGATACTCATGTCACTCTAGGGAGCATGTCACCTGTGTTCCCTAAACATGAACAGATGCAAGAAAAAAGCATCAGAGTTAAAGAGACAAGGAAAGCAAGATGAAATTAAGTGAAAGAGAAGGAAAAACACCCACCAAAAAACCTGTATAAAGGTAACATGGGTGCGTCTCAAATAGAAAAGACTGTTGGGGCTGGTAATGGGTCATCATTACTCCTAAAGATGGATGAGATCATCCGATCCTATGTCCAGGGCAAGGGAAAATGAGAATAAAAAAAAGGGAAAGAATAAATAAACAAACCAAAGTGATAAATGGCTAGTTAAGAGGTTGTCTGAACAGGGATTATAATTGGTTTACATACATACCCCTTAAATAGATAAATACATTACACCTTTCAAAAAATAAATTAAAAATTGAGGAAACACTGGCCCAAACCAAAAACAAAACAAAACGAAAACAGCCACTGCAGTAAAATATATGCAATCAAGGTATATAAATAAAATCATAAATACTGAATGTAAAAGGTGACTAAATGCAGGGAAGAAAAATTGCGAGGGAAAATAAATACATGGGCCAGTGAGGTTCATTTTACACATGGGGTTTTGACTAATGCAATTTCACAGGAGACCTAATAAGTAAAAGAAGACCCAGAATAAGAAAGAAAGGACAAATGCATGAGTGAGTGAATGAATGAATGAATGAATGAGGATTGGAGCTGCATAGGCCAGGGATGAGGATGTAGCATGTAGGACTCTGGTGCATCATATGCACCTGAATTTATAAGAATGAGAGAATGTACAGAAAGGTGAGAGGAAGGGATAAAGATGAAATTTGGGAAGAAATAAAAAAAATAATGAGGAATAAAAATTATACATGAATGAATAAAGAGGACTTGTGAAAGGAGGGCTTATGAACTAAGGGCTATGATTCATTTAAAGCTGTGGTTCTGAAGTCCATAAATAAAATAATCAAATCTAATCTGATTTGATTCAAATGAGTGAATGGATGAGTGACTGAAGGAAGGAAAGGAGAGAGGAAACAGGAAGGGAAGGAGGGGATAGGAGGAAGAAAGGGAGGGAGGAACCTTCCTTCCTGTTTTGGGCTTCCTGTGATCTAGTCAGTTGAAGAAAGTGGGAACCAGGGAAGACGTCTCTTGGCAAGTCATGTGCCTGTTACATGCACTGTACCTGGCAGGGAGGCGCTGGCTCAGGAAGCTGTCAAGTGATTGCCATTGCTTGGTGTGTACTCCATTTTACTTCAGCTTTCTCATCCTCAGTTTCTCCATCTGTAGCCTTGGAATGGCATCAGCTTCCCACTTGGATTGATCAGGGTGTGTGTGGGGGGGCGTGCGGCAGATGCTCATATGCCTATTGGCAGTGCTCTATGACCTAGATAGGCAGAAGGGCTCAATGCAGGGCCCTGCAGAAGGTTGCATGAGCAAGGGGTGTTGGGCCAGGTGGGTGTCTTGGCCCCTCCTTGGGCATGAGTCACCTGTGAGGATGGAGGATGGAGGATAGAGGTTGGGCCTCTGGGTAAGACAAGCCAAGGGCCTCTTGTGTTCCTAATATAAACAGTATAAATGGCACATGACCTAGAGAATGAGGTCATCCATCAACCTGACATAGCACCCATCTTTCTTTATCCCCTTCAAATTCTTGTCTAATGCACACTTTTGAAAAATGAACATCTTTTTTTTAATGACCTAACTGCCTTTCCTCACCACATACACTGTTTTTATGCCCTGCCTTTTCCATTAATATGCTGTCATCAACAATTTTCTTGCTTGCATAGTCTTCATCACCTCACTAGATGCATTGTGTCTTATTATTCACAACACCTACTTGCTATTGTTATGCATAGCATCTTTCCTTTTAATGTTATAAATTATGTCACAGCTAATGGCTTAGCACACCCACTTTCTCTCATTCTTATGAATTATCTTCCTACACCCAGAAATGATCATTGCTTCATAGGCATGTCAGTTTCTCTTGTTAGACTGTGAGCCCCTAAGGGCAACAGAACGTTGAGTTGATCTTTGCATCTCCAATGTCCAGCATGTTACAGATACTAAATATTGCTTTGTTGGATGATTAGATGGAAAGATGGGTGAAAATCTGAATGAGAAGATAAATGGTGGGCTGATGGATGAGAAGATGGAAGGTTGGATAAAGATGTAGTGACTAGGCCTTGGCTGTCGTGTTTCAGTGTTTAGAGTGTCAGCCTACACAACTGGTGATCACAGGTTCCATTCCTGGGTCAAGGGCATGTACCTGGGTTGCAGACTCTATCCCTGCCGTGGTTGAGGTGTATGGAAAAGGCATCCAATTGATGTGCCTCTCTCGTGTTGATGTTTCTCTTTCTCTCTCCCTTACTCCTCCCTCCCCCATCCCTTGCACTCTTTCTGAAAATCAATGTAAAAAATATCTTTACTCTTTGGGTGAGGATTAAAAAAAGATGTAGTGACTGGGTGATTGGTTGAGAGGATGAGAAGATGAAAGGGGAGATGAAGCTGCAGTGAGTGGGTGAGTGGTTGACTGATGGATAAGAGGATAGAAGGATGGATGAATGTAGTGAGTAGATGACTGGTTGGCTGATGGATGAGAGGTAAGTATAAATGAAGATGTGAATGAATAGTATGAATGAGAGGATGGAAGAATGGATGAAGATGTAATGGCTGGGTGATTGCTTGTCTGAAAAATGAGAGGATGGAGGGATGAATGAAGATGTAGTGAGTGGTAAGTGATTGACTTATGAATGACAGAATGGAAGGATGAAAGGATAGATGAAGATGTGAATGAATAGGTGAGTGGCTAGTTGATGGAGAAAAGGATGAAAGGATTTAAGATGTGAGTATGCGTCAGTGGTTGAATAATGGGTGAGAGGATGGAAGGATGGATGAAGATATAGTGAGTGGATGATTGTTTAACTATTCAATAACAGGATGGAGGAATGGATGAAGGTGTAGTGAGTGGTCAGTAATTGGCTAATGGATGAGATAATTGAGAGGGAAAGATGGATAAAGATATGAGTAGGTAAGTGTCTATTGGAAGAGAGGATTGATGAAGGGAACAAGATGTAGTGAGTGGTTGGCTAATGCATGACAGGATGGATGTTTGGATGAAGGTTTAGTGGGTGGTCAGTGTTTGGCTAACAGATAATAGCATGGATGGATGAAGATGTGAATGAGTGGGTGAGCAGTTGGCTGATGGATGAGATGATGGAAATATGGATGAAGGTGTAGTGAATGAATGAATGATTGGATGATTAATGAGAGGATGGGAAGTATTGATGAACATGTAGTAAGTGATCAGTGATTGGCTATTGGATGAGAGGATGGAAGCATGGAAGAATGGAAGAAGTGAATAGTGGGTAAGTGATGGCTGATGGATGACAGGATGGAAAGATGGGTGAAGATGTGACTGTGGTTCATAGTTGGTTCATGGATGAGAGGATAGAAGTATAAATGAAGATGTGAATGAGTGCTCAGTGGTTTACTGGATAATCAGAAGGAAAGAGGGATGAAGATGTAATGAGTGGGTGATTGGTTTGCTAATAAATAAGAGAATGGAGGACTGGATGAAGAATGTAGTGAATGGTTTGTGATTGGTTAGTGAAGGAGAAGATGGAAGGAAGGGTGGATGAAGATGTGAATGATTAGGTGAATGGTTGGTTGATGGGCAGGAGAATGAAAGGATGGAAGGATGAAAGGATCAGAGGATGGATGTCTGGATGAAGATGTAGTGAGTGGGTTAGTAGTTGATTAATGGATGAGATATGGAAAAATGGATGAAAGTGTAGTGAATGAGTGATTGGCTAATGATGAGAGCATGGAGGGATGGATGAAGATGTAGCAAGGGCTCAGTGATTGCCTAGGTGATGGGAGGATGGTAGAATAAAAGGGTGGATGAAGATGTGAATGAGTGACTGGTTGGCTGTTGGATGAGAGGATGGAAAGATTGAAGATGTAGTGAGTGGTCAGTGATTGGCTCATTGATGAGAGGATAGAAGGGTGGGTGAAGATGTAGTGAGTGGGGTGAGTAATTGTCTAATGGATGAAAGGATGGGAGAATGGAAGGATGGATGAATGTGTATTGAGTGAATGTCTGATTGACTGATGGATGAGAGAATGGATAGAAGGATAAAGATGTAGGAATAGTCAGCAATTGGCTAATGGATGAGAGAATGGACATGTGGATGAATGGGTGAAGACCTGAATAGTGGATAAGTGGATGGATGATGGATGTCAGGATGGAGGATGGGTGAAGATGTAGTGAGTGGGTTTTTGGTTGGCTGATGGATGAGATGATGGAAATATGGATGAAGGTGTAATGAGTGATGACTGACTGATGGATGAGAGGATGGAGGGATGGATGAAGATGTGACTGTGGGTTTGTAGTTGGTTGATGGCTGAGAGGATGGAAAGATGGATGAAGATGCAGTGAGTGAGTGAATAATTCTCTGATGAATGAGAGGATGTAAGTATAAATGAAGCTGTGAAAGAGGTCAGTGGTTGACTGATGGATAATAGGATGGAAAGATGAATGAAGATGTAATGAGTGGGTTACTGGTTGGCTAATAAATAAGAGGATGGAGGGATGATGAAGATGTAGTGAGAGCATGATTGGCTGATGGATGATAGAATGGAGGAATGGATGAAGGTCTAGTGAGTAGTCAGTGATTGGCTAACAAATCTAGAGCATGGATGGATGAAGATGTGAATGATTAGGTGAGTAGCGTCTGATGGAGGAGATGATAGAAATATTGATGAAGGTGTAATGAGTGAATGGATTATTTGATGATTGATGGAGGGTTTGGTGAATATGTAGTAAGTGATCAATGATTGACTATTGGATGAGAGGATGGAAGCATGGATGAATGGATGAAGATGTGAGTAAGTGGTGGCTGATGATGATAGTATGGAAGGATGGATAAAGATATAACTAGGTTCATAGTTGATTCATGAGAGGGTAGAAGTATAAATGAAGTGTGAATTTGTGCTCAGTGGATAATTGGAGGGAAAGATGGGTAAGATGTAACGAGTGGGTGATAGGTTTGCTAATAAGAGAATGGAGGGATGGATGAAGTTGTAGTGAGTGGTCTTTGGTTAATTAAGGAGAATTTGGAAGTAAGGGTGGATAAAGATAGGTGAATGGTTGGTTGATGGGTAGGAGAATGAAAGGTTAGATGCAGATGTGAGTGTGGGTTAATTATTGGCTGATGGGTAAGAGGATGCAAGGATGGGTCAAGATTTAGTGAATGATCAGTGATTTCCAAATGAATAAGGGGATGGGTGGAAGGATGAAGATGTGAATGACAGGGTCAGTGGTTGCCTGATGGATCAGAGGATGGAAGACTGGATGAAGATGTAGTGAGTGGGTCAGTAGTTGACTGATGGGTGAGAGATGGAAAGCTGAATGAAAGTGAAGTGAGTGAATGAGTGATTGGCTGATGAATGAGAGGATGGAGGCATGGATGAAGATGTAGCAAGTGGTCAGTGATTGGCTAATTGATGAGAGTATGGAAGAATAAAAGGGTGGATGAAGATGGGAGTGTGGGTCAATAGCTGGCTGATGAGAGAGAGGATCATAGGATGGATAAAGATGTAGTGAATGGTCACTGATTGGCTAATGGATGTGGTTCTCAACCTTTCTAATGCCGCAACCCTTTAATACAGTTCCTCATGTTGTGGTGACCCCCAACCATAAAATTACTTTTGTTGCTACTTCATACTGTAATTTTGCTACTGTTATGAATCGTAATGTAAATATCTGTGTTTTCTGATGGTCTTAGGCGACCCTACTAGCAGTTCTCAACCTGTGGGTCATGACCCACAGGTTTAGAACCGCTGCTGTAGAGCCTAAGACCATCAGAAAACACAGATATTTACATTACAATTCATAACAGTAGCAAAATTACAGTTATGAAGTAGCAACAAAAATAATTTTATTCTTCCAGCAGTGGTTCTAAACCTTTGGGTCATGACCCACAGGTTGAGAACCGCTAGTAGGGTCGCCTAAGACCATCAGAAAACACAGATATTTACAATACGATTCATAACAGTAGCAAAATTACAGTATGAAGTAGCAACAAAAATAATTTTATGGTTGGGGGTCACCACAACATGAGGAACTGTATTAAAGGGTTGCGCCATTAGAAAGGTTGAGAACCACTGGATTAGAGGATGGAAAGATAGAAGGATGGATGAAGGTGCAGTGAAAGGTCAGTGATTGCCTAATGGATGAGAGGATGGAAGGGTGAACATATGAAAGACTGTATCAGTGAATGGCTGATGGATGAGAGGATGGAGGGATGGATGAAGATGTAACAAGTGGTCAGTGATTGGCTAATGGATTAGAGGATGGATGAAGATATAGTGAGTTGGTCAGTGGTTGGCTGCAGGATCAGAGGATGGAAGACGATGAAAATTTAGTGAGTGGGTCAGTAGTTGACTGATGCATATAAGATGGAAGGATGGATGAAAGTGTAGTGAGTGAATGAATGATTGGCTGATAAATGAGAATATTGAGGGATGGATGAAGATGTAGCAAGTGGTCACTGATTTGATTGGCTAATAGATGAGAGGATGGAAGAATAAAAGGGTGGATGAATATGTGAATGACTGAGTGGTTGGCTGCTGGATGAGAGGATGGAAGGATTGATGAAAATGTAGTGAGTGGTCAGTGATTGGCTGATTGATGAGAGGATGGAAGGGAGGATTAAATTTTAATGAGTTTGTGAGTGGTTATCTAATGGATGAAATGATGGAAGAATAGATAAAAACGTAGTGAATAGTCAGTGATTGTCTAATGGATGAGAGGATGGAAGAATGGATGAATATGTATTGAGTGAATGTCTGATTGACTGATGGATGAGAGAATGGATAGAAGGATAAATATGTAGTGAACAATCAGTGACTGGCTAATGGATGAGAGGATGGAAGTGTGGAAGAATGGATGAAGATGTGAATAGTGGATAAGTGGATGGATGATGGATGACAGGATGGAGGATGGGTGAAGATGTAGTGAGTAGATGAAAGGATGGAAGAATGGAAGGATGGATGAATGTGTATTGAGTGAATGTCTGATTGACTGATGGATGAGAGAATGCATAGAACGATAAAGATGTATTGAATAGTCAGCAGTTGGCTAATGGGTGAGAGAATGGAAGTGTGGAAGAATGGGTGAAGACCTGAATAGTGGGTAAGTGGATGGATGATGGATGACATGATGGAGGATGGATGAGGATGTAGTGAGTGGGTTTTTGGTTGGCTGATGGATGAAGGTGTAGAGAGTGAATGACTGATGGATGGGTGGATAAAGATATGACTGGGTTTATAGTTGGTTGATGGCTGAGAGGATGGAAGGATGGATGAAGATGCAGTGAATGGGTGAATAGTTGGTTGATGAATGAGAGGATGTAGATATAAATGAAGATGTGAATGAGAGGTCAGTGGTTGACTGATGGATAATAGGATGGAAAGATGGATGAAGAGGTAATGAGTGGGTTATTGGTTGGCTGATAAATAAGAGAATGGAGGCATGGATGAGGATGTAGTGAGTGGTCTGTGACAGGTTAATGGAGAAAACGATGGAAGGAAAGAAGGGGAGATGAAGATGTGAGTGAGTAGTTGAGTAGTTGGTTGATGGATAGGAGAATGAAGGTTGCATGAAGATGTGAGTGTAGGTCAATAGCTGGGCTGATGGGTGAGAGGATGGAATGGTGGAAAAAGAGGTAGTGAATGGTCAATGATTGCCTAACCAATGAGGGGATGGAAGAATGGGCGAAGAAGTAAATGATAGTGTGAATGGTTGGCTGATGGGTGAGAGGATGAATGAATGGATGAAGATGTAGTGAGTGAATGAGTGATTGGCTGACAGATTAGAGGATTGAGGGATGGATGAAGATGTTTTGAGTGGTGATTGGTTGGCTGATGCCTGAGGGGATGGAAGCATGGATGCTGGTGTAATAAGTGGTTAGGGATTTGCTAATGGATGATATGGTTGAAAGATAGAAGGATTGATGAAGATGTGATTGAGTGGGTAAGTGGGTGTCTGAAGGATGAGATGATGGAGGGATGGATGAAGATGTGATTAAATGGATATAAGGAGGGATGAAGATGTAGAGAGTAGGTCAGTAGTTGGCTGATGTATGTCAGGTTGAAGGAAAGATGAATTTGTAGTGAGTGAATGAGTGATTCACTGATGTATGAGAGGATGGAAGGATAAAAGGATGGCTGAAGATGCAAACGAGTGGTTGGATTAGAGAATGAGAGGATGGAAGAAGATGTGAGTGGGTGATTGGAACAAGGATGAAAGGATGAAAATATGAGGAGGTGAGTGGTTGGTTGATGAATGATAGGATGGAGGGATTAATGAAGATGTGAGTGTGTCAGTGGTTGGCTGATGGATGAGACAATTGAAGGATGGATGACAGTGTAGTGAGTAAATGAGTGAATGGCTGATTGATGAGAAGATAAAGAAATGGATGCAGATGTAGTGAGTAGTCAGTGATTGCTAATGGATGAGTGGATGGAAGGTGAGAAGGATAAATGGAGATGTAGTGAGTTGGTGAATGATTGGTTCATCAATTAGAGAATGGAAGTATGGTATAAAGTGTAGCGAGTGAATGAAAATTAGCTGATGGATGAGAGTATGGAAGGATTGGTGCATAGGTAGTGGGTGGGATTTTGGTTGGCTGATGAATAAGATGGAAGGATGGATGAAGGTATAGTGAGTGAATAAGTGAATGCCTGATGGATGAGAGGATAAAGGGATGGATGAAGATGTAGTGAGTTGTGACAATTGGAAAATGGGTGAATGCATGGAAGGTTAGAAGGATGCACGAAGAAGTAGTGAGTGGGTAAGTAGTTGGCTGATGGATAGAGGATCATCGAAAGATGGATGAAGGTCTAATGAGTAAATTAATGATTGGCTGATGGATTAAAGTATGGAAGAATGGAAGGATGGATGAAGATTTAGGGAGTGGGTTTTTAGTTGGCTGATGGATGAGATGAGGAAAGGATGCATGAAGGTGTAGTGAATGAATGAATGATTGGTGGTTGAATGAGAGGATAAAGGGATGTATATAGATGTGAGTTGTCAGTATATGACTAATGGATGAGAGGACTGAAGGATAGAATGATGGATGAAAGTGTAGTGATTGAGTGAGCGGTTGGCTGATTGATGAGAAGATGGAGGGATGATGAAGATGTAATGAGTGGGTTTTTAGTAGGCTCATGGATAAGACAGTGGAAAGATAGATGAAGGTGTAGTGAATGACTGAGTGATTGGATTATGGATGAGAATATGAAAAGATGGATTATGATGTAGGGAGTAATCAGTGATTGGCTAATGGATGAGAACATGTAATGATGGAAGGATGGATGAAGATGTGAATGAGTGGGCGAGTGTTGGACTGATGAATGAGATGATGGGAAGGAGAGATGAAAATGTAGTGAGTGGTCAGTGTATTGTTAATGATGAGAGGATGGAAGGATAATAAGATGGATAGAAAATAAGTTGGATGATGGATGAAGATGTTGTAAGTGGGTGAATGGTAGGATGATGGGTGAGAGGATGGTAGGATGGATGACTGTATAGTGAGTAAATAAATGATTGGCTGATGGATGATAGGCTGGAAGAAAGGATGAAGATGTAGTGAGTGGGTTTTTGTTTGGCAGATGGATAAGACAGTGTAAGGATGGATGAAGGTATAGTGAGCGATTGAGTGATTGACTAATGGATGAGAGGATAGAAAGATGGATGGAAAGAGGATAGAAAGAGGATGGAAAGACGGATGAAGGTATAGTGAGTGAATGAATGATTGGCTGATTGATGAATGGAAGGAAGGATGAATGGATGAATGGAAGGTGTAATGTGGTCAGTGATTGGCTAATGGATGAGATAATCAAATGATCAAGTAGTGAGTGAGTGGGTAAGTGATTGGCCTATCAATTAGAGAATGGATGAATATGCTGTGATCTGTCATTGATTGGCTAATGGAAAAGAAGATGGCAGGATGGATGGATGGATGGTTGTAGATGTAGTGAGTTGGTGAGTGGGTGGCTGGATGAGAGGATGGAAGGATGGATTAATGTGTACTGAGTGATTGACTGATTGCCTGATGGATGAGAGGATGAAGGAATGAATGAAAGTGTAATGAGTTGTCAATGATATACTTGGGAGGTTGGCGATGATCCACCCATCCATCCATCCTTGAATTCGTCCTTCATTTCTTGATGTGGTGTTTTGGCCTCTCCCATTTCTGAAAGCAAACCCCTTCCTTTGGGTGTGGTGTGTAGTGCCATGGGCTGTGATCATATAGCAAACATCATATTTATAGCTTCTTCCTCCAGAATCACTGCTGTAAGCAAGTCCCAGCTGAATCTCATTTGCCATTGTCACCCACATGGCTTCCTTCTGCATGGTGCTTTCCCATGCATCACACACAGTGATGAATCCAGGACTGGGGTCTGAAAGAGGCCCCTGCCCACCAGCAGAGACATCCTCCCCAGGCCACCCTGTCTGGTGGTGCATGGTCCCTGCCATAACCTTTGCCTTCCACCTTCCAGGTTCCTCCACCAGATGTCCGTGGTTGTAACCAAGTCTTTCATCCCTTAATTCCTTCATTCCTTCACTCCCAGTCAACACACAATTTTAAAAATCAGCTAGTGCTATACTAGGGCCAGCTCACAAGGATTCATTCTGACATCTCCTTTAAAGGAGAGCTGAGCAAGTTTGCAAGGGGCTGTGTTTGTGTGTCAGTCATCAGGTGAGACCCTTATTCAGCTGCCACTTCCAAGTCTGAGTTCTGTTGAAAGTTTGATTATCTTTTCCAACTTTGTTCCTTACAAAACGAGGTTGATTAGTAATCAGTAAACTGTGTTCCCTGCGTGCTCAGAAATCACAGCCCATATTTTCAAGAGGCTCGAGTGAGAGCCAGGGGGCCTGAGTTGAAGGGCTGGTTCCAGCCGCGAGCAGGCTTTCAAGTCATTAGCGCACCTTGGTCTGGCGCCACAGAGGAGATCTTAGAGCCATTCCTGCCCCATTTGAGATTAGTTAATGCTCAGCTCTATTTAGAGAAAATTGGGGGAGATGATTGCTCTTGTGGATGACAAGGACCATGCCCTGTGAGGGGTCTGTAAGGAACAACTCATCAGTGAAGCAGGGTGTCCAAGGCACATGGCACTTTGCAAACCCTAGATGCAGCCCCCAGCATCCATGCTGGTCCCAGACCCAGTGAGACCCCCCTTACCCCATTCTTCCCAGCATGGGACAAGATTTGGGCCTTGGGGACACTACTGAGAACTCAGCGTTTTATTTATTGCATTGAAGAGTAGGTAGACTGGGCAAAGCCAGAACCTTGGAGCTAGACAAATATGTGGCGTTTAAACTTAAGGTGACTGCTTGGGTCTATCTTCGGTGGGAGGGGGGCGGACGGCGGGACCTAGCACCCACCTTGCAGGGCAGATGTTGAGAGGTGGGGCTCTAGAGGTCTTGCCTATTTAGTCTCTGGTCCTGGTGTTACTATTTGCCAGTGTAGTGGTCTTTGGGCAGGTTATTTAAACCACCGCGAGTCTTGGCGTTCCCATCTGTAGATTGGGTACATCATGATTATGTCGTCTAGGGGATGCTGGTGGACACTGAGAAAGGTGACTGTGCCTGGCTGCACCCCGTGTGCTGGTTCCCAAGAATCAAGATCTGGGTTTGAGGCTGGCCCAGCACCTTTTTAAGCATGTTCGTTTGTGGGTGTGTGGGTGGGAGCTATGTGAGCTTGCTTACTGTAACCTGGAACTAGTCACATACCTGACATGGTTTTTGCTTCAGTGAGGTTATTTATATGAAAATAAATGCTTTGTTACCTGGCACACAGAAGCCCTCGCCCTCCTGGGGGCTTTGAGGCTGGCCATGTGTCCTGCAGTCTGTGGGCGCTGGTCACAGAGGACTCTGGCCAGGGGACTGTTGGACAGGGTGGAGGTGTGGGAGAAGAACCTGGCCAACTCTGGGGAGACAGTGAGGGAGGGAAAGGGTTACTTTTGCATACAGAGGTTTAACAGGTTTGGGGAAGAGAGGCCAAAATGGGAAGTTCAGGGAGAATTTCTAGAAACCCCCAGAGTAAGATGAGGCTGATCTTTTAGACAACACTCAGGTTTAATTGGAAATGGGTTGGAGAGCTGGGGTGGTCTTTGGAAAGGCTAGGAGTTCTAGATTTGGGGTTAGTGAGGTGAGCACTGTGAGAGGAGGCTGGTCGGGGCGGGCGCCATGACCAGAGTTGTGCTTCTGGAAGTCTGTGTGGGTGGAGGAGACCCAGGTGATGTGCAGGACACCAGAGGCTGCAGGGCACTAAGTAGACAGGCCTGAGCTGGTGGCTGGGTGCTCCCCTCGACCCCACGGCTGCTGGGAGTCAGGGCCTTTCCTGCGCTGTCCAGGTTCTCAGGCGCCCCGTCTGGTAAGCAGAGGGGTTCCTGTCCTCTCTGCGCTCCTGACCTGCCTGTCTGCATGAGAACTCTTGTTAGCCAGTGCGAGCGGGAGTGGGTGGCCTTCATCTGCACCTGTGTCTCTCTCAGCCTCCACAGCCACGGGGACGCCCTGCACACATCCCCTCGGGACAGGCTGGACCCAAAGACTCTGGACCCGGCTGCCCCCTGCGAGGAGGGGTGTGCCCTCCTCCTCAGCCTCCCCTGCGGTAGTCGCCCACCCTTTGCGGATGGACTTCACTGAGCTGAGGGTCAGACACGTGGGCTTGACCCCTGCCCACACCTTACGAACCCTGAGACTTAGGAGACTGGCTATGCCTTCGACATCCGCATCTGTGAAATGGGCTCTGCAACCTACCTCACAGGGTTGTTGTGAGGAGCCTGTGATGCGGTCTGAAAGTGCCCAACCTGGGGCTTGGCGCACCCTTTTGTGCTGTCAATAAATGTCTTTTTTGCCTTAATGAACACAGTAATGGATGTGCTACTAATGTAAGGATGGGTAAGTGTTAAATGTGCCTCTCACTGGGGCTTCTCTCTTTGGGCAGTGTGATGGGTGGGGAGGGGCAGGGGAGCCAGCTCCAGTCCCCACCTGTCCCCTACCCATCTGGCACTCAAGGGTGATAAGATGTCCTGAAGCAGGGCTGGCCTGGTGGAGGTTCTGGGACTGATGCACATTTGGATGAACTAACCTGGTTGGTCCCCCTTGTAATGGTCATAGGATGCCAGGGTTCTTTCCAGAAAGGAATATACAGAGATGGCGGAGGAAGTCTGAGTTGAGCTCACTGTCCTGGCTTCTGCAGCCTCAGAGGGGCTGCCCCCAGGGTTACAGCTCTTTTCCTCCTCACACATTGTGGTGGTGGAGGGAGGCCTCTGGCCAGGCAGTTACCATTTTAGAACTGATGGCAAGTGGATGGCCAACCAGGTACAGTCTCAAGCAGGACCCTGAGCCAACACTCATTCCACAAGATGGTTACTGAGCAGGACCCTGAGGGGGCTGCAGAGGCCAAGCCTTAGATGCTCCTCTGCCCCATGGCAGGGCCACCGAGTGCTGCTCAGACTGTCAGGCTATCGGACAGCAGCTTGTGTCTGGGGCTGGATGAGGGCAGAGAGCTTTGTACTCAAGTCTACACAGAGTCCTCGGGCCGGCCCACTTGGAATTGCTGAAGCAGATGAGCTGGACACACAACCCATGGGAAGGGAGAAGCTCACTGCCATCACCACTATTGTCACCGTCAAAGCCGAAGCCACAACCACCACCATTGCTACCTCTTTCTCCTTCCTTTCTTTCCTCCTTCCTCCTCCTTCCTCTTTCTCCTTCTCCTTTTTCTTTTGCTTTCTCCTTTCTCCTCCTCCCTTCTTACTCGTCACCGTCCTCTAGTGAGGTGACTTAGAGAAATACAAGTGAATACAGCCATGAGTGCACAGGCATAATATAGCTCCTTTTCAAAGAGAAAGAACCACCTGGATAAGTCAAGAAGACCTGACCCCAGTCCCCGATGGCAATGGATACATGGATGGTGCTGAGTGATGGTCCAGGCATCAGTGAGACCAGGAGGAGACAACCTCCAGAGTATGCCCCACACAAATGAGTCTATGCCCTACCAAGAGAGGGTAGACAGTCCAGGATAGTGCTGTGTGTGATGGGTAAAGCTGAGTCATTAAGAATGAGGGATTTCTAGATGTTCCAGAGCTGAGACTATAGCTCCAGCCTCCATTGAAGCTCAGAGGTCCATGATGAGTGGCCCTCATGATGTTCCAGATCTGAGAACCCAGCTCCAGCCTCTGATGGAGCTCAGAGGTCCATGATGAGCAGTCCTCTTGATGTTCCAGATCTGAGACTCCAGGTCCAGCCTCTGAAGAGGGGCCATCTTGATATTCCAGAACGGAAAACCCAGCTCAAGTCTCCAATGAAGCTCAGATGTCCATGATGAGTGGTCCTCCTAAGGTTCCAGATCTGAGAACCCAGCTTCAGTCTCTGATGAGTGGCCCTCTTGATGTTCCAGAACTGATAACCCATCCCCACCTTCCGATGAAGCTCATATACCGATGAGTGGCCCTCTTCATGTTCTAGAACTGAGACCTCTGCTGTAGCTTCTGATAAAGCTCAAATGTCCATGACGAGTGGCCATCTTGATGTTCCAGAACTGAGAACCCAGTTCTATCCTCCAATGAAGCTCAGGTGTCCATGATGAAGGGTCCACTTGATGCTCCAGATCTGAGACCATAGCTCCAGCTTGTGATGAAGCTCCAAATGTCCATGATGAGTGGCCTCTTGATGTTCCAGAACTGAGAACCCAGTTCCAGCCTCCAATGAAGCTCAGATGTCCATGATGAAGGGTCCTCTTGATGTTCCAGATGTGAAACCCCAGGTCCAGCCTCTGATGGAGCTCAGATGTCCACAATGAGTGGCCCCATGATGTTCCAGATCTGAGATTCCAGCTTCAACTCCAGCCTCCGATGGAGTTCAGATGTCCACGATGAATGGCTGTCATGATTTTCCAGATCTGGGACCTCAGCTCCAGCCTCTGACAGAGCTCAGATGTCAACAATGAATGGCCCTCTTGATGTTTCAGATCTGAGACTCCAGTTCAAGCCTCTTCTGAAGCTCAAATGTCTATGATGAGTGGCCATCTCAATGTTTCAGAACTGAGACCCAGCTCCAGCCTCCAGTGAAGCTCAGATGTCCACGATGAATGGCTCTCATGATTTTCCAGATCTGGGACCTCAGCTCCAGCCTCTGACAGAGCTCACATGTCAACAATGAATGGCCCTCTTGATGTTCCAGATCTGAGACTCCAGTTTAAGCCTCTTCTGAAGCTCAAATGTCTATGATGAGTGGCCATCTCAATGTTTCAGAACTGAGACCCAGCTCCAGCCTCCAGTGAAGCTCAGATGTCCATGATGAATGGCAGTCATGATGTTCCAGAACTGAGAGCCCAGCTCCACCTTTTGATGAAGCTCAAATGTCCATGATGAAGGGTCTACTTGATGCTCCAGCCTCTGATGGAGCTCAGATGTCCATGATGAGTGGCCCTCATGATGTTCCAGATCTGAGAACCCCAGCTCCAGCCTCTGATTGAGTTCAGATGTCAGCAATGAATGGCCCTCAGATGTTTCAGAACTGAGAATCCAGCTCAAGTCTCCAATGAAGCTTTGATGCCCATGATGATGGCTCTGCTTGATGTTGTAGAGCTAAGACCTCAGCTCAGACCTCTGATGAAGCTAAGATGTCCATGATGAGAGGTCACTTGATGTTCTAGAGTCAAGATCCTAGTCCAGTCTCCAAAGAAGTTTTGACATGCACAACTGGTGAGAAATCTTCAAAGCCATGGATTTGCTGGGAAGGAGTAGATGTGGCTGAGGTTTGACTTGATCAGAGATGGCAGAGGAGACTCTGCCCTTCACTCATGCCTTGTGGCCCTCCTCATTAGCATCATTGGAGGTAGCATTTTAATCTGAGGGAAGCTGGGTTCCAGATGCATAAGGAGACATGTGCACTGGGGACTCCTGGCAGGAGGATGGGTGTTAAGAAGAGCATGGTAGCAGAAATCAAGGATTGTGTCTGGGGAACTGCCTACAAAGCCTGCCCATGGGTGTGTATCTCTCCAGCAAAGTACGGTTTTATGTCTTTTAGTTGTGCTAGACTCACAGCTGGCCACACACCAGCCTTGACTCATAGGGCTGCCAAGTTGGCTGGACCCTGGAATGTAACCCAAGCTCATTTCTGCGGCTTAGCTGCTCTGCCAGGGGAAGGTGCTAAACGCCCACTCGCCTGCCCGGCGTGAAGCTGAAGTCTTGGGGCTGGTCAGATCTGGTTGCCTCTTTCCAGCAACTGAAGTTTATTGAGAATTGGGACTGGGACAGGGCTGGACCATCATGATGGGCACGGAGATGGCATGGATGGCAACTACATGGGGACAAGATGGCAGCTTTGCAGATGTAGCTGCACTTTAGGCTTGGACCTTGCCCTGAGCACCTTGACCATAGCTGTGCTCCTTCAGGAACTTGGTTGACATCAGACTCTTTACTTGGTTGGAAAGAGATGACAGTTAAAGAAATAAGGCCCAGAATATTGAATTGCTCAGAAACCATAGAATGTCATGGATAGACATTGAGGTGAAGCTATGAAAAGTGTCAACTTCGGGAGGAGAGACTACTGGGTATTATTCTGGGCATGCTGACTCTGAAATCTCAAGATTTGATGGTTCTGAAAATCTGATATCATCAGTTATGTCATTAAGACACAGCTCCAATAATATATCCCAGGAACTGATGTATTTTATGCAGTTGTTGTCTGCACGAAAGGGAGCAGCTAGCAAGAGTTTTTGAAAAAAACAAAAACAAAATGAGCACATCTTGACGATGCCAACATCATTTTGGTGATATTTCCTGGAAATTCATTAGACTTTGGAACTATGCACACAGAAACTTTTATGAGTAATTGGAACTCAAGACTTCAGATGGAATGAAGGAGAAATGTTTTAGAGACTGCCTCACCCCACCACCACCCTCATTTGACCAAGTTATTTTTAGGAGAGTTCCAAGAACAAACAATTATTAGAATCACTCATTACTGATTTCCTAGAAGTCCAGACAACAAATTCGAAGCCAAATGCAAAACGGATGAGCCAGGTTTGTGATGTCTGTGAAGAACATGTGAAATTTGCTCCCTAAAGTCATTAGTTTAGGGAGATAGGCTCCAAGTAGAATTGCAATAGTGGCAGGAGGGATGGGTGGAGCCTGTGGATCACCAGGTAGCATCTCCTGACTTGAGTCAGATAGATTGGAGGTTATTACACAGCCCCTCTCAGGAAGGTCGTCAAACTCCAAGATGTTGGGGATGTGTGCTAGGCATTGTGCTGAGACTCTGGGGGCAGAGATGAATGCAATTCAGAGCCTGCCCTCCAAGAGGGAAAGGTCAAATTCCAAATGGTGCTGCTATGTTCTCAGCATAGGGCCCATAGTGGTCTCCCAGTTCACTCCCCCATTTTACAGATGAAGACACTGAGGCCGAGAGAAAGGTTGGTTCCTGATGTTCCTTAAGACCAGACCTCTCTCTGGAGGCCATGGAACCACTATACCCTATCACAGCCTGCATCTGATTTCGCTGAGATTCAGGAAGACCCCGGAAGCCTGAGTGGATCACCTTCAGTCATCCATCAAGAGGGCAGAAATAGGAAGGCTTGGCTCCAGATCTCCCACCGCTTGGGCAGAGTCACTTTGCTGGTCCCAGTGCCATGCTAGAAGACCAGACCACATGGTGCGAGGATGCTCTGGGAGGAATTTCATCTGGGAGTCCTGGGAACCAGGCCCCGCCGTAATTGGTCTCCGACTCTCTCCCTCAGGGCCTCAGTTTCCCCTCCACTCACTTTGTCTTGCTCCTGTTTGTTGGAGGGACATTCTCTGGTGGGAGTCACCACTCATACTTTGTAAGGAGCAGCCATTTGACTAAACGGATCAGTGGCAGGGAGAGTGGTGGTTACTGAGGAAGAGGAGGTCCTAGCCTTCTTCCTTCCCAGAAGGGACCAAGCTGGACCTTAGGGTTCACTGACACTCCCAGTTCAGCCTTTAGGAAGCAAGCAGGGCATGGAGATGCCCTGGCTGTACTTTCCCCCGCAAATGACTATAATTTTCCCCTTCTCCTGACCAGTGGCCGCCATTACCGGACTGTGGAGTGGCGTGTGGCAGGGTCAGGTATCTGAGCAAAGCTTTCTCTCAAGCTCCCCTCACAGCAGCCACCTGGGAGGCAGTGCTCCTAATACTGCCCTCCCTGTGCTACTCAGGGGACACTTTGGACCCTTCCCCCGTGGCACCCAGCTATCAAGGAGGGCCTCCAGGGAAGCCAGCCATATGTGGGTGGAGGTGGCTTGGGCAGATGAGTGGGCACCACAGTGGAGAGCAGGACAGCAGCTCATTGGCACAGAGAGTGAGGCCAAATTCAGGCCAGATGTTACTCGATTAGTCTGCAAAGGAGGGGGCCCCTCTCACCCCAGGGAGACAGTTATTAGACTAATTCGCTTGTGGGAAAGACCAAATTCCAGGGGGTGCAGCTGTGGTCTTAGTGTAGGGCCCATAGTGGTCTCTGTGAGCTCTGTTGCAGCTGAGGGGCCTCTATAGGCAGAACGTCCTGGGGGTGGGGGGGTGGGGGTGGGGTGGGGGTGGGAGTGGGTGGGGGTGGGGCTGGCAGGGTGATGTGGAGTATTACCTATATACCTGCACTTTACAAAGCACTTTATCTGTTTGCTTGGTGTTGGCTGGAGATGAATGGAGTGAGTGTGACTACCAGTGGACTGTGTGCTCGTCAGTCCCTCAGGTCAGGGGTGGGACCCTGGACTTGGAGAGGGGCAGAGGCTGCTCTGGGTGGACTCACATGTGAGTCCCCGAGGTCTGGGGTTAACCTCCTGTGGTCAGGAGGGGACTTTCCTGCGACATAATGGCGGGCCTCGGTGCCCCAGAATCAGAAGGCCATAGGTCTAGGAGGAAAGCCCCTCGCTACACCCCAGACCTAGCCTTTAGGAACTATTATTACCCAGCCTGGAACTCACCTCCCTCTACTTAGAATTGACCAGGACCCCAAGGGCCAGGCCTTAGCCTACCCTCCTCGCCCCCCCGCCACAGCCCGTGCCCATCACTTTCCAGCATGCGGCTTCCAGAGGGCTTCTGCCATCAGGGGCCATGGTCCGGGGATTACTAATAGCTGTATTCGTCCACCAGGTAGGCGCCTAGTGTGGGTGTTGGGTGACTTTCCTGGGTTAAGATCAGGTTTTGTCCTGGCCTAGGGAGGGCTCAGTGTGCAGGGAACCCTGGCCTGGGGGTAGATGTTTGCCTGTGCTTGCCTGGGTGTTGTTGTTGTTGTGTGTGTGTGTGTGTGTGTGTGTGTGTGTGTATGTGTGCGTATGCATGTGTGTGTTTCCATGTGTACCTGGGTGTGCATGTGTGTGCGTGTGTGAGTGTGCATGCATGTGCAGCCTGTGCTTGTGTGTGCATACGTGTGTGTATGTGTGTGCATATATGGCACATGTGTGAGCTTGTGTGTATATGTGTGTGAGGGGAATAGATGTTGAGTGAATGGAAGTGAGAGACAGAGTGGGTCTCTCCCTAACCCCAGACACCTAGCCTGGATTTCACATCCACTTCTCCCCAAGACCCCTGCCCTCAGTCACCCCTGCCACATTTCCCTCAGAGCTTTGTCCACTAGCCCATCTGTGCATCTAGTTCTGCCACAGTGGGCAGAAGAGTGGCACCTCAGTCCCCAGCCCCTTATCCTTCACTGTCCCATCCGCCCCCCACTCCCATTGCCGCTCCTTGGCAATGCTGCTATGGGTGCGGGAACTTGCTCCCATGAGCTGCTAATACTCCCTCATCAGCTCTGTCCAGTCTACCCAGGTAGCTTCTCCCTTCTGTGTTCTAGAATGGAGCCTTCCCCTCCCATAGCCCCCCAGCTCCTACCCCATTGCTTGGGGTTTTGACCAACCCCCCCTCCCACCAGCCCTTAGACCCCAGCTTCTGGGCAGCTTACAATAAACACTGAGACACCTCATGGATAGAGGGACAAGAATGGGTTGAGCACGGTTTGGCTGGGGCCCTTTGCCCAGCCTCCGCAGCCTCCCCAGCTCCTCCAGCTGCTGCCGGTGGTGTCTGCCACCCGGGGGCGCTGGCCAGCTACCTCCGAACCAGACACTGGCTGCTGTGCCACACCCTCAGCGGAGCCTCAGAGCTGGAGAACACCTGTGCGCTCGGACCAGATGCTGCACCGTCCAGGTCAGTTCCCACCGTGCTCCACGGTACCCCACTCCCTGTATCACTCAGGTGACTACTACCTGAAATTCGGACTCCAGAGGGCAATGTTTGTCCTCACTGATGCAGAGGAACACATTGACTTGGATTGCAAAGTGACCTAAATCAGTGGTCGGCAAACGCATTATTCAGCAGAGCCAAATATCAATAGTACAACAATTGAAATTTCTTTTGAGAGCCGAAAACCGACTTCTGCTCATGGGCCACGAAGTTTCAATCACACTGTACGTGCGTGCCCACACGTGGTGTTTTGTGGAAGAGCCACACTCAAGGGGTCAAAGAGCCACATGTGGCTCGTGAGCCTCAGTTTGCCGACCACTGCCCTAAATGACATCAGACTTTCTGATGAGAGTACGTTTTGTCCGATTGGCTTGCCAGTGCGTAGGGAGTGGACAACTCAAATGAGCTTCATTTGCAGCTCTGAGGTTGACAATTATCTAGGTATGTCACATATAAGTTATGCTATATGCAGGAGGCTGCATCGGTGCAACTCTTTAAGATTGGCATGAAAATTTTTGCTAATTAAAAAGGGGCTGTACGAGAGGGGGATGGGGGACTTTTCAAAATTCCTCTATGAGGTGTGCAAGCAAAAATGTTTGCCCACCCCTGTTATAGGGCGTCCGCTTTCCCTCACTGGCAAGGTTCTTGGGCTTGGTAATTGTTCTCCAAACTTTGCACATGATGGATATTGTGATAATGCAAGGGGGCGGGATGGGGTGTTGAATGGGACACTGGGTTGGGCTGTGACCTTCAAGAGCCTTTTTATGTTCCACCTTGACCTTCAGAGGTTTCCAGGCCCAGTGTGCGGGTCCTGGATTCTTCCTCCTCCCACTCTAGTCTTTTGGGGGTCCATCTCATGCATGTCTGTCACCATGGGCTCCATCCTCATGGCTCTCATCACCCAGCACTGCTTACTGTCACCTACAACTACCAGGTCCCAGGGCCTGGTCCTTCTTTCCCCATGGGTGGGTCATCTCGGGCTCCCCTCTCCTCCATTTGGCCTCTGTCATCCTGGGTGAAGCATCTCATCTCCATCACTGTGGACCTGGCCATCACCCATCTATCATCTACTTCACCTCCATCATCCTCGCTTCAGGCTCATCTGGCCTCTAGGGCCTTGTACATGGTAGGCTTTCATTCATTCGTTTGCACATTCGGTGAAGGTCTACTGTGTGCCAGGCCCTGTGCCAGACATCGAGTAAACGGACGTTGCCCTTGAAAAAGTGCACACCTCGGGGAGACGGACAAGAGTCGGCGGATGGCAGAGAGCCTGGGCCAAGGTGGCTTGGGGAAGTGTTACAGAGAAGGGCCCACCTGACTTATTTGTGAGGCAGGGAGAGGGGGCGGCCCAGAAAGGCGAAATTATGTGTGCCTTCTTTCCCGCTGGTGGCTGACATCTCAGAAATGGAGCCAGGAGCCCTGCCCCCCTCCCAGGTCCCTGGTATGGTTCCTGCCTCTCCATGAGCTTTTGGCTCCTCTCACTCTGCATCCCATTCTCTGGGCCAAGCCTCCTTGCTGTCTACTTTATTGGAGATTATCCAATCCTACCCAGATCGTTTGATGTTGGTTACATCTTTCCCTTGTTTCCTAATAGATGGTAAAACTGATGCTCAGACAGGTTTCTTGAATGTCACATGTAGGAACTCAGATGGAGGGTTAAGGATCAAATTCTTTCCACCAAACAATTTGGTGGAATGAATAAATGCATGAATGATGGGGGAGTTGTGGGGGAGGCAGACCTTGCACAGCCCTGGAGTTATTTAAGGCAGAGTTCAAGAACAGGAATGTGGGTTGATTGAGGGAGAGTTTTTGGGAGAGGTGATGGGTGGGTTAGTCTGTGATGGGACTGGTCATGCTTCTGGGCTAAAATCAGAAAATGGAAGACTAGATTGTGAATTGTTTGTAAAGCAAAATTTGTTCTATTGTAAAATTCTGAGCTATGTCCTTGCTACTCTGTGCTGTTACAATGTACTTACATTATCTAAAATGATGGTGGTCATGATGGTGTTTTGTCTATTGATTTTAATGTCTTTGGCTGTCAAATATCTATTTTTGAAGTTTCTAGGTCCTGGAGAGTCAGAATCTTGGACCCTGTACATGAAGACCTTGTGGATGTTCTGGGGGGAGGGGACACGAATTTGTGGGGTATGATAGTGGCTCAGATGTCTTACAGGTCTCCTTTAATAATTGGGGTGGACTTAGTTTAGGGAACTTGGTGGTCTTCAGATGTTTCAGGATTGCTAATTTGGAATTCTACCTTTGGTAGATGAACTTCTAGAACGTTTAGGCTTCTTTAGTTGTCTGTTTCCATTTGATTATGAATCAGAAATCGGGTGGTGTGTACAGACTGCCTAGGGACCTGTAGGGTTGTGGTGGCACCCTTGGTGTCCAACCTTCACCTCAGCATGGCCATACTGTGGTAGAGACTGTAGCTCTGGGATGTTTTTGAGGACAGATACCAGTCTTAGGTTCCTGTGTCAACTAGGCCCCTCCTCCACTCATATGTCACACTGAACCCCACCTCCATTCATATGTCACACTGAGTCCCACCTCCACTCCTGTGTCACAGTAGAGCCACTTCTCCATTCATATGTCACACTGACCCCTCCTCCACTCACCTTAACAGGGAGCTCCTCCTCTACTTATGTGTCACACTAAGCCAGTTCTCTATTCATGTGTCACATTGAGCCCCTTCTCTACTCAATTGTCACACTGACCCCTCCTTTATTGATATGTCACACTGAACCCTCCCCTACTCATAATTAACAAGATGCTCCTCCTCTAATGTGTCATATTGAGCCCTTTCCCCATTCGTAATTAAAGGGAGATCCTTCTCATGTGTCACACTGACCTTCTCTTGTACTCATATGTCATAGTGAGCCCCTCCTCCACTCATATGTCACACTGAGATTCTTCTCTACTCCTGTCACAGAGACCTTCCTGTACTCATATGTCACACTGAGCCCCTCCTTCACTCATATGTCACACTGAGCCCCTCCTTCACTCATATGACACACTGAACTCCTCCTTTACTCATATGTCACACTGAGCCCCCATCCACTTATGTGTCATACTGAGCTTCTACTCCATTCTTATGTCACACTGAGCTCATTCTCTACTCATATGTCACACCGAGCCCCTCCTCTACCCATATGTTACATTGAGCCCTCCCTCTATTCAATTGTTACATTAAGCCATGACTTCACTCATGTGTCACACTGAGCTTCTCCACTCTTAAGATAGACTGCGATCTTCCTTTATCCTTATGCTACACTGAACTCCTCCTCTACTCATGTCAGCCCGAGTCTCTCCTCCACTCATATGTCACACTGAGCCCCTTCTTTACTTAAGTGTCACACTGGGCTCTTTTTCTACCCATATGTCCCTCCTCTACTCATGTTTCACCCTGAGTTCTTCCTTCACTGATGTGTCACACTGAGCTCCTCCTCCACTGTGTTTCACAGTGAGCCCCTCCTCTACTCATATGTCACACTAGTGCATCCTCTACTTATATGTCACACTGAGCTCCTCCTTCACTCATATGTCACACAGAGCTTCTCCTTCACTCATATGTCACACTGAGCTCCTCCTTCACTCATGTGTCACACTGAGCTCCTCCTTCACTCATATGTCACACTGAGCTCCTCCTTCACTCATGTGTCACACTGAGCTCCTCCTTCACTCATGTGTCACACTGAGCTCCTCCTTCACTCATATGTCACACTGAGCTCCTCCTTCACTCATGTGTCACACTGAGCTCCTCCTTCACTCATGTGTCACACTGAGCTCCTCCTTCACTCATATGTCACACTGAGTTCCTCCTTCACTCATGTGTCACACTGAGCTCCTCCTTCACTCATATGTCACACTGAGCTCCTCCTTCACTCATATGTCACACTGAGTTCCTCCTTCACTCATGTGTCACACTGAGTTCCTCCTTCACTCATGTGTCACACTGAGCTCCTCCTTCACTGTTTCACACTGAGCTTCTCCTCTATGCATCTGCCACAATGAACCCCTCCTTTGCTCATGTGTCACACTGAGCTCTTCCTGTACACACGTGTTACATTGAGTGCCTCCTCTACTCATGTGTCACACTGAGCTCCTCCTTCACTTATGTGTCAAACTGAGCTTCTACCCCATTCTTAAGTCACACTGAGCTCCTCCTTTACTGTTATGTCTCACTGAACTCCTCCTCCATTCATGTATCAGTCTGAGCCCCTTCCCTACTCATGTGTCACACTGAACACATCTTGTACTCCTCCTCTACCCATGTGTCTAATTGACCTACTGTACTCATGTGTCACACTGAGCTCCCCTTCTACTCATATGTTACACTGAGTTTCTTCTCTTCTCATGTGTCGCATTGAGTCTTCCTTTACTCGTGTTCATTTTGCTGCCCCTCCACTCAAATTTCTCACTGACCTCTTCCTCTGCTTTTGTGTCACACTTAGCTCCTTCACTATTCATATGTCACACCGAGCCCCTTCTTTACTCATTATCACATTGGGCCTCTCCGCCAATCATGTGTTACACTGAGCCCCTACACTACTTATGTCAAACTGAGTTCAGCCTCTACTCATGTGTTATACAAAGCCCTATCTCTAATCATGTGTCACACTGAACCCCTCCTCTACTCATGTCATACTGAGCTTTTCCTCCTCTTGTGTCACACTGAGCTTCTCCACTCTTATGGTAGACTGAGATCTTCCGTTACTCTTATGATGCCACACTGAACTCCTCCTCTACTCATATGTCGGCCTGAGTCTCTCCTTCACTCATATGTTACTCTGAGCCCCTTCTTTACTAAAGTGTCACACGGGGCTCTTTTTCCACCCATATGCTACACTGTGCCCCTCCTCTACTCATGTTTCACACTGAGATCTTCCTTCACTGACGTGTCACACTGAGCTACTCCTCCACTTGTGTTTCACAGTAAGCCCCTTCTCTACTCACATGTCATACTAGCACATCCTCTACTTATATGTCACACTGAGCTTCCCTTCCACTCATATGTCACATTGAGTTCCTCCTTCACTCATGTGTCACACTGAGCCCCTCCTCTACTCATCTGTCACAGTAAACCCCTCCTTTGCTCATGTGTCACACTGGACACCTCCTTCACTCATGTGTCACACTCAGACCCTTCTCTGTTGGTATGTCACACTGAGCCCCTCAACCACTCATGTCACACTGAACCTCTCCTCTACTCATGTGTCATACTGAGCCCATCTTACACTCATATGTCATATTGAGCTCCTTCTCCACTCTTATGTCATACCAAGGTAGTATTCCATTCTTATGTCCCACTGAGCTTTTCCTTCACTCATGTCACTCCATTCATCTGTCACATGAGCCCACTTCTCTACTCATATATCACCTTGAGCCTGTCCTCTATTCAGCTGTCACACTGAGCCCACCCTTCACGCATGTGTCATACTGAGCTTCTCTACTCATGTGTCACATTTAAATTCTTCTCTACTCAAGTATCACAGAGACCTTCTTCTACTCATATGTCAACTGAAGTACTCCTCTATTCATGTATTGCACACGAAGCCTTTCTTCTACCCGTGTGTCACAGTGAGCACCTTCTCCACTGAACTGCCATGCTGGGCCCAGGCTTCACTCATGTGTCATACTGAGCTTCTTCTCTTCTCATGTGTCACATTAGCTCCTCCTTTGTACATATGTCATACTGAGCTCCTCCTTTCATATGTCCACTGAGCCTTTCCTGTACTCATGTGTCCCATTGAGCTCCTCCTCTACTCATACGGCACACTGAGCTCCACCTCTCCTCATGTGTCACACTTAGCCTCTTCTCAACTCATGTGTCATACTGATCTCTCCCTTCACTCGTGTTATATTGACCTCTTCCTCTACTCATGTTTCACACTGAGCTCCTTTTCTATTCATATATCATACTGAACTTCTTCACTCTTAAGTCACACTGAGTTCTTCCTCCACTACTATGTCACACTGAGCCCCTCCTCTAATTGTGTCACACTGAGCCCCTCCTCTAATTGTGTCTCACTGAGCCCCTCCTCTAATTGTGTCACACTGAGCTTCTACTCTACTTTTGTGTCAAACTAAGCACTTCCTCTACTCATATGTCACACTGAGCTCCTCCTGTACTCAATGTGTCATATTGAGCCTCTTCTCTACTCATATGTCACACTGAGCTCCTCCTCTACTCATGTCACACTGACCTCTCCCACTCTACTAATTTGTCACACTGAGTTCTTCTCCTACTTTTACTTTCAACTGAGCTCTTTCTTCACTCTTAGGTCACACTAGGCTCTTCCTCTACTCATATGCCATTCTGAGTACCTCCTCCACTCATATGTCACACTGATCTCCACGTCTAATCATGCATATATTGAACCCCTTTCTACTCATATAATATTTACCCCACCCCCACTCACATGTCACACTTAGCCACTCCACTCACATGTCACACGGAGGTCCTCCTATCCTCATGTGTCACACTGAGCCACTTTTCCATTATAAGTCACACTTAGCTTCATCTCATGTGTCACAGAGATCTTCCTTTACTCATGTGTCACACTGAGTTCCTCCTTCACTCATTTCACAGTGAGCTTCCCCTCTCCTCACGTGTCTCCCTTTGCTCCTCCTCCACTCATGTATCACACTGAACTCTTCCTTCACTGCTGTGTTATACTGAGCTCCCCTCTACTCATGTGTCACAGTGAGCCCCTCCTCTACTTGTGTCACACTGAGCTCTTCCTCTATGATAATGTCTAATTGAACTCCTTCTCTATTCGTGTGTCACACTGAGCTCCCCCTCTACTCATGTATTATACTGAGGCCATCCTCTATTCACATGTCCCATCGAGTTTCTGTTCTACTCATGTACACTTCTTCATTGATGTGTCACACTTATCTTCTCTTCCACTTGTGTTTCACAGGGAGCCCCTCCTCTATTCATATGTCATGCTATCCCATCCTCTACTCATATGTCACACCAAGGTCCTCCTGTACTCATGTGTCACACTGAGCTCCTCCTCTATTCACGTGTCCCATTGAGCTTCTGCTCTACTCATGTTTCACCCTGAGCTCTTTCTTCACTAATGTGTCACACTTAGCTCCTCCTCCACTTGTGTCTCACAGTGAGCCCCTCCTCTACTCATATGTCACACTATGCCATCCTCTACTTATATGTCACACTGAGCTCCTCCTCTTCTCATGTGTGAAATTGAGCTTCTCCTCTAGTCATGTGTCACACTGGGCTCTGCTGTCACTCATTTGTCACACTGAGCCCCTCCTCTACTCATATGTCACACTAAGCTCCCCTTCTACTCATGTGTCACACTTATTCTCTCCTACACTCATATTTCGCACTGAGCTCTTCTACCTATATGACACCTTGAGCCCCTCCTCTACTCATATGTCACACTGAGCACCTCCTCTACGCAGGTAACACTGAGCTCCTCTTCTACTCATGTGTCACACTTATCCCCTCATTTGCTCATGCGTCACACTGACCTTCTGTATACATGTGTCACATTGAGCTTCTACTCCATTCATGTTTCATATTGAACTCTTTTTTCACTGATATGACATACTTAGCTCCTCCTATAGTGAGCCCCTCCTCTTCTCAAATTCCTCACATGTCACAATCAGCTCCTCCTCTACTCATGTTTCACAATTAGCTTCTCCTTCACTCATTTCTCACACTGATCTCCTCCTGTACATATGTGTCACATTGAGCTCTTTCTCCACTCATGTTTCTCGCTGAGCTCCTCCTTCACTCATGTGTCACACATAGACCCTCCACTCATATGTCATGCATCCCCTCCTTTGCTCATGTGTCATATTGACCTCCTTCTGTACACATGTGTCACATTGAGCTCCTACTATACTCATGTTACATACTGAGCTCTTTTTTCATTGATGTGTCATAGCTCCTCCTCCACTTGTGTTTCACAGTGAGCCCCTTCTCTGCTCAAATGTCCCATTGAGCCTTTCCTCCACTCACATGTCACAATGAGCCCCTCCTCTTCTAATGTGTCAAATTGCACACCTCCTCTACTCATGTTTCACAATTAGCTCCTCCACTCATTTGTCACACAGAGCTCCTCCTGTACATGTGTCACATTGAGCTCTTCCTCCACTCATGTCTAACATTGAGCTTCTGCTTCACTCATGTGTCACACTGAGAGTCTCCTCTAATAATATGTCACGCTGTGTCTCTCCTCTACCCATATGTTACACTGAGCCTCTCCTGTCCTCATGTGTCACACTGAGCCACTCCTCCACTCATATGTCACACTGAGCTACTTCTTTATTCAATTGTCACATGGAGCCCCTCCTCCACCTATATGTCATACTTAGCTTTATCTCATGTGTCATAGAGACCATTCTCTACTCATATGTCACACTGAGCTCCTCTACTCATGTGTGACACTGAACCCCTTCTCTACTTATATGTTATACTAAGCCCCTTTCTACCCATATGTCACACTGAGCCTCTCCTTTATTCATTTGTCACACTGACCTCCTTCTTCTCTCATATATCCACTGTGCCTTTACTGTACTCATGTCACACTGAGCTTCTTATCACCCATATGTCACACTGAGTTCCCCCTCTCCTCACATGTCATACTTTGCTCGTCCTCCACTAATCTCACATGGAGCCTCTCCTCCACTCATGTGTCATACTGAACTTTTCCTTCACTCATGTGTTATACTGAGCACCTCCTCTACTTATGTGTCTCACCGAATCCCTTCACTGCTCATATGCTATACTGAGCTTCTCTTCTGCTCCTATGTCCAACTGAGTGAAGCGCTCTTTCTTCACTCTTATGTCACACTGGGCTCCTCTTCTACCTATATGTCACACTGAGCCCTTTCCTTACCTATGTGTGACCCTGGGCTCTTTGTCCATTCATATGTCACACTCTGCTCTTCTTCTACTCATTTATCACATTGAGCCCCTCCTCCACTCATTTGTCATACTTATCCCCTCATTTGCTCATGCGTCACACTGAACTTCTGTACACGTGTCACATTGAGCTCCCACTCCATTCATGTTTCATATTGAACTCTGTTTTCACTGATATGGCATACTTAGCTCCTCCTATAGTAAGCCCCTCCTCTGCTCAAATTCCTCACTCACATGTCACAATCAGCTCCTCCTCTATTCATGTTTCACAATTAGCTTCTCCTTCACTCATTTGTCACACTGAGCTCCTCCTGTACATATGTGTCCCATTGAGCTCCTAAACCCAACCTCTACTCATGTGCCCCATTGAGCTCCTACTTTATTCGTGTTTCACACTGAGCTCCTCCTTCATTGATGTGTCACACTTAGCTCCTCCTCTACTTGTTTTTCACAGTGAGCCCTTCCTCTATGCAAATATCACATTGAGCTTCTCTTCTACTCATGTGTCACAATGATCCATTCCTCTACTTATATGTCACATTGAGCTTCTCTTCTACTTATATGTCACACCGAGCTCTTTAACTTCTCATATGTCAAATTGAGCTCTTCCTCTACTCACGTGTCACACTGAGCTCTGCCTTCACTCATTTGTCACAATGAGCACCCCCTCTACTCATGTGTCATACTGAACCCCTCCTTTGCTCATTTGTCACACTGAGCTCCTCCTGTACACATGTATCACATTGAGCTCTTCCTCTACTCATGTTTCACACTGAACGCTTACTTCATGCATGTTATACTGAGCTCCTCCTCTACTCATGTGTTACAGTGAGCCCCTTCTCTATTCATATATCATACTGTGCTCCTCCTTTATTCTTAAGTCACACTGAGCTCCTCCTCCACTCACATGTCACACTTTTATGTCACACTGAGCTCTTCCTCTACTTCCATGTCACACCGAGGCCCTCTTCTAATCATGTGTCACACTGAGCTCCTACTCTACTCATAAGTCACATTTAGCTTCTATTCTACTCATGTGTCACATTGAGCCCCTTCTCCACTTATGTGTCACACTATGCTTCTATTCTATTCATGTGTCACCTGATCCCTCCTCCACTTATATGTCACACTGAGCCCTTCCTCATGTGTTACACTGAGCCCCTGCACTCTCATAGGTCACACTGACTCCTGTAAAACCCATGTGTTATACTGAGCCCTTTCCCACTTGTGTGTCACATTGAGCCGCTCTTACACTAATATGTCACACTGAGCCCTTCTACTAATCACGTGTTGCACTGAGCCCCTGTCAAATTAATGTATAACACTGATTTTCTGTCAGTCCTGTAGGCCATACTGGTCCCCTCTTCTACTCATGTGTCACATAGAATCTTTTCTCCTTTCATATTTCACATGGAGCATCTCCTGCATCCATGTGTCACAATGAACTCTTCTCTCACTTAATGTCACATGTGCCCCCACAATGTACCACATCCAATTTCTCTCAAACCCATGTGTTACACTGAGCACTTCCCCCACTCATGTGTTATACTAAGGCTCTCACTCATGTGTCACATAGAGTCTCTCCTCCTCTCCTGTGCCACATAGAGTACCTCCTTCACCATGTGTCACACTGAGCCCTTTTCCCCACTTATGTGTCACAGAGTCCTTGAAATACACCTGTCACATAGAGTCCCTCACTCATATGTCTCATACAGTACGTCCTTCATCCATGTGTGACTGAGCCCTTCACTATGTATCACACTTGGGTGTCACACTGAGTCCTTCTCCCACTCATTTGTCACATGGAGCCCCTCCCCCACTCACGTGTTGCATGGATTTCCTCTATCCCTGTGTCATACTGAGGCCCCTCACTTATGTGTCCTGCTAAATTCCTCCTCCACCCATGTGTCACATGGATCCACTCCCCCATTCATGTGTCACATGGAGCCCTTCCCCAACCCATGTATCACATGGAGCTCCTCCTCATCTGTGTACCCTTTCCCCTTCCACACCCAGTTCTCCTTAGGGCCTTTGATAGTTACTGGCTTCCGACCACGAGCCAGGCTTTGTGAATGTGGTGTTGGTGGGTGAGTTTACTGTGAGGCCCATCACAGGGGAAGGCGGAAAGAGTGGGCAAGACATATGTGTAGGAATAAAGGAAGCTCTTTTTTTAAGACAACATTTTATTGGGATTTCTAGAAACATATAATTCAACCACTAAAGTGCACAATTCAATAGTTTTTAATACATGCACAGGTATGTGTGACCATGCACACATTTGATTTTAGAACATTTTCATCACCCCTATAAGAGACCCCACAGGCTTGAGCTGCTTCCCATGCTCCCATCCCCACTTCCCCAACCCTAGTCAGCCCCTCATCCGCTTTCTGTCTGGAGGAGACTGAGCTCCCGTGGTGCTCAATGACTCCTCACAGGCTCCCAGAAGTGCCTGCTGAGCCCCACTGCAGACATAGAAGGTGAGGCAGATGGGATGGGATCAGACCTCTGATGTCACTCACAGCTTCTGCGCCAGCATTAGGCATGCTCCCCCCACCCTCCCCCGTACCCCATTTCTCCCACCTCTGCAATCTGGCCCCTTCCCACAGTCTCCTGGGCTTCTCTTGGAGATCCAGGCCCTGGCCAGCAGAGGGAGTGGCAGGGCGAGGTGGGTTGTACCACTGTGCCACAGGTCCCCAGTGGTATGCCATGCTACCTGGGCTGGCTGTCCCTTGCTGTCGCTCCTCTAACCGCTAGCAGCAGGTGTCCTACCTGCCATCATGGTGCTTGCGTTGTGCTTCCTGGAGGAGGGTCGCGGCCACAGTCAGTAAGTGGGGGGTGAGAACGGCTTCATCCAGGAGTTGATGCCCAGTTATCCAGCGCCTAGATGATGCCTTTCTTCATCCCCTTCAACCAGCGCAGCCCCGGACCCTCCTCTGCACCCCTGGCTGCATGGGACACGCCCTCACGCTTGTGCTGCCCTGCCAGTCTCTTCCCAGCATGCTCTTCTCTTTATCTTCTGCAGCTCCCCGAGGTCCTGGAGGGGTGCCTGGGGCTGGGCCATTTCTGAGATCCCATCATTGGAGGGCAAGGCTATGCCCCCAGTGGGACACTCCCCAGGGCTGGGCCCAGAGCCACCCTCTGACTTGGTGGCTGAGAGCAGACAGGCCAGATGTAGATCAGGGCCTGTCTGGGGGCCTCTCCTACCGACAGGGCTGTGCTGTGCTTTCGTAAGGGAGCTCTCTGAGGGGATCTAGCTCCCAGGAAAGAGGGGCAGGTGTTGGGGAGACCTTGTCCATTGTTCCCAGGACTGGGGGGGCAGGGCTCCGAGCAGACTGACCCTTCGCTGCCACAGGAGGAGGGTCTCCTTGAGGGGCCTTAGCCTCTATCCAGGACTCTTCCATGACCAGGAGGCTGAGGGCCCTCACAGGCGGCTGCTTCCTCTCTCCTGGAACCCAGTCTGGACACAGTCCCGGCTTCCCCAGGACTCCCAGCTCTGTGTCCCCTCCCTCAGACGAAAGCTGCCAACAGGTGCCCTGCTTTTGCTCTTGTCCAGCCCTGCCCAGTCTGGGTGCCCAAAGGGTACTAGACCAGTGTCCCCCTGGGCCATGGCCTCTGTCTTTTGTGTCCCTCACTAACTCGGGTACCTGGTGGGAGGTGACCTGTGCTCATCCCCTGTGCTAGTGGCATCCTTAACCCACTAACCAGCCATGCAGCCAGCCCAGGCACATGCATGGGAGGAGGTGGGGAGGGCCTTAGAGTAGGACAGGGTCATGGCTCCCTCCTCCTTTCTTGTCCTACCCCCCTTCCTCTCTCCTCCCCTGCCTCCTCCACACTCCCTCTCCCGTGCCCCCTCCTCACCTTTGCAACTTTGGTTCTTCATGGCATCAGGAGGTAGTTATTCCTTCAGGAAGACCTTCCTGTGAGGAGGACACAGCTTGCACAAAGGCCGGGTGACCTCATGGGGCAGTGGGAGTGTGTGGTGTGCATTTGTTGGGTGAGTGGGTTGGAGCAAGACGTACGTGTGTGTGTGTGTGTGTGTGTGTGTGTGTGTGTGTGTGTGTGAGACAAGGGGAATGGAGGTGCCATCATCAGTGATGCCGTTGACATAAAAAGAGGAGTGGACAGTGTGTGGCAGGCAGGCCTCTGTCTTCTAAGATTCCTTTTTGCAGAACTAAACTGACCTCTGCGGAGGCCTGGGTTCTGCTGCCGGGGTGGCTGTGCGATGTCGTAGGTGGAAGGCATATCAGAAACAAATCCTGTTCATTCTGGAAGACCTTGTCAGGGGTCAGGATGAGGGCTCCCCTCTTAGGGATGCCCATCAGCCAGCAGCAGGGTGCTGGGTGGCTGGGTGGGGGTGGGAGATGGGCTCTGTCTGTTGTTTCCTCTTTCCCCCTCGAGGAGTGGGCCAGGGCTGCCCCAGTGGGCGGGGAGGGGGCTTCAAGCTTCCAGAGCTCCTGCCACACCTCTCTCACGGGGCCTGTGCTTGGAGGCCCTAATTGGACCAGCGGCCACTTGAAGGAGGGATGGGCAAATCCGATCTGAATGGTGAGTACCATCAGCTGCCTGAGGGCAGTAGCGCTCAGCGCAGGGGTGGGCTGAGGTGGGAAAGAGGTCAACGGCCTCATCTGGGGTGGAACTCAGGAGTCCCCCTTGTCTCTCAGATGGTGTCAGAGCTTGGTGGATGCCAGAAATCTGGGGCGGGGGGGATGAGGAAGGTGGACATGGTGCATTTGGACAAGGTCTAGCATGGCCACGGGCCTATGTGCTGGGCGCCCGTTGTCCAGAGTAATCAGATGCTTGTCTTGGGTTTTTATTTATTTATTTTTGTGTGGTGGCCATGATGTCAAAGCCCAGTATGTCATTTAATAGGAATTTTCTTTCTTTTTTGTTTCAGGAGTAAAAAAAGGTTTGTATTGTGTGTGTTTTTAACTGTTTCTAGAAAGTGGGGACCTCATCACCCAATGTCTTTGCCTTTTCAGCCGTCCTCAGCCCCGGGGGCTGCCTCTGTTCTCTGTGAGCGGGGAGAAAGCCCCTCTGGTTGGATTTGGTGGGACCCAGGGCGGCCAGGACTTCCCTGTCAGGTGGTGTAGGAGGCCATGGCCACTACTGTGCTGGCAGTCCCACTGGTCGACCTGTGTGTGCGCGCACATGTGCGTGTCACTGTGGAAAACGTGTGCACCATAGTGGGTGTTGGGACTCCCCACTGAAGGACAGGTCTGATTGATGACAAATTATCCTTTTGGCCTTAACTAAGCAGTGGTCCTGTTGACCCTCCACCAGCAGTGACCTGGGCTGCAGGGACACGCGGGGTCATCCATCCATCCCCCAGCCACTCAGGACAGCCCCTACCAAGTAGGCATGTAGGTTTGCCCTGGGGATCCAGTCTCTGGTACCCCAAGGGCCGCCTGAACAAGGGACCGGTGCTGGGAGTGGCCTCCTCACCATGACCCCAGGCTCTGGCCCAAGAGAATTCACACCAAGGGATGCGAGCCCCGGAAGAGTGTCATCTGGGAACAGATGGGATTTTAGGAGCCAACGGCCCTTGGAGATTGTGTCTTGTTGCCCCTTACACTCCCCTTCTCTCTTGCCATATCCTAGTCACTGAACCTGCGAGAGGGGTGTGCAGCCAGTCAGCCTGGGACTGGTGGGGTGGGGACAGGCCCAGAGGTAGAGCTGAGCCCCTGGCTCTAAACCTGGAGACCTTGACCATGATCTCCTGGTGCTGCCATCGGGGCTAGATGCCTGGGACAGATGGACGGGTGCGTGAAGGACAGTCACCCTTGGGGACCAGGGAGGGCATAGGGCATGAGGCAGAGTGGAACTGGGGATGGCTCAGAAGTCAGGGGTCAGTGGAGGGCTCAGAAGTCAGGGGTCAGTGGAGGATGTGGCTTTCCTTAGGATGAGTGGAGAGGGGCAGGCTTGCCAGGGGGATGGGAAGTCAGGACCCTGGAGAGCCCCTGACCTATGAACCTGAGGTCTGCTTGTTGACCTCAAAGGAGTGCCTTCAGGGGCAGATTCCTGTGCTGAGGGGACAGCCCTGGGTGCCAGGCCCACAGGCCTAGCTGCAGTTCTGGGTCATGCCAGGAGTGGTCCCTGTGCAGGGTGGGGCAGGGGGTCTGAAGCTGCTGCTGGGTGGGGGGACCCTGAGGCCAGGCAAGGGGCCCTGGGTGAGTAAGTGTGGGATGGTGGCATGAGTGAGCACTGAGGGAGCCAGTGCCCCTTCCCTCCAGTCTTCCCTCCCCCCACACTGCACTCATCCCGTGGGACCCTCCCCCTTCTCAGGGCTGAGCACTCTTAGAAGAACCATTTTGCCACGTTAGGGCAGTGTGAGGACCTTGGCTTTCTCCATTGGGGGACGGTGGCGGAAGAGTTAGAAACTGCGGCTCCTTGGTTCTCAGACCCTGAGTGAGGAGGCAGAGCACAACCTACCCACCCCTCATTTCTTGTGGGGGAGGAAGGCCCAGGCCAGAGGTAGGACTTGGATTTCTGGGGTCCCTACTCTGGGCCCTCAAGAAGAGGCAGTTCCCAGTGTTCCCCCTTCCTGGATTGTGTACCAGGCGCCAGGCAGGGCCTGTTTCAGTGGGGAGTTCCGCCCTACCATCTCCTTCCCTCCCCCCATCTCCATCCTGTCTGCCCCCCACTCTCTACCTTCAGAACAAATCACAAAGTCAGATAATCATTTATTCTGCTTTATTTTGGGGTAGAATGGAGGGAGCATGCAGGGAAGGGTCTCATCCCCGTGGCAGAAAGCAGTGGTCTGGTAGGAACACTCTCAGCAACTCGGCACAGTCTCTGGGGGTCTCACATGTCCTTAGTCTCTTTTGGAGCCCCTTGTGCTGTCAGTGCTGGGAGGGGGTTGGGGAGCCCTCAGTGTCCTGTGGAGTCAGGGGACTCTCAAGGATGCAAGCCCGGTAAGTACTGGTGCGATGGGACGTTCCGTGGAGCACATTGTCCAGGTAAGAGGCAGAGTCAGGGCCAGGCAGTGAGTGTGGCGTGGGCTGGATCAGACTGTGGGGCGGTTGGCTTTGCAGGGGGTGGTGGGGGTGGGATGGGGAAGGCACCACAGCACTCATGAAGATGTGGGAGTGGGGTCGGGTCCAGGGGAGCAGGAGCACCGGAGCTGGAGGTAGAAGTCAGTGGAGCACCCGAGGTCAGTGTCCCAGGATGGCACAGGTGGCCATGTTGCCACTTCAGCGGGGTGGGTCTCTGGCATCTGCTTGCTTGGCTGCATCTGCTGTGCCTGATTCCTCACCTGGCCTGGGGTCATGGGGTCATTTCCTGCTCATCACTGCTTTCTCCTATCATTGATCTTACTCCCAGTGGTGGGCCTGGGACCTGGAGAATTAAGACGGAAGGAATGTGTAGCCCTGAGCTGGCTCTGGGTCTCTGATGACTGGCTAGTCTGTTGGCACTGTTGATGTTGCTGGTTGATGAGTGGAAGAGATCATTGCTCTTCTTGAGTGGGTTCCCCTTGAATCAGGAGCGGCAGGAGGAGCGCTGGGTCCGAGCGAAGCAGACTGAGGCACAGGGAGGCTGAGTGGAGGTTGTGCTGGGTGTCTGGCGCAGAGGAGCGGAGGGTTTGTTGCTGGTGAGGAAGTGTTCTCAGTCATGGTCCAAGTCCTCGTCATCCTCAGGGAGCTCCTCTAGCCTTGCTCCGCCCCTGGCCTGTCTGCCTCGGAGGGGGACTGGATCCTCTGCGCAGATCATGGCCAGGAAGTGGGCCAGGCTCCTGGCCGCTGGGTCCTGATGAGGCAGATTGGGTTGATCTTGGTCCCCATACAACTGTCTATACAGGAAGTCAAGGATTCCACCAGAGGCCCGTGGCGGGGCTGGGGGGTTAGGGGAGGAGTCGGCCGCCGCAGCCTCCTGCATCTGGTCCCCTTTCTCTTTGTCCCCTCCCACGTTAGCTTCCTTCACCTGGACCCCTTGTGCGCCATCCTCCTGCACGTCGTCATCCGCCTGCGCGTCCTGCGAGGTGTCTTGCAGGCCGTCATGCAGGCCACACTGACGGTAACGTTGCAGGTCGTCTTGCAGGGCTTCTCGCAAGACGACATCACTACCGATGACGTGCAGCTCCAGGTAGTGGCTCCCGTGCAGGAGGGGCTGGGGTCTTTCTCTGGGAGCGACTCTGACACAAAAGCGCTCGCACAGCATCATCCAGAACTCAGGTGGGAGGTGTAGGACCCGGGAGCCCCGGGGCATCAGGGCCCTCTGTTCGGCCTGTTCCTCAGTCCGGATGGTGACAGTGCCCACGAGAGGGGGCATCTGGGTCAACAGTTGGGTTATGGCCATGGCGATGCCACGGTCTGTGAGGAGGGACGAGTCCAGGATGAGGCGCAGGAAGCGCGTGGCTGGCAGTAGTGCCACTTCCAGAGTGGGCGCGGGCAGCAGCGGGAGGTGCTGCTTCATCTTCAGGATTGCCAGCATGGCTATCGGGGCCAGGGCGTCCTTGCTGATGTGCAGGTCTCGGAAGAAGTGCAGAAAGAGGCTCCTCATCTGGTCCATGTTGAGATGGACAAGGAGGTTGCTGAGTATTTGGTCCAGTTGTACCGGAGTCAGGGCCTCTTGCTGTTGGGTCTGCCTACTTGGCTCTTCCTGGGGAGGTGCATGTTCATTCTCCTTTTGTTCTCCCAATTCTGGGAGTTGATCCCTGAGGGACCGTTCTGTGGTGACAGGACTCTGGGGCCAGGTGGCAGTGCGGGCCCGGGTGGCAGTGCGGGCCCGGGTGGCAGTGCGGGCCCGGACGGCATTGTTGGCCCTGGTTTCAGTGTGGGCCTGGGTGTCAGTGCGGGCCCGGGTGTCAGTGCGGGCCCGGGTGTTAGTGCGGGCCCGGGTGTCAGTGAGGGCCTGGACGGCATTGTTGGCCCTGGTTTCAGTGTGGGCCTGGGTAGCAGTGTGGGCCCGGGTGACAGTGTGGGTCTGGGTGGCAGTGTGGGCCCGGGTGACAGTGTGGGCCTGGGTGGCAGTGTGGGCCCGGGTGACAGTGTGGGTCTGGGTGGCAGTGTGGGCCCGGGTGTCAGCGTGGGCCCATGTGACAGTGTGGGTCTGGGTGGCAGTGTGGGCCCGGGTATCAGCTTGTGCCCGGATGACAGTGTGGGCCCGGGCGACAGTGTGTGTCTGGGTGGCAGTGCGGGCCCGGGTGGCAGTGCGGGCCCGGGTGACAGTGTGGGCCCGGGTAGCAGTGTGGGCCCGGGTGGCACTGTGGGCCCGGGTGGCAATGTGGGCCCGGAGAGGCCCATGGTTGGGGTTCTGCAGCGGCAGAGAACTGCTGCCATCTTGTTCGGGCCTCTCCATGACATCGCAGTGGAAGCGGCCGAAGAACTTGGCCCACTGCCCCGGGAGAATTACGGTGAGCCTGTCATTATTCAGGGAGGCTAGATCCTCTGTGTTGAGAAGGATCATGATGGGCTCCTCGGTGCTCTCCAGGTAGCAAGACCACACATCCAAGGCAGCCTTTATCGCAATGGTCTTCATCATCAGCGGCGGGGAGTTGGCTTCCATAGGAGAAAGGTCTCGGGAAAAGAAAGCGCAGAACACTCTTTTGCCGCTTTGCTCATCGACTTGAATGAGGGAGGCGTACAGAGCGGTCATGTTGACTCCTGTGTCCAAGTAGAACTGCTTGTGGCACTTAGGGTGATGGAGGAGGGGTGCCTTGCGGAAAGCCCGCTTCACACTTTCAAAGGCCTCCTGCTCCTCGTCACCCCAGTGGAAGTGGTTGGTGGTCAGCAGCTGCCGCCGCAGGGGCTCCGTGATGGCAGCGAAGCGCTCCACGAAGTGGCAGTAGGGGGACATCAGTTCCATCAGGTTTTGCAGGGACTCCTTAGAGAGAGGGATCGGGTAATCCCTGATGGTCTTCACGACGCTCTTGTTCAGCCTCACCCCTCTGGGGGTCAGGACAAAGCCCATGAATTCGACAGTGTGTTGGTGGAACAGGCTCCTGTCCAGTGAGCAATAGACGTGGTGGCGTCGGAAGCGGACCAGGACTTGGCGGATGTGTCGGAGGTGCGCCTCCTGGCTCATTGAGTAGATCACAACCTCATTCCCGTAGGAGAGCACAAATTTGCCCAGCATGTCTTTTAGGATACAGTGAATCACGCTCTGAGGGATGAGAGGGTCTGAGCAGATCTCAAAGGGCTGATAGCTTTCCTTCTTTTGAAGCTCCAAACCAAACGCTACTTTCCATAGCTCTTCTGCTTCCTTTTTCTTGCCTTCCTCCACAATGATCCCACGCAGCTCCAGCCTTGTGAACCACGTAGCTCCATGTAACTGTTGGAACAGTTCTGGAATTATCTGTCTATCCTCCTGCGATTCCTCCTCTTCATTCCCTAGCTTGGCTGTTTCTTGCACCCCAGCACCCACAGGTTCCGGTGGAGCCACAGAGGGACACGTGTCGGCGGTGTTGCTGTGATCACTGTCTCCAGCCTGCTGAAGCTCAGAGGGCTCTGATTCAGAAAGATCATCGGATCCGTCTGAGCTTGGCTGGTCGGAAGTCTCATCATCTGCTTTCTTCGGGTTGAACACGTCGGCAAGGTCGGAATACTGGGGCAACAGTCCGGGCAGCAGGCTTATGGCATGTCTCTCGAGCGTGGTAGATGGTGGGAGTGGGCTGAAGCAGTTCTTCAGGCAGTAGGGAGAGTGGAAGGTGCAGCGGCCTCTGGCCCAGTCGATATCAGGGGAGTGGACTCGGAGCCAGTTGATGCCCAGGACCACGGAGAAGTTGGGTGAAGGAACGATGTCGAATTCAATAAGCTCATGGTGGTTCTGATGAAAGCATACCAGAGGCTCAGTGTGCAGCCAAACGGGCTCGTTGCCAATCAGGGAGCCATCCATGGTGTGGATGGACTGTGGGTAGGGCTTCTCGAACAACTCAACATAGTGCTCTTGGGCAAACCTCTCATCCATGAAGTTGGAGCTTGCCCCCGAGTCCACCAGCGCCTGTACCGCGACACTGTGGTAAGGGTTCACTCTCACCATGAGCAGCAGGAAGACGTGCCTGCGATCGATATCGGGCTGGATTTCATAGGTCAGCCAGCTGCTGACCGGCCACTTCTCCGGAGCAGGTGAGTCCTTTCTGGCCTCACCTGGAGGGTTCCGAGAGTGGGTCTCTGGACGCATCCTGAGCATGGCCTTTCTCTCTGCCAGGTTCTCTTCTATCTGCAGGACGAGGGCCATCAGACTGTCCAGCGAATCTGGCTGAGGGAGCTGGAACAGATACTGCCTGATCTCCTCATTGAGCCCCAGGCACAGGTGGGCCTGCAGGACTTCGTCTGGCCAACACAAGGTGGGTACCAGTTCCCGGAACTCGTTGATGTAGTCAATGGCGGCGCGATCCCCTTGCGCGATGTTGAGCATGGTGTCTTCCGCCACACGCAATTCCTCCTTGTAATGGAACGTGTTTGTCATGGCCTCCATGAAGGCTGGGTAGTTGGTAAGCAGGGGGCTTCTTTGCCGCTTCAGATTTTGGGCCCATTCGAGGGCCGTGTCTGAGAGGTGCCTGATAATGAACCTCACTCGCCGGCGGTCGTTGCGGAACTTTCTTGGGTAGCCTTGTATGATCATGTGGCAGTGCACGAAGAACTCCGGGTAATCTCTTCGATCGCCCGAGAAGATTTGCGGGTCTGGCACGCGGCCCATTCTGATCGCTTTCATCAGGATCTCTATTGCTATTTTTTGCTGTTCTTTGAGGTCTTGCATCCAGAAGTACATAGAGGTGAAGGAGCTGACCCTGCCCCTTAATTCCAACTCACCGGGCTCCTCCTCCTCCTCCTCCTCCTCTTCACTTAGGTCAGTGTCGTCGTCTTCTTCGTCCAGCTCTCCCTCATTGACTGATGCTTCTTCCATCTCACCAGGCGCCTCACCGATGGGATCCCCCACTTCCTGACGGGAAGCCTTGCATGACTCCTCCAGGTCTTGGAGTAGGTCATTGGGTGGATCCTTTATTTCACTATGTCGGCCACTGGATGGCTCCTCCATGTCTTGGAGGAGGTCAATGGGCAGCTCTCCCATTTCCTGGGCTGGGCCTTGAGCCAGCCCCGCCGCCTCCTGTACCGCGCCTTCTATCTCCATGGTGGTGTTGGATGAGCCCTCAGAGGACTCCATTTGTTTTGATGATGGATTCTTACGCTCCATCATCGTCTCAAATGAGTCTTCAGAGGGTTCTATCATTTCGTCGGATGGAAAGGAGTGTTCTCTGAAGACTGGTAAGGTGGTGATGCGTCCAGTCAGTGACTGGGATCACAGCGATCAGAACCTGGTGGGGGTAGGGAGATGGGCAGTAAAGGCAGTGGTTTAGGGTCTTCAGAGGTCAGGGTCAGATTCCCCAGAACAAAGTGAATTTCCAACACATTAGAACAGAGAGAAACTGGGGAAGCCTTCGGGTCCCATGTGTGGTACCCACAGGGAGAGAATAGAGAATATGTGTCAACCCCTGACCTTCTTGCCTACTCTCTCCCAGGCTTCCTCTGCCTATCTGGCCTGCCTGCTTCCCAACGGCTGTGAGAAATTCACAGCCCATAAATTTGGTGGGGTGATGGGCCCAGAGCACCATCACAGGCAGGCACCTGGCAGAACACACTGGCCGCTTCATTCCACCCTGGCACACGTGTCTGGTCAATGCTCCTTCCCTCCCGTGGTCACCCGAAAGCCACTGAGCTCACATGTCAGTGCTATCCAAAGCCAGCTCTGCAGGCCAAGTGCTCTGAAGCAAGCTTGGCCTTGGTGTGAGACGAGAGCTTCTAGCAGGGATGTCTGCTATTTAACAAGTTCAGGGGAAGAGGAGAAAATGGGCACTTGGCCACTATCCTGTCAGCTGGCTCAACTGCCCCAAATAGCTTTATTTCCTCCCCTAAATTCAAAGTAGAAATTGTGTGTGTGTGTGTGGAGGAGGGGCGGGGGTTGGGCGCTGGATATAGAGCTCTGGATTCTGGGTTTTATTTTTCCCGTAAATATTTAGAAAACAACGAGGAGGTGCCAGAGATTTGCACGTTGCGATGTGATCCTAATTCGGAATTTTTTGGCTAATTTCTCTTCCTCTCTTTCATCAACTTGCAATGCTGTGTTTTCCTCAACTCAGAGCTGTTGAGGAAACTTGCCAGTCATCTCCCCACCCCGCCTAAAATCTCTACTTTTCCTGGATTGCCCTCTCTGTCTGTGGGGTTCAGGAACTTCCAAAATTTGGCTTCAGTTCCACACGTGCAAAACGTATTGACTTGATCTCCCCACTCCCCGCTCCCAGTCTTACTGGGTAGGGCTGACCCCTTCACTCTAGCAGACATACCCTCTCTGTTGCTAATTGGTTTTCCCCTAACATAGGGGTGTATCCAGTTGAGTTGTGATTGAGTGAGGAGTAGAGGTGGGAGGTATCTTTGACATCTGATTGTCTTGGAGTGGACTTTTGAAAATCTAGTCATGGTGTTTTTAGTGGACCAAGACTGAATTTAAAGCGATGTTTTGGTGGGGTTTTGCACATTTCTTCTCTGCTGGGGCACAGCAAACTGAGTTCTGGCCACTCAGTCGGTTAGCTCTATGGTTACTGCTTTTTATTTGTGTAACACCTTTTGTTACTTCTCGGTTTTCTCCATTAAAAACAAACATTCATGCTCTTCTGTAAAACTCTTCATCGCCTAACGTCCAAACCATCCAATGAGATACAAAATTCTGATCTGCTGTTGCTCGAAATTAAGTAAATCGTTGTTAGCGTGTCAGTTAAATTTGATCCCGGAGGACCTCTGATTAACACTTTTGTTGTTTATTTGCTGTCTACATTATTAAGTCCAAATCTTTTCGCATAAAATTCCCGACACATAAATTCCCCAAAATCATTTTCTGGCTAAAATTTTAAGGCTATAGAATAATAGAAAATTCTGATCATGCTATTTCTCAAGGTAGATATAATATTTTTTTAGCATAAAATCTCCTCATCACCATCTTCTTCATCATCACCATCTCTGTCACCATCAGCATCTCCATCTTAGCAACATACACAGAATACCTTGCATAAATTAACTTATTTTCTCTTTATAAAAAGTCCTATAAGCTCTGTGTTATTCTAAAACTCCAAGTCTCTGGTATAAAGTTCTAATAGAAATACTAAATTTGACTAAGTAATTCACCTAATTTTTTATTAGGAATAAAAATCTCAGTATGTCTCTTAAGACCCATAAAACCCTTTTTTGGCTAAAATTTTAAATTGGCTAAAATATAAAAGTTAAAATATAAAACCTCAGCATCTCACTAAAAATACTTAAAACTATTCATTGGCTATTATTTCAAATAAAAAAATTGATAAAAGTTAAAATCTCATATGTCTTAAAACCATTGGCTAATATAAATTTAAATTGATTAAAATTTAAAATCTCAATGTTTCCTATTATTAATATTAAAAATTGTAATATTTAAAATTTTAATTGATTAAAATTTTAGTATATCAAAGTCCTTAAAAGTCTGTTGGCTAAAATTCAAGCTCCTTAGCAAGATGATTTAAAAACTAGATATATACCCCCTCTTTATTATAAAGTCTACAATTATTAATATATTTACAAATTTGATGATATAATTGATTAAGCCCTTCAACTTTCTTGTCCTCAACCTAAAATCTAATATCCTCAGCACGTCATAAAAAAATCTCATCTTAATAATCCTTTTAATATCAAAGCTTAAACTTTTAACAAGATGCATAAAAGTTAACTCATAACTTCTCTATTTAAAGGTTGCAAATGTTTTTTTTCACTGTTTATAAAATATAAAATTTCAATCACTTGCCATACAACAAAATTTTTTACCATGTAATTTATTTGCAATCTGACATATATAGAACCCAAAATCTTACCTAACTACTTCTTAAACTCTTTATTGACTTAATTCCAAACTTCGAAGCATGATACAAAAATTTGACCATGTCATTTCTCAAAATGAAAGGTCACACTCCCTTGCAAGTTACTTTAATTTGGTCCTGTAACTTCTCTGTAAAAGCCTATAATATTTCTTAATCACCTTTAAGACAATATCTGAACTCCATGGAATAAAATAAACATTTTATTTTATAATTTCTAGGCACACTGCTCTTATCAAACACAGAAATTTCGCCATGTCCTTCTTTAAGATTTCTTAATGGCCCAAATCCAAATTCCTTAGGAGGCACAAAAATGTGATCCTGTCATTCTTCCAAATAGTGTCTAAACCTCTTTGCATGCTATGGGAATTCAGTCATATGACCTTCACATGAGCCCTGCCCCGCCTACCCATGACTTGCTGTGCATGGTACAGTTCCTCAGCATGAACTACTAAGTGGATGCACTTTTGCCAAAGTGTGCCTCCTCTGAGCTGTCCATGCTCATTTATTATCTAGTTCATCAAATCCAGACACCTTAGCATAAAATTTGTTTTGCCAGCAAATTCCCCTGGAGACAAAACTCTTATCAGTCACTCCTTAAAACACTATATTGGCTAACATCCCAGTGCCTCTGCATTGAGGGTTCAAAAATGAGATCATACTCCTCCCTAAAATGAAATGCTCAAATGCCTTCAGCTCTCACATGAAATCTCATCTCCTTGGCGTGTTATAAAAATCTGATCATATTATCTTTATCATAAAAATCTACTTTTGTAGCTCTGCTGAAATGCATAAGTTTGATCATGTAACTCAATTTGAAACTTTTCAAGGTTTCTTCATTGCCTTGTAACATAAAGTCCCAACTACTTAACATAAAATGCAACGTTTTACCATGTAATTTATCTTCAGACTGGTCTATAAAAAAACCTAAATCTCACCCCGTCATTCTTTTTAAAGCCTTTATTGGCTTAAATCCAAACTTATTAGCATGATATAAAAATTCGATCTTGTCATCCCTTAAAATAAAATTCACACTTCCTAGCACAGTATATAAAATCTGATCCTGTAACTCTGCCTTAAACTCACACACTCCCTCTCTCAGTTGTGGAATTATGGAATAAAAGGCCAAGTTCTTAGCATAAAATGTGAATTTTATTTTATAATTTCACTGCGTACTGTTTATCAAATACAAAAAAAAAAATATCATGATGTCCCTCTCTTCGAACTTCATTGGCTAAAATCAAATTTCTAGGCGTGTGGAAGAATCTAATCATGTCAGTGCCTGGAAATAAATTCCCAATATTTCTGCATGCTCCCAGTGCTGATCATGGGAGTCTCCTGATTGAAATCTCTCAGCTTGGGTGCCAACATCAATCCAACCTTCTTGGCATGTTCCCAGAGTCAGACATTGGCATCCCCTCGACCCATAAAGTCCAAATGTTTTTAGCATGATGCCTGAATTTGTGGCTGTTCCTTTTCATGTTATAATTTTCAGTATTTCCTCATTGCCTATAAGGTAAGAGTCTGAGGCCATTAGCCTCAAAATACGTTTTATCATGTTTATCCGCAGACTTATCTCCCACAAGCAAAATCCTCACCATCGCATTTCTTAAAACCTTTTGGCAGCAACCCAAACTCTTGAGTATGATTTAAAAGTTTGATTCTGTCACTTCCCAAAATAAAGTCCAGATTTCTTCCTCCAGACCCCCAAATCTATTCATGAAAGTCCTGCTTAAAATCTTTTCAAGTATCTCCATCGCTGACAAAATACCTGGACATCTTAGCATGATACCGATTTATGGTGGTATTCTCAGTTTAAAACCTTCCCTGTTTCATATCCCCAACACAAAACCCAAAGGCCTGAGCGTGGAATGAAAATTGCACCACGTATCTGTTAAGCTGAAAAATCTTCACGTTGCTCTTCGTTACTTAGGATACAAAGCCTAAGCTTTAGCCCCCGTTCCTCCTCATACTTCCCAGGAAGACTTGGTTTCCTACTTCTTGCCCCCAAACAAATCTCGATTTTTTTTGCCTCCAGGTCTTTTGTGCATATTTAAGCTGGTACCTCTGTGTACAGTTCATTAATTCATACAGCGGCATGTCCTGATTCTTTTTTCTAGGACGGGCACTGGATCCTGGGGGTAAAGAAATGGAGGCAGCTTCGCCTTGCTGGACATCTGTCACCAGCAAGGAGGTGGGACCACGCCCTCGCAGTTACAGGCCACGCTGGAGGTGAGCATGGGGTTTTGGGGGGCAAGGCTGGGAGGTCTCCCTTCCACCCCTGGTGAGCGTATCCTCTCAGGGTTCTCTGGGCTCAGCTGTCCATCCTGTGGTGAGGCTTTTGGGCCGTCATTTCCGAAGGTGGGGGTTCCCCCGCCCTCTCACCTATCCCTCCATGCCCACAGCTGCCCTTGCCCCTTCTCTGGCCTCTCAGTCTTACCAATGTCGTTTCATCTATGTTGAGGTCTCAAGCCACAGGACGATTTAAAAAAATATCTACTGATTTGGAAATCCTCATTTCATACCCCCCTCCCAAGTCAGGCTTGAGTGCACCTGGTTTGGGGTCTTTGAGTCAGACCCCCTACCCCCGGCACCCACAGACAGACACCCCAGCCTCACCACCTGCCGTGCCCAGAGCCTTCTTGTTCAGGACAGCTCCCTGCTGGCCTCCGAGCAAGTGGCCCATTGGGTCGGGGCTGCCAACGTGTGTCTATGAAGGGTTGGGTGAGGGGGGGGTGCGGGGGGGCCAATCCCTCAGCAAATACCTCTGCCTGTCAGCTCACTTGTACAGTAAAGGAAATCTGATTTTAAAAATAGAGCTTGGAAGAGGAGATGAGAGGATATTTAGGAGCAGAGTTGAGCCTGGGGTAAGAGCGGGGGGCGGAGGAATTAGGGGAGAGGTGAGGACACAGGAGGAGGGCGGGAGGCCCAGTTGCTGCGAGGAAGGTAGAGATGGTGTATATGAGGGCGGAGGGAGAGGAGGGGGATTGGGACTCCCTGTTCCATGCTCCCCTTTTCTGGCCTCTTAGACCCCCGCCTTCACAGGGGACCCTGGCTCTCTGGGCTACCAGGATGGGTGTCAGGGCCAGCATCACACGAAGACGCTGCCAGCCTCTAGGACATACTCAGAGCCATCTGGGTTTGAAGGACCAGGGCTGTGGTCACTCCTCATTTAGCTTCGTAGTTGGGAGTGGGCACAGAGAGCGGTGGCTCCCTGGGGACCCATGAGGAGGGTCCCCGTGGACTGTGGCTTCTACAGGGGGCTGCTGGGCTGGCAGAAATCACATTGGGGTGCCTCCCTTCCAGCCCCCTGCCTTGTCCGTTCAATTGCGTGGCTTGTGGCTAGAGACCTTGACCCAGAGCCGCCAGTCTCCCTTCCCCTCAGTTTGTGAATGTCAGGCCCCACTGCGCCTCGGACTTCATTGGGGAAACTGAGTCTCTGGAAGGGCATCACTGTGACTCAGGACACACAGTGAGTTCTGGCAGAGCTGGGGTTGCCCCCAGGGCCTCTCTTCTAACCCCAAACCGGGCTTGGTTGGGGGGCCTCTTGGAAAGGGTCCCTGAAGCCCCTCACCACCCCTCAAGGTGAAGGGCAGTGCCCTGGACCCAGCCATGTTCCTGCAGCCAAGTCCCTGCCCCCCCCCCTTGATTGGCAGTTCCAGGGGGTAGCTGGATCACTCTCCCCAGAATAACCCTGGGAGGGGGAAAGTATCGCCCAAGGGAGGGGCTGGGACAGGGGTCACAGAGAGAGTCCTTCCTAGCTGCCCAAATCAGACGGGCCAATGAGCTGCTCCCAATGCTGCTCTTGCCTTTCAAGGCAAGTGGGTAAGGGAAGGAGCCAGCCAGCTGCCAGCTGGGCCCCACGCCTACTTTCAGGGTGACCCGCTCCTGCTGGGCCCTCAGTTTCCCTGGATCTGCTAGGAGGGTTGGGTAGTGGTCTTCTCATTTTGTTCCTGTCACTTTGGGGTCCTGAGAGGTGTTCGAAGGGTGACCCTGGGGAGCTTTGGTGAAGAGAGGGGTTTGGCAGAGCAGGTGGAACTCCGGGACCGCACCCACCCTGCCTCAATTCTTATAAATGGGGGTCCCTTCTATTTCATTTAGTTAGAGGCCCCCACATCGAAGCCACTGTTGAGAGCACCGGCTGGGTGGTTTCTTCTAGCGGGAGGGGTTTCGGTGGAATCTGGTAGTATCTCTGGTGGCCAGGAGCGGCAGGCTAGGAGCGGGGCGCCCGTGGGAGGAGCAGAGGCCAGGCTCAGGGTCCCCATTTACAAACGGAGGAGCACCTCTTTCCCAGGGGAGATGGGAACCGTAAGGGCCTGTTTCATCATTAGGCCTCCCGTGTCACTACTTTGTGAACATCTGCTGTAATTGCAGCGGACGAGAATCAGAGAGCATTTTCACACATGGTGCCGACTTTAATTATTTCACTGGCCTGCCTTGGCCAGGAGTGAACCGAGTCCAGGGGGTGAAGCAACTATTGAACACCCCAGCGCTAAGTGGCTGGTGATGAGGCTGGGGAGGGGCGGGCTGTGCAGATGCAGGAGGCACGTGATGTCCAGACAGAGGTAATTCGATTTTTTAGTTAAAACTAATGTTTCCTGAGCATCTGCTAGGTGTCAGACAGGATCCTCACCACTCAGTCCGTTACTGACTGCTTTCCTTATAAGGTGGTGTATTCCCCGTTTTCCAGCATTTAATTCAGGGGTTTAGCAGGCCCAGTTCCGGAAGGAAGAGGCAGGGGCAGCATTCAAACCCAGGCTTTCCTCTCTCCCCTGATGGAGGGAGGGGGCAATAGCAGACACCCTTCAAGGGGTGAGCAGTGGCCATTTGGGGACCTCAACAGGTTCTCAGGGCCAGAGAGGGCTAGTTTATTCCATGGTCACCATGATCAGCCTTGTAGTCCAATGGGAGACCAGACCAGAGGAGTGGGGATCTCAGTGTCTGCCTCTATCTTGCTGAAAAGCTCATGGGGTCATTCCCAATTCATTTTGGCTAATTTGGTTGTCGGTGGAGGGACAGGACAGCTGGCCCAGGACCTGCTAATTATAGCCGCCCAAGTATTTGAACAGAGATATTGAGTACCAACTGAACCCTGTAACCTTTCTTCCTAATGGCCGGCCCACCCCCTTAAGTGCCCATCCCCTCTTCCCTCAGGCCCCTGGGGGGAGGTCAGCATGGGACCTCCGGCCCTAGTCTTACCTTTGATGCAAGTAGTCACTGTAGTCAGCGGATGGGCTCCCGTCTGGTGGACAGGAACCACGCTTCTTTCTAGAAAGTTATTGGATAAATGAATCTCTTTAATATGCAAGTCCGGGCTGTGTGACCAGCATGCATTTTCCACAGGACAGTTTTAAAATTTGTACGTGGAGCTTTTCTCACGTGACTACATCACGACCCTCCCTTTTTCCCACATGGCTGCATTTGGGTCTTTCCGTGGGATTGCTTGAGTGCTTACTAGGTGGCAGGCATTGTCCCCCCAGCCCCAATATGTTTTTATTGATTTTAGAGAGAGAGGAAGAGAGAGGGATAGATAGAAAACATCTATCTCTTTAGCTGCCTCCTGCATGCCCCCTACTGGGGGTTGAGTCTGTAACCTGGGCATGTGCCCTGTCTGGGTTCATGGGTTGGTGCTTAACCACTGAGCAACACCAGCCTGGCCAGGGCACTATTTTAATTCTCTTACTTTTTATAGCAACCCACGAAGGTGTTACCTTTGTTATCCCCACTTTCCAGAGGGGAATCTGAAGCCCAGGACGCACCTCAAGCCACTCATGTGGAGGGCCACACTGGCACTCAATGTCCAGCTCCCTGTTCTTGCTGGACCCTCATTTTTCTCTCTAGCAAATGTACTTGATGTTGTTGTGAGTTGGGCCCAGCCTCTGCGCAACTCTGAGTGAAACTCTAAGCTCTCTGAGTTTTGACTTCAAGGCAGTTGTAAGTAGCATCTTCCCAGGCTGGTGGCCCCGCCCTCACCTGAGAACCCCACCTACACCCTGGGGGACCCTCATAGTGTTTCGCCCACCCTCCCTCAGCACACAGTAGGGCTGTTGGTAGCAGTGGGGCCTGAGGAGGAGGAGGAGGAGGAGGAGAAGAAGGAGGAGGAGGAGGAGGAGGAGGCTGGGACAGGTGGGCTGCGTCCTGGCTGGACCCATGAGTAATTTCTCTTTCCTCCCAGGTGGCCAGAGGCGAGGCGGTGGCTTTCTCCTAGGAAGGGAGCAGATGCCTGGCCTGGGATGGAATCAAAGGTCTGAAAAGGATTTATTTTTTTCTGATTTATATATTTGAACAATTTGTAAATATGTGAACCCTTCAGAATGGAACTAATTTGAGCCTTTGGTTCTACAGCCGCGGCTCGCTGCCCCCTGGAGGGCAGCGAGTCGGTGGGTTCCTGAGGCCAGGGTGCGGCACACCTACCCAAAGCGGTGCAAGGACCTCCTATGCTGACCTCCCAGCAGAACAGGTATGTATGCCTGCCCTGTTACGCTGACAGTCTTTCTGGGGAGGTAGGGGCCTTGCGGAGGGGGGATTCTACAGTCATAAAATAATATAGTAAAACATCCAGAATCCTGCAGTTCCTCTGCCTGTCATAGGTCATCAAGGGAAGAGTTAAAATCTCTCACTTTGATATGAAAAAGGTGCTGACAACTGTGATTGGGGCTTATGGGGCCTGCACAGGGGCAGAGAGGGCATGATCCCCTGGGAGGAGTGAGTGACCTTGAACCAGTGACTATAGGTCCCCCTCCTGCTGCTTCAAGTGTTGCCTTGCTGCCTTAAATGAAATAAGATAAAATGCTTGGCACACAGTAGGTACTCAACACGTAAAAATGATTCTTACTTTAGGTGGATCTGTCCCCTAACTGTCCCTTTGAAAGCCCTTCTCATTTGTGTAGAAGCCAGAGGGAAGACAAGGGGAACAGGGATCAGGGGGGTTAGCCCTGGGTCCCCAGGGACTTCTCTTGCCTCAACTAATAACTTGATTGACAGTGCCTAGATTTCCGTAGGAGGAGTTGGCCATCTTCACAGCGAATCACCCCAGTCTGCAGGTGGTACAGGTAACTTCAATCTAGGTATGGCATTTTATTTTTATTTATTATAAATATGTTTTGCATCTGAAACATGATTTCAGACAATGGACGAGCCTCTCCCGGAATAAAATACTGTATAATAGGCAGCAGAGCCTCTCGTGTGGGAAGGCGACCGAGCTGGTCACTGGGCAGAGGATGGTTGACCTTCGCTCCCATTTTTTCTGCACAAAGTCACGGTCAAAAACAGGTCTCTGCCGGACAGAGGGGAGGAAAGTTCTAGAAGGCCCCCATCTGTGTAGCAGGAGGGACTCTGCCTGATGAACCCAGTCGTTGCTATGTGCAGATGCAGGAGGGTTGAGACTCATTTGGCTTCAAAGCTGGCTTAGTGTTGTGTCCTTAGGGTCTCGGGGCCTCAGTCTATGTCTTTATCTGTAGATGACCGTGGGCGCATGCAGCCCCATGCTTGAGAGGGGTGCCCTGTCCTACAGCGGACATGAAGGGGGCAAAGACCTACAAGGCTGGCCCCATTCTCATGAAACAGCCGTTAGAAATACCCGTGTCCTTCAGCCATGTCCCCTCTGGGTTAGAACGGGGAGGAAACATGGCAGCTGTGGGTTCTGCATGGGGACCGAGCTGTCGGGGGACCCAGCAAGGCCGGCTCTTTGCCAGCAAGCCATTCGGCTGTTGACGCATGTGAGCTTCGTGGTTGCTGCTCCCCTGAGGCCCATGTCCCCTTCTCCCCGGCCGATCTCATGTCACATTCATGTTCCAGTTAGCTAATCCCGAGGACACGGGCCAGGGCATTAGCTTTCAGGGCCCCTTAAAGACCGCAAAGGAAAACGTACTCCCCAATGGGTGCATTGCAGACACCCACTGGCCGGCTCTGGGGGGCCTGGGGGCCGGCAGGGGGAAAGCACAGCCTGCGGCAGGCGCACACCTGCTGGCCTCCTGTCACTGACACGCCACTCAAAGGCCCCCAACTCCAGCTTCAGAGCATAGGAAATTAAAAAAGGGATGATCTTTGGGATAAAATGAACCCCTGTGTCTGCCGAACTTGTTTTGGGGATACATGACCACTTCGGCTCCGTCAGCCAAAATGTCCTCCCTTTTGTATTTTAAAATAACCCCCTCACAAACATGTTTATTTTAATTATGGGAGAAATGCACTGATAATTAATACACTCGTTACTGAAAATGAACATTCCCCATAAAAGCAAAAGCCAGCTCCAAGCCCTCCCTCCACGCCAGCTCCCCCCACCCCCACCCATTCACTGCTGCTGTTACGGGTTTCAGGGTTATGGTTGCAGATATTTTTCTGTGCATTTGCATATGGATAGAAATTGAACTCTGAAGTGCATGATTTTCTTTATTTTTTTGCATTAACTATATCATCCCGTTCGTTTCCTTTCTGCACAGCTCGTTTTTCTTCACCCAGGAACCTGCTTGGAGATGATAAAGATCGACGCTCTTCCTTATAACAACACGGTGGCTCCCCGGAGCCGTGCACACCGGAGTTTATTTAACCGCCTCCCCGCTGCCGCGAACGCTCTCAGTCCTCACCCCGTGGGGACGGGGAGTGGAGGCAGGTGTGAGTAATTGCTAATGTCTGGATTTGGGGAGTGGGCTCCCAAGCGTTTATGGCATTATTAAAGATGAATATATGAATGCATACATTAGCATAAAACAGGGACATGCCCCGACCAGTGATGAGAAAGTGTTTATGAACAAAAGATCATGATGAATCCCGGCCTGCACAAAACACCAGGGTCCATTAGGAGACAATGGGTCTGGCTCTTTCATGCCTTTTAAGAGCTGTTTAATATTCCGGGGTACGTACGCACCACGGCTGATCAGACTCTCCTCTCCTGTCGAAAATCCCAGCCGTGTTTGCATTGGTGTGTGTGTGTGTGTGTATGAGTGAGTGTGTGTGTGTGTGTGTGTGTATGTATGTGAGTGCCCGCGCGTGTGCATGCACAATAGCTTTGGTCCAAGTCCCTGTCGTTGGGGTGGCCGACAGGTTCATGGGTGCTTGTTATAATAGATGAGAAAATAAACAAACATGAATACATAAAATGTAAGTGTTTCTGGCATAGATAAATGAGGGCAGATCATGAACCAAGGTTTTAATTAATGTGATTCCACTCAACTGCAGCCCGTGCAGAAAAATCTACGTTGGTCCCGTTTTGTGTTGTTTTGTTTTGTTGCGAATGACCCCGCAGGGAGAACTGCTGCGGCTAAATCTGTAAACACGGTTCCTTCCCCCCTCGTTCTCAGAGGTGGGATCGCTGGGCTAAACAGTTTGCAAAGTTTATTTTCACCGAGTGGTCTTTTCTAAAATGCCATTTTGACCTTATCACTGTTTTGCTTTAAATCCTCCATCTGACTTCCCGGAGCTTCTGGGACGTGGTCCAAGAGCCTTAGCCTGGCACGTACGACCCTGTAGGGTCTGGCTGGAAGCTCCCCAGCCTCGTGCCCTCCCCCCTCCTCTCACCCCCCCCCACCGATTGCCCCTGGGCTTGCGGCTGCAGCCCCACAAGCTACCTGCCCCTCTCGATGCCTTTCTCCTCGGTCTTCCAGACCAAATGTATTCAAAAGTCCAGCAAAGCGTGGTCCCCAGAATTGTAATGCCTCATTGATGGGTCTTCCTAGCCCCAGACAGTGTTTTGCATTTTTCTAGGATTCAGGAAACGGGCTACGTGTCAATCCGCCCCTCTCCTTTGTCCCTGTCCAGGGCCGCCAGCCCCTGCCTTGCCTGGATCTGACATCCCGTCACTGAATGAAAACCGCCTCATATTGTTCCCGGCGATGGGCAGCGTCGGGGTCGGAGCTGCGTGCTCTGCGGCACGGTGAGTGCTCAGAATACCGTCGAACTGCACACACACGTCTGGGGAGGTGTCCAGGCCGGCACCCCCACTGCCCCACATGCCCTGCCCCGCCTGGCAGCCCTGTGTGCCGTGCCCCAGAACCTGGGGTCCACAGATCGAGGGTAGTAGCATCTCACGTTGTGAGTGCTAGCGGCAGGTTTTCGGGGCATAATTCCAGCCTGGAACTGGCCTGCTCCTCCCCCGAGGGAAATGGGACTGGTCCCAGGACGTGAGAAACTTGCTAGCATGTGACAACAGGGCCACCAGCTGGGGTGTTGGTGGCAGCTCTGGGGAGAGGACAGGGTTGAGCGTGGTGCTTGTACCTTAGTGACGGTGGAATGTTCTAGAAAGAACACAGGCTTTGGTGTGGAGGGCTAGGATGCCAAATGCACATCACCCTTGGGGTAGCGGATTTACCCACCCTTGGGGGGAACAAAAGGCACCAGCATGATCAAGGTTTTGGTCCCTTTTGTTTCCCTGGGGTCGGGGGTCGGCGTGGGCTGGGTGGAGAGGAGGAAACACCCTGAGAGGCAGGCCATCTTGAACACAAACCCCGCTACTTGACCTGATGTAGAGCTGCATGTCCTTTTAAGTCCTGCAGATGTCCTGTGCCTCAGTTTCCTGATATGCAAAACAGTCATCAAAATCTCCCCCGGGCTCCAAGGGCAACCAACACAAAGGATTGACACCCGGCCCAGTTGCCAGCACGCCATCCCCAGCAACAGTCAGCAGCCCGGTCCGTCCAGTCCCCCTCCCGAAACGCTGCACCCTCCTCCCGAGACGGGCAGCTCCTTTCAGAGCCCCTCCGAGGAGACAAAAAGGCCCAGAGACAATGTGAGCGGGGATGAGGGCCCCCAGCCCCAGTGCAGACCCCCTACCCCGGGGAGACACGGCCTTTCCCCAGCTCCCGGGGGCCAGGAAGGGGCTGCCCTGCTGGCGCTAACTGCGCTCTCCTGAAAAGTTTGGTGATAGTTCCTTTTATTTTTTTATAAATCTGTATAAAATGTCAGGCTGCTCTTCAGGCAGATTTTTCAGGCTCGTATTTTATAGACTTTGGCAGGGGCGGCTCGGAAGGAACAGTGGTTACAGTCTCCAGAGGTTCATAATTCCTGGAAGAACTTCTGGCTCAGCCTGACTTCTCCTAAATTTCACAGAAAACGCTGCTGGGCCGGGCCCAGCCTGAAGGAGGTTTTTGTGCCGGGGCGCAGCCTGCCCTGGTGGGAGCATGACTTGTGTGTTGCCTTTTTCACAGAAGTGAACTTCCTCGGCCATCGAGCACAAAGACGCCTCTCTCTGAATTTTGGGTTTGTTTACTCTAAGCGAGGCTTGGTCAGACATGTCCTCCTCCCCCCACCCCCCCGAACGCCCCGCCTGTTTCTCTGCGGCAAATGCAGCTGCCCCTGTCTCTGCAGCCCCAGCCTCACGCCCTGACTTCTGATGGCGTGGCGAGGGACAGGGGCGGGGGGCTCTGTGTATCTGCAGTCTAGGGAGCTATTGCGACAGGGGTCTGGGACAACCCCCTCCTCATCAGGACCCCCTCCCCAGCCAGCCTGCCCATCATGGGGTTGATGACCCCAGGCCTCTGGATGATGAGGGACGTTGCGGGGGGGGGGGGGGGCGGCTTTGCACACTCACCCTAAGCATATTCTGAGCCACCGCCTCCCCCAACCAGAAACCTTTCTTTGCATGATTTCTTATGTGCGTGACTTCTTCCGAAGCGGCCATGAAATGCCGCAGAGGCTGCCACACACGTGTAAATACCACTTTACCAAACATGTTCACCACATCAGTCATGTAATAGATTTAAACAACAGCAACGACGCAAAACAGCCGAACGAGGCTCTGAGAAACAAATGGTCTCTCAAGCAGCACCAAGGCGGGTGGCCCGCAGTCTGTCTGTCTGTCTGTGGGGAGCCAGCCTGCGCTCTCCACCTGCAACACGATGCTGCCTCCCCACGGTGGGTCTGAGCAGCAGTTGGGACCCCGCGGCTGACTGACAGTGCCCTGGCAGATTGGGCTGTCAGGAGCAGGACAATTCAGGCAGCAGTGACAAGGGGCTCTGTCCCTGTGTCCCTGTTGCCTCTAACCTCCTCAAATCTTTCTACCCCTTGAGGTGCATCTGTGACCCCAACGGTGAGCTAGGGCAGCTTGGTCATTTCAGGGACAAGAAACCGAGGCTGCACCCTTAAGCCAGCCTGTTTTACACACACACACACACACACACACACACACACACACACACAACACACACACACACACATGCTGAGTGCTTGCACTAGGAACAAAGACTAGAAAACTCCTTTAGAAACTGCAGAACAGAGCCTCGTCTAGCGGGGGTCCCCTGATAAAGGCCCCATCCACCCAGAGTTCCTGGGAACAGAGTCCCCATGAATGGGCATGGAGAGCCAGCCCCAGACTGCAGAGTTGGCCTCATTCATCAACATGCAGGCCCCTCGGCCCCAGCCCCAGATGAGGGGCTTTCAGGAGTCCCCAGAGCATCCAAGTCACGGTCCAGCAGCCGGCCGAATTGGTGGCTGCGGCCCAGCCTTTAGGAAGGGGCCCCGCTTTTCCCATGGCCGGCCAGCCCCTCAACTCAGCAGATTCCCCCTCCTACTACTTGCCCCTCTGGAAGGCTGCCCCCAACCCTCTACACCAGTCTGTTGCCCCTGAGAGGATGCAGGCCAGCCTTTGTGAGCCTGGGGGCCAGGGTGGGCACTGGGCCTCTCCAGGTGGCCTGGCCCTTGAGATGGGGAATTGGCTGCAGAACAGCCCCTCACCGCCCCCCACTGGCCCCGAGCACTCACCCCCTTTCTCTGCTCCTCTCCCTCACTGCCTCATTGTGACAGAAGCGCTCCACCAGCCAGCGGTGCCTTTGCCATTCAGCTCAGGGCAAGGTACGCAGGGAAAGTGTGCATCCTTGCTCTGACCCCAGCCTGCCTCCTCTGCAGCCAGCCCCTCTCGCTCGCTCGGGACTTAGCTCCGTAGGAGCTGCTCTAAGGCCTAGACGTGCGGGCTGCCAGCCCGGGCAGGGAGCCGCGCTGCAGCCTTCCGGCCAAGTACCGGCCTGCCTCTCTCTGCTCGATGCCTCCAGTAACAGGGAGCTCCCTCTCTCCCGGAGCAGCCCGCTCAGGGCTCGCACACGGCGCTGCTTTGCCGAGCCCTCCCCTGCTTTCTGCATCTGCCTCCGTGGCTCATGCAGCCCCCTCACCCCCTCTGCCCTCCGCTCTTTGCAGGCAGCCAGCTCCCTCTCGGTCCTCTCCTTCCTGTGCGGTGGAGCAAGCCCCCCATCAAGGGTCAGCTTTGGGGTTCCGGTCCTGGTCCCAATTACAGCCGTCTACACCTGTCCCGCGCCCCTGCCCCTGCAGTTTGGGAGCTGGGACGGGGCCCTTTGCCCTGCTGTTCTGCAGTGAGCCCAGGGGAGGGCGCGGGTCTCCCCTCCTGTGTCCAGCTGCTCTGGATCTCCCTGTTGAGCGGCTTCCGAGCCCTCTCAGGTTTTTATGGCCCCTTTGCTAGTTGCCAGGGAGAAAGCTCTCTATGCAAACCCTGCCTTTTCCACAGGAGCCACCAGGCGGGCGGCCCTGGTCCGCCTGCCGCAGCCTCGGCCGCCGCGGTCGCCGCGACCGCGGCGGGACCTGCAGGCAGCTGCTGCGGGGCTGGGGGCCTCCCGCCAGAGTCAGGCAGACCGGCTTGACTCCCATTCTCTATCTGTGACCACAGCAATTCCCTTTACCTTTCTGAGCCTCCGTTTTTCCTCTGAAAAGGATATGAGAGGGGCTCCCACTGGCTTGAAGTGAGACTAAAGGAGGGTAGAGCAGCCTAGCTCACATCAGAAACTTCCTGACGGCTAGTGCAGTGGACACGGGGACCCAGGGAGGGAGGCACGCATGGAAGGAGCGTCACCAGAGAGAAACCAGTCTGGCCTTCTCCAGACTTGCACGGGATGCAGAGGGGACCCTGTGCATGGCAGAGGGACCCCTCTGCCGGCTTAACCACGCACACCAAGCCAGTTAGACGCAGCTAGAGGCAGCCCTAGGCCTGTGAGCTCACAGTAGATGCAGTATATGGTAAAAATGACATGGAAGCCCACATCTGTATTTAATAAAGCAAGAATCTGCATTGTATGTGCAGCCTGAGGGGTCCGGGGGGCTGAGGCATAAGACACGTCTTCCCTTGCCATTTCCTCGCTTCCTACAAGGGCCAGGGTAGACGGGGTATCTGAGGCAGAGAAGCCCCAGTGTCTAGGCACCCACAGACTGTGGGAATCAGTCCCCCATCCATGCCCTTTCCCCCCAAGCCACCGTAGTACACCTACCTTCCCCGGGCCCAGACCCGAGTAGGAAAGACTGGGAAGCCGGACACGGAGCTGGATGCTGGTCGCTTCCTGTCCTCGAAGCTCAGGCTGGTGGGGAAAGAGAACAGGGAGTGAGTCACTGTAAATCAAGTGATCAAGGGGATGATGGCAGCTGAGATTTATGGAGCCCGATGTAGGGGCCAAGCTGTGAGCTGGGCTGTCTGCGTAGGACTCTTCCCGGCAGAAACTCCGAGCACTGGCCTCCGAATCCCCATTAGGTTGATGAGGAAACTGAGGCAGGGAAAAGCGAAGTCCCCTACTCACCGTCTCTCAGCCGGTGTGAGGCCAAGCCAGGATAGAACCCTAGTCTGTCCGAGGCTCCCACCACACCCTGCAGCTGAACAGCTCAGCGAGGCTGTGCTGAGTGCTGGGGGGACGTGGGTGGGCAGGGATGGATTGATTAGTTATAAGCACCTCCCAGCGGTGCTTGAGATCCCCAGCTCCTCTGTGGCCCAATCCGTTTGAAGGGCAGATTCAAAATTAGGTGGTAGCACCTATGGGCAGAGGCTTATGAGGATGGCGTTATTACCCTGACGTGGGGAGGGCCCTCCCTCCCACCTCCAAGCAGATTGCAGATGGAGATGGGGAGGGCTGGGCTTGTTTGTGTGGACAGTGAGTTAGGACAGAGCTGCCTCCTGGGGAGGGCTGGCTATGGAGGGGATGCGGGCTGGATGGTTGACACCGGCAGCCCCTCACCACAGAAAAGTGCCCCCCCCACACTAGACCCACTCTTGTGGGGAGATCCCCGAGCCCCTTCTCTGACGCAGACAGCCACTCTGAGCCTCTGCACCTCAGTTTCCCTACCTGTGCAAGAGAGATGGAAACTACGTCATTGCAAGGAAGCCCCTGCTCTCACGCCCTCTCTCCAGCCCCCTACCTCTGCTACAGTCTCCAGACACCTGTCTGCTTGCCAGAGCAATATTCAACAGTTTCAGTGCGGCGTGCGGGCGGGGCGGGCGGGAGGGGGCCTGCGGACGGAGAGGGGGGAAGCTGCTGCATCAGGCAGGCTTGGGCCGGTTAAGATTTGTGCCAACTCACGGTGCAGTGGAAGCAGACGGTCTGAACTCTCCAGACTCCAGCCGAGAGTCTGTGGCGCCCCCAAGTGCCACAAGGGGGCTGCCTGGGCCACATTTTAAGCCAGGAAATTGAGGAGGGGGAGGCCGTCAGTAGGGACTGGCGGTTTTACTTTTGTGGTGGCGCTTTAAACTGCGTCAGAAGTGTGATGGGGCCAACCTTCCCTGGGCTGGGGGCCCCCAGAGGGGTGGCCCGCCCTGCCTGGGGTGGCGCCAGCGCACCCCTCCCTCGCAGAGCTGTGCTGCAATGCAGCAGGCTGCCAGAGGGCCGGGGAGCTGTCCCAGGCCGCTTTTCCAAAGTGGGAAGTGCAAGATGCTGGAGGGGGGAGTCCAGGAAACTGAGGGTGCAGAGGGTCTAGCAGCTGCCGAAGGGCCAGAAAGAGGGAGATGTGGAGAGTGTGGTGTTCCTGAGGGTCTTGGGGCGACTGCAGTGGACCTGGGGTCCAGTGTGAGTCATTTTGCAGTGATACCACTGGTAGGAGAGCGGGAGGGGGGCTGAGAGATGGGGAAGAGAGGGGCTGAGGACAGCTAGGGGTTGCTTGGCACATACTTTAGGGCAAAAGCATCGATTCTTGTCCTCCCCAAATAGCAAAAAAATGAAAAAGCATAAAAACAAAAAATCATCTGAAAGCTCTGCAACTGACCTCCCCAGCCAGGCTGTGCAGAACTCAGGGAAGGAAGAACCAGTAGCCAGCTCTGCCCTGGGGGAGGGAGGTGCTGTGGGCCCTGTTAGAGCCAAAGAAAAGGCCCAGGGGCCAGGGCAGGGCAGGAGGCCCTGTGGGAGGGTGGCTGGAGGTCTGGGGAGAGCATGTGGTGGGGGGGGGAGCGCTTTAAGGTAGAGAGACATGGGGAGCAGGAGGCCCTGGGATGGGAAGAGGTGTCGTGGGGAAGTGGATAGAAGCACAGGAGGGTCTGCAGTGGGAAGGTGGGTCTGGGGGAAGCTAGTGGGCGTTTTGCCCTGTAGCCCCAGCTCCCAGTCCATATTAGTCTGGAGTGGTTTGCTCCCCCAGGGCCTGGACCCCCTCACTTACCCTCTGCACTCTGTGACTCAGCTCCCTGTTTTCTGCCCAGGGTTCAGCTGAGACCCTGGGCCCCTCTCTAATGACCTCATGTCCTCCACTTATTTTTACTTGTTGATTTTCAAACCCTTTAATTAGGAGATATGTCAAACAGCATAGAAGTACATTGCTGTCACCCAGCTGTGGTCGCTATCATCTCTCTGTCCATCCAGACCTCCCACTGTCCTTCCCCCGCCCGCCCCTCACCAACTGTTTTGAAGCCAATTCCACATCGTTATCTCTGAGGACTTTTCAGTTTGTATCTCTAAAAAAGAGAACTCTTCTGCTTTAAAACACATAACCACAATGTCATCATCACAGTTCAAAATTAACTCTTCTGCTTTAAAAACATAACCAATGTCATTATCACAGTTCAAAAATTAACAACATTTCCTCAGTGTCCGTCCAACATTTATCCAGCTTTCCAATATCCCCGATAAACTTTTTTTCCAGCCGGTTAAAGTCTGTCCTGCACGCTTGGAGGCCCTGGGCTCGCAGAAGTTAAGTGCAGCTGTAGATTCAAGGGCCTGCAGCTGGACTACCCTCGCCCCAGGGAGTAACCCAACCTCAGTGAGTTTCAGTTTTCTCATGGAAAACGGGACAAGTTCTGGGTCTCTCCCAGGGTCACTGAGCACAATCGAGATAATGCACACGAAACCCCTCAGCCCTGTGTCTAATGCATACCAGACGCTCAGCAAGCAGGAGGGGCCAGAATTAATCCCTCTCCCATGGAAACCTCTAACGGGGCGTTGGGTGGGGTAGGCAAACAGCTGGCTGCCGTCCACCAGGCAGTCCACCCCCTAAGTGGGTAAGATATCCCAACAAGGTCCCCAGGCTGGAACCTCTTGCTTAGCTGGCTCACAGCCCAGCTTCTCCCCTAGCAGACAGCAGTTGCTACATCCCAGGCTCCCCCACCCCCCAACCCCGGGACCCCACCGTGGGAAGTCCAGGTGGGACCACTACCCCAAACTGCGGTGTTTATAGGCCAGCCCTGGGCACCACGGGGGGGCAGCACACTGCTTAAATGGGGCAGATAATTTCTAAAAAGTGTTTGTCACACAGGACATCCCGGCTTTGTCCCTGCACACATCGCGGCCCGATGGCATAAGCGGAGGGAAGGAACATTTAATGGTCATTTGCTCAGGCCAGGCACTGTCTGTTCTCTCTCTCCGTCCTCACCCAGCTGTCTCACTTCGCTTTACTTTACAGAGGGGAGGACTTTGAGAGGTTAGTCACTTGTCCAAGGTCGGCTAGGAAGTAGGACCCAGGATTCCAACCCAGTTTGTCTGATTTCTGTGCATAATGGAGAGGAGGAAGGAGGGATATCAGCTGTGATGGGTGGATGGATGGATGGATGGATGGATGGATGGATGAGAAATAGTCTGTTTCTCACCAAGGTGAAAAGCTTACTTGTTCAGTGAAGAGGGGTCCTCTGCGTGGAGCGCCTGCCTTCCGTCCTGCCTCCGAGTGCACTGACTGGCTCAGGTGGCTCAGGGACAACAGGTGGGCTGCCAGTCCACAGGGACCCAGTCTCAGTTGTGTTGCTGGAGCTGCTCAGCGTCAGCTCTGAGTCCTAGCCGCCTTCACAGTGCACCGAGACAGCAGGCAGCCTCCCCTTCCCATTGGCTCTCCTGGATGGATGAGTACTCCGTGACCCTCACCGCATGCTCGGGCCTTTTCTAGCCACTTGGCGTAATTGCATCTCATCTAAATCATCACAGCCAACCTCCATGATAACAATTACCATCCTGCAGTAGATAAAAGGAAACTGAGGGTTAGGAAGGACACGTGACTTGCCCCAAACCACACAGGGAGCGAATATAGACTCGGCATTTGAACCCTAGCTTGCTTTTCTTTCCTTTTTTTTTTTGTGATTGTGCCTGAAAAAACCTGCACTCCTTGGGGGTTCACCCATGTTAGAACCAACCTCCTGGTTCATCAGGGAGCTGGACTTCTTATCCTCTGGACTCTAAATTTACTTCTAAGTCACACCTTCTCTAGCTCATCCTATTTGTTACAATCACACACACAAGGGTCAGACATATCCCTGACATCCTACAGAATAATTAATGAAGTCCAACTAAAGTCCCGGTAGTTCACGTTATGACTGAATGCTAAGGGGACCAGATACACAGGGGACTCGAGAGCCTGAAGGGGTGCGAGGCAAGGCAAGAGGGAAATGGACAGTGGGCTCCGGGGCAAACCAGCAAGCCTCCCCGAAAACCTGCTTTCGTTCAGCAGGTACATTTGGAGCATCTGCTGAAGGTGGGAGCCCTGTTACCCACATCCCGGACACTCGGGTTTCAATCCCAGCTCTGCCATGGACTAGTTTTGTGAGTTCAGACCAAGTAGTTAACCTCTATGCCTCAGTTTACTCAGTTGCAATATGGTGACACGAATAGTACCTTATTGATGGGTACGCGGAGATGAAATAACTCAAATATTTAAAGTGCTTAAAACAATGTCTTCCGTAGGGTGAGCACTCAAATACTTCATTGTAATTGACATCATAATTGCTATACCTGTACTCACTGACGCGGCAGTGAATGTCTCTGCCTGATAGGAGTCATTGCCCGATTGCCCACATTTTACAGAGAGCTGAACAGGTCCTCTGGTATAGGCGATTGCCGTTGGAGAGGGAGGTGGTCAGACAAGCCCTCCCACTCCCCCAGCCGTGCATCCACACACCCGCCTGGCAGGCTGACGGAGCCTCGGGGAGGAAGAGTTAACGACGAGGCAGGCATTGGATTTAGGGTTAGACGGACTTTGGAGCCAGAGCTCCCACGTTTGCTTTGCAGTTCAGCGTCTTCCTAGCTGTGTCACTACGTGCAAGTCACTTACCTTCTCTGAGGCTCAGTGTTCTCATGTGTCAAATGGGGACAATTATATCTAAATTCGTGAAACATTCTCCTTGTGGTTTCTATCCCCCCTTTCCTGTTCACGTTTTCTCCATACAGTTGACCCTTGGACAACCCAGGGGTGAGGACTGCTGACCCCTCACACAGTCCAAAAATCTGTGTATAACTTTAGACTCCCCTAAAACTTAACTACTCATAGCCTACTGTTGACCAGGAGCCTTACAGATAAGGTAAACAGTCAATTCACACGTATTTTGTATGTTACGTGTATTTTATATTGTATTATGACAGTAAAGTAAGCTGTAAAAAAAAGTAATTAAAAATAATAAGAGAAACAACCTTTACAGTATTTACTGAAAGAATTCTACATATAAGTGGACTTGCGGTTTAAATCTGTCATCCAGGAGTCAGCTGTTGGTCTTATGACCATCTCCTACCTGCGCTACTTATTTATTATTGTCTGTTTTGTTCATTGCTATATCCTAGGCACCTAAATGCAGGCTCACAATTTTTTTGGGGTGGGGCGGGGGAAGATGCTGCTGAATTGGACCCACCGCAGAGGACTGTCAAGTTTGCAAAGCAGGCAGCATGGTGCCTGGTGGAGAGTGTGCATTCAATAAATATCGGCTAATTATGATTATTATGTCTAATCCACAGGACTGCTGTGGCGAGGATCAAACAGGATAATGTATGCTAAAGCATGCTGTGAGCACAACGTGCTTGGTCCAGGAGGTACCACATTATTGCTCCTAGGCTGCTGACAGGGAAGTCACACTTAAACTTCATGCTTTGCATTTTTACACCACCTGGGTGGGAGGGGAGACCGATGGGTTACTGCCACCTGAGGCTCAGCCAGGGGGTGGGTCCCCACGGAGGGATGAAGGCAGAGCTGGGAGCCACATCCTGGCTCCCAGCGAGGGGTCTCTCCAGGACTCCATATCAACGTCCCCATAGATGTGGTTATGAATGTATCACACTGTATACACATACATTATATATATAGCTATTAACACACATATATAGACATATATATATATATATGCAATATTTATTTATTTAATTTTATTTTTCATGACTCAGGAAGCTGGCCAAGTATTGTCAGGAAGGGTTCGAGTAGAAGCCTCCTTGGTTTCTGGGAAGTTATTGATGTTTCTCACATTGATGTTTCTCTCTTTCTCTCAGTCTCTGTCTCTCTGTCTCTCTCTGCTTCCTTCCTTCTCTCCATAAAGCAATAAAGAAAAAAAAAAAAAGAATCTCACAGTATAGACGCCCCTGGGAGTGGCCCCATGTTGTGAAATGAATCCTTTACTTGGACTTCTCCTCTCCAGGGTAGTTGTTTAAGCTTTGATGCCATGTCCCAAATAGAATAGACTCAGTTTCTTGCCCGAGGCCCATCTTCCTGAAATCCTCTGGGCCTGGGCATTGAGATAAGTCTGTAATCAGTTTGGGGACTGTATGGTCAGCAGATGGGTGGCATGGGTGCGGCAGGGCAGGACATGTGCCGGGTGGGAGCTGCTTCAGCGACTGTCCGTAGTGCGATTCGCCCACGTTAGAGCCACGGGGGTGTTGCCGTCCTCAGCCTAAGTTGGGGCACAAGACAGAGAGGCCAGGTCACGTCTCTGCAGTTACACAGCTCATGAGTGCCTGCTGGGGTGGAACCTGGTCTGTCTGGCTGTCTAGCACCATGGCTCAGGCGCTGCTGCAGAGGGAGCAAAGATTTGGGTGAGGGGCTCAGCGATGGGATTGGGAGGGGCTTTACTGGCCGACTGGGCATGAGCGGAACAGCTGGATTCTTAGGGACTAGGGCTGTGGCTGTCTTACAGTTGGGGAAAAAGGCATACAGAGGCTGACAGAGGCTGGTTAGCTCTCTCGATGTCACCCAGTGGGTCAGTACAACGATTGAAATTTCTTTTGAGAGCCAAATGTTTTAAACTTCAACTTCTTCTAACGCCACTTCTTCAAAATAGACTCGCCCAGGCCGTGGTATTTTGTGGAAGAGCCACACTCAAGGGGCCAAAGAGCCGCATGTGGCTCGCGAGCCGCAGTTTGCCGACCTCGGTGCTAGCCTGACATTAACAGTCAGAAAGGTCTTGGCTATTTTCTTCCTTTTCGTGGACTTTGTGTCCCACAGGATGGGCGCACTGGGCCTTCTCCGCCAGAGAAATCTTGGCTGTGGGGAGGGACACTGTAGACAGGTATGCGCGGGGCTTCATGGGTGTTCACTGAGGAGGTAGAAAGGAATGCATGCGTAAATTAAAGTAGAGAGAGCCAGGCATGGACCAGTGATGAGAATGGGGTTTTAAACAAGGATTATGAATAATCTGGTTCACCCCGCCCCCTGAATCCAACAAGGCCCAGGCTGTTGGGAGTGCGGGGAGGAAGCATACCAACAGGTGTACTGAATGGTTATTGGTGCTGGGCTGAATGGTGGCCTCAAGTGTATTTATTGTGTAGTTAACAATGAATTAGATGAGTAATAAAAGATAAATGACAAAATGAAAGATGGTCAAGAATGGGCCATCAAAGACAACATATTAAGAATTATGGATTAAGATTAACTCACGTAGGTACAATTGTGGACTATTTCAAACAATAGAACAAAGCAAAGCTTGTGCCTCTGGTGAGAAAGCATTGGTTATAGAAGTACTCAGTGATATTTTTGTTCTGGGTCAGGGCTGAGCTCATGTGTTTATTGTATTAAAAAAATAAGTACAAGCAATATAAAAGACAAGTAAGAAACAAGAACGAGATTATGTGTAGAATCAGAGATTATTGTTATTCCAACTCTGCATATCTGAGTCTATTGGGAAGAAGGTCTAGGCTGGTTCCTTGGTAAGAACCATAAAGACAGACAGCTTATAATCATCGTTCTTGTTTTTGATTAGGGTGGTGAATTTGTGCATGTTTACTGTAATAATAAAATTATTAGATGAAAAAATATGTACAACGAGAGCTATCCTTGAGCCAGTGGTGAGACTGCGTCATGAACCAAAGGCAGTGATTATGCCTGTGCTGCTCACCTGACCGTTGAAAACACCTCGGTGGCTTTACCCTAATCTATCTGCCTTGCGATCCACAGAATGGAGGCCCCAGAGCAAGTCTACTGAGGAAGATCTTGATTCTGACCTCTGTGGGAAATGAGCCATGGACCAACCAATGTGAGTGATGGTAAGTGTTGCTGCACATTGGGTGGTGGTTGATGAGTTTGTATTCTTAAACATGCATGGGCACAAATAAAACTAAAAATGGCCACGCATTGAGACTTGTCGCTATGCTGATGCGATTGTCATGAACCAAGGACGATGCATTTTATTTGGCATAACTGTCACCAAATTCAAACATAGTGTAACTGGGATGTTCTCTATGTTAGAGAATGAGCACATAAAATAATTATAAACATATATAATTATGTTAATTTTATATATGTATATGAATAACTGCAATATACATATCTACAGTAACAAAAGCGTAACATGTTAATTAGACTGGACATCCTTCCGGACGAAGCCGGGGCTGCGAGGGAAGCCCAGGTCCCAGGTGCCTGCCAGCAGCCAGAGGGAAGCTGGTGCCGGTAGCCGGGGGAAGGATGGCCTACCCTTGCACGAATTTCGTGCATCGGGCCTCTAGTATGTAATATAAATCTGTTAATATAAATACAATTGTTATTTTTTCTTGGGTTGAGTGGTGGATTCATGTGTGTTTATTGATTTATTCAAAATAGATAGATGCATACATAAATCAGAGAGTTAAGCATGGACTAATGAAGAGAATGTATGATTACACAATTCTGCAAATTTGATGGCCATTAAAACAAAAATATCTACCCTATTTCATTTATTTTAATAGCATTATGTCATTAATTTATACACTCTAGTTTATAGAAACACTTCCCTATTGATGCAGTTTAGGCTGTTAAATCAGGGAGAGAGAGAAACATACAGACATAAAGTATTGGTAGTTTTCTTTTACTTTTTTCAATTATACTTGACAAGTACGGTATTTTCTCTTAGTTGGATGAGAATTATAGGTATTCTTTTATGTTATTTTAAAGGATAAATAAAAAAGGGGCTAAGTGAAGATAAACTAAATAATTCAGTTCTACACAAGTGGGAGAGATTAAAAGTGATCCAGGGTGTTTTTTTGTTTTTTTGTTTTTTTGTTAATCTTCCCTTGAGGATACTTTTTCTGTGTTTTTTTAGAGAGAGGGTGGAATGGAGGGGGTGAGACAGAGAGAAAGAAACAGTGATGTGAGAGAGACACATTGATTGGTTGCCTCCCACATGTGCCCTGTGCCCTGGCTGGGGCCAGGAATCAGGCCTGCAACTAAAGTTCATGCCCTTGTCCCCAATCGAACCCGCGACCCTTCAGTCCACGGGCCGACGCTCTAACCCCTGAGAAAAACAGGTTAGGGCCAGATTGTTCATTTTTTAAGTAGTTGGTTTCTATTTCCCAAAATGAGCACACAATAGTTTCTTTAATCATGCAGTATTTATGATAATTTTGACTCTTATTTGGGTGAATAAAGTATGTAAAGAAAATGTAAGTGATAGTCAGTGTTCTTAAATCTTCAGCTGAAAAGTTGTTCCAAGTGTTCGTAAGTATGTAAATGCATGAATGAACAAATTTATGAATAAAACAAGAGAGGGCACACACGGGTCAATGATGATAATATCTCATTGTCCTAGAATTAAGATGATTCTAATTCTGTATATCCAAGGTCTGTTTAAAAACTGTGTTGGTTAAGGAGTAATTAATTTTCTTGTTTTTGCATGGTGATGTGTTAGATGTTGATTTTAATACTAAAAATAAATAATTACACAAGTAATTATTTACAAGAAAGGTCAAAATACAAGAAAGGCCAAAACATAGACTGGTGATGTGAGTGACCCAAGGATTAACAGATTAGAGTTAATTTAGTTCTATTGTTTTTTATTGTGCTCTTGACTTCCAAGTAAACAATCTAGCCTGCTTCATCCCCTTTATGTGCATAGTTTGTTTAGACATTTCTCCCTGGAGAAAGATCTAGGCTATGAACTCTCTGAGCAAGGAGCACAATGGGAGATGAAAGGTAATGTTCTACTTGTGGGTGAGAAATTGGATTTTTGGTTGCTCATTAAAACTTCTTTAGAAATGATTAAATAAAACAAAAAGAAAAGCATAGACCAAGGATCAAACATGATGATTAATTCCATTTGGCTTCATCAGAAAAAGTGCTCGGCTATTACCAAAGGATAAAGCGGAAATGTTAACACTATCCAATAGAACTTCCTGCAAGGATGGACTGATGATGAGTGTATATACTCAAGCAAGGATTCTTATCACTATGTTTTTGAAGCCCTGAAGTCTGTTAAAGTGTAGACATTAATTTATAAAAAGGGAAGATATTTACCTAAATAAGAAAATTGAAGTGGACCAAGGTTGAGTTAGTGTCAGATGATAAGAATTATTATTCCAGTTTATTCATTAAGTTCATTAAACAACAACAACAAAAATCCTGTGGGTTATCCCTGTTAGTAATGAACAGGTTGAGAGGTGTTAGTTTTAGTCCAGAGTTTTTGACCAGTTTCTTTGGAATGAATAAGTTACAATCAATGCCTTAAAAGCAGATAGATCATGGACCTGTGATTTACATGACTTATAAAGCAACGATGAGGATAAATTCAGACTTCATTGCTGGTATCCATAATGGTGTTTATAAATAATTACTCATGAGTAATTATTTATAAAGGCTATAAAGTCTTGGCTCCAACCTTATTTGTTTAAGGTTTATAGGTTAAGTTCATGTTAAGTTTGTGCTGATGATGGGTTTATCCTTGCTAATTCCCTTCTAAAAACTACAGGATTTTAATTAATCCATATCTAATAAAATTACATACTAAATAAGCCAATAGCTAAATACATAAAGAGGGTCATGAATGGGCATTGGTGAAATGTGTCTAAGTTAGATTACTCCAACTTTGAACAAGTGAGGTCCATTAACTGTTGTGCAATACTTCCTTTTGTTGTTCACCACCAGTGATTCATACATCCCACCAGTGACAAAGACTTCGGTTCCTAACCAATGGAGAGAGAACACAAAGAAAGATAGAAAATTGGTAATGACATAAAATGAGCCATTCTTGGATTGTTTCGTTGCACATTTAAAGTGTCAACAAATTAAAGAAAACCGAAGAAGGGGCCAAGCACGGCCATGGGAAGTGCGGGTTTGCCTAAGGAATACTGATTGACCCATATGTGCAGCAGTGAGGTTCACATTAGAAAGAAACCTGTGGCTGAGTTCTGGGAGAAACTAGGCAAAGGACCGAAGGGAGTGATACTCTTACATATTATTCTTGCTTTGTTGTGACTCACGGATGTGAAGTAATTTTTTTCTCAATCAATGAATATAAACAAATGGATAAGAAAAAAAAAACAGTGCCAAGCCTAGACCCATGATGGATATCCTGGGGAAACCCTATAACTCTGAGGTTAATTATTAAAAACGTAATTTCCTACCCCATGAGACAGGAGCTTGTAGCTGAAGTTAACAAGGGCATCTTGCCCTTGACTTTGGTAGATCTTAGGTATGGGTCCTTTGGTTAGTGAATAGGTTCATGGGTAAATAAAGAAACATATCAGTGAATAATGACAAAGAGGACTAGATAGTTACTAATTATGAAAGTATGTAATGAGATATAAATGCTCATTAAATCGTTTCTGCAGAGCTGACTTCCCATAATTACCATGTTGGTTGGAAACATGGGCAGATATGTAAGAGTTGATGTTGTTTCTGGTGGTTGTTGTTAAGAAACGGGGAAAAAAATAAACAATCAATTACAGAGCTTCCTAATTAAAGAAGACCAATGGATGGGCCAATGTTAAGGATGCATTATGATTAAATCAGTTTTTCTTAATCAGTATCATTTTTGAAAAACCCTTGTAGTTGTTTTCCTTTGGGTGGATGTTAGTGTTATTTAGGAGTCTATCCTGGGGCATGTAGGTTTATGAATATTGATAATATGATAATAGGTGAATAAAGGAAAAGATAGTTTAAAAAGAGGGCAAACAATGAGGGTATTCGGCTCTGCCCACTTTGGGTAAAGAGCATTGAGACAGTTACCTGTGATAGTATTCTAGATAATTTTGCACTTATTTTGAAAGAAAATGAAAATAGTGATGTCATTTCATGAGTAAATAAATTAATAACTTCATAAAGTAGGGTCAAGTATGGATCATTGGTGAGAATATGTCTGGAAATAGAATGTAAGTTTACCTAATTCTTTTTTTCTTTACATGTATATTTTATTGATTTCAGAGAGTAAGGGAGAGGGAGAGAGAGAGAGAGAAATCAGTGAGGAGAGAGAATCATTGATTGACTGCTCCTGCATGCCCCCTACAGGAGATCAAGCCTGCAAACCAGGCATGTGCCCTACCTGGGAACTGAACTGTGAACTCCTGGTTCATAGGTTGACGCTCAACCACTGAGGCAAACCGGCTGGACTAACTGTACCTAATTCTAATCAAACAGGACCCATATCAAAGATAGGCTCTTACCTATGTGTGTGATTTTAATAGAAAGAATTTGGAATAAGCATAGTTCTTTTTTCAAAAAGTAAGTTTGTATTGATTTTTAGAGAGAGGAAGGGAGAGGAAAAGAGAGATAGAAACATTTATGAGCTGCCTCCTGCACACCCTCCACTGGGGATCAAGCTAGCAACTCAGGCATGTCCCCTGACTTGGAATCGAACCTGAGACCTCCTGGTACAATCCATTGAGCCATACCACTTGGGCTAGACATTATTCTTAATTCTTCAGCTAGGATTGAGATTCAGCAGTTGTCATCATATCACACACACACACACACACACACACACACACACACACACACGCATATATAATTAAATAAAAAGAAAAGAGGGACATTCTTGGGCTCATGGAATGTGATGAAAACCGAGGTCATGAGAAATCTGGAAGAGTAGGGCTAAGTTCTCTGTAAAAGTCTACACTACTTCAATTTTCTAAAAACTGCCCTTTTACTCCACAGATTCAATATACCCATCTGGCTTGGTTATTATCCAGTGATGAGGACCTTCGTGGTTACTTCTTTGCAAAAAGAGGCGAAGGGACTCGTGTAAGTAATGGAGTTCATTTTCTTGATTTGGAGGGGGTGATTCATATGGTCCATGGAATTCTTTCAAAGGAATGAGTGGCTACTGCAAACAGAAATAAAGTCCAAGAATGTCATGCATGGACCGCTAGTGGGGATGCATAATGAACCACTGATTAAGACTAGTCCATTTTAAGACAACTGAGATTCAGTAAACATAGATTTAGAGAGTTTTGCATTCATTTTCAGAATTGCCTACTTTTCCACTTTAGTTTTGCACCACATTTAAAATTATTTGTATGGATAATTATATAGTTTGTTAAATCATTGAGAGGGAGCACCTAAGAAGATAGAAAGTATTGTCAGTGTTCTAATTGCGGGGTAAGATAGTAGGTTCATTTTACTCCTGTTCTATTTTTAAAATATGAAGACATTAAATAAACGATGAACAAGCAGAGTGGTGAAACGCATGTGATGGGCATTAAGCAAGGTTAATGATTAATTCCTGTTTGCAACACTGAGGTCCAATTAAAAAGAGATCTCATTTATTAGCTTTGTGGGAAATAAACCTGTAAACTGCTCTCTGCAGTATTCAAATATATTATTATTGGGGTTTTGTAATTCATTGAAATAAACTTCATCAGTAAATCCATGAATGAACTAATCAATAATGCATAATCAATCAATAAATAAAGTATAAATAAATAGATGAAGAAAAGTGTTGAGCTAGGATCAATGTGAATGAATGTCAGTTAAACCCTAAACTCTCAGAAAGAGACTGGAAGGGAATAGAGTTCAGAGCAGAAGTTCAGGCCCACTGGGGATCTGGCTCTTGGGTCTAAGTAGTTCCTGGGTGTGGGTTTTATTGATGTAAGTTAATTAATGAATGCATGAATAAATAAATATATAAGTGAATGAAGACAAAGAGGATCACACAGGATCATTTATGAGAGAGTATCACGAAACAAGAATTATTAGTGATTATTTGTTTACAGTGAGTTCCCATCTCACAGGTAAGAGCTGAGCTCCCCTTTGGAGCACATGCAGGTACGTGTCCCTGTTGCCATTCTGGGCCGATTGTTGGTGTTATAAAGAAGGAAAAAATGTTTACATAAACAAATGATTACTTAACTCTCCAGTTAGGAAGAAGCAAGCATGGGCCAGGGTTGAGGATCTGTAATAGGACACCAGTCTGCCTTAATCTAAATGTGTGTGCTGAATTTATTTAAAAAAAAAAAGGAAAAGGGATATAGTCAGTGATTTCTGTGGGTAATGAGCCTGTGGGCAGTGGTTAGTATTTTTGGTATTCAAGTATAGGGTCTATAGATTCTTAGTAATTATATACGTTATTAGCTAGTGAATAATATGATGATATCTCAGTTACCTAAAAGAGGGCAAACAATGGATAGTATGAAGCGTATCATGTGAAATAAGGTTGACTAACCCTGCCATACCCAATGATGTCCATGTATAGAATGTGGGACCTAGTTTTTTGTTTGTTTGTTTGTTTTTTTAACTTTGGTTAAGTAGAGACAACTGCATGTAATAATGGTATTTCAATTCCAGGTTTCATTTGGAGAGTTTTTATTATTTTGTATATAATTTTATTATGTTTATATTTTATATACTTATTACACATAATACATATTTTTAGAAAAATGATGATCAAATTATACAGGTTGGCAAAAGTAGGTTTAAAATTGTTTGTATGGAAAATAATACAATAATAAATAAATAGTAAAGAAGAGTAAACTTTGTTTCTTATATTCACAGCTGCAAGCCCACTTTTGCTCCACCCTGTATATCATATTATATATAATGTAATGATGATCAAATATATAATATATATTTTTTAGAAAAAATAGATGATCAAATTATTTCATTAATAATTAAATAAGTGAAAGAAGTTAATCAAGTCCACAAAACAAGATAAAGCTAGTTTTATTGGTGAGAATGTGCCATGATAGTAGTTTTAAATGTCTCCAATTCTGCACAAGTAAAACTTGTGAAAATGATTATTAGGCTATTGACTAAGAGTAGGGGTTATATGGCCATGCAATCTGTGATACTTACCAGCCTCATACTTGAGTTGAATGTTGGATTGAATGATGCTTACTTACAACATTGCTCAAAATTAAAAATAAAATAAGCTGATAAGTAAAAGGAGTACAGTTTTCATACCAATAATAATAGTGAATATGATTCAGGTTGATGATTGATCTGGAGTGCAAAAGTCATGTCTACTTAAAATATCTAATACAGACTGTCTGGAATTGGCTTGACAGTATGCACACACTACAACCAACTCAATCATTCTCTAATGGGATGAGTATAAGTTACTGCCAGAGTTCATGTTCTTGGTTAGGGGAGTTTGTTCATGTGTTTTAAAGGAAGTATCTTAAGTAATTGGAGAGGTATATATCTTATAGATGCATATTACAGGGTGGGGCAAAAGTAGGTTTATAGTTGTTAGTATGGAAAATAATATAGTCATTAATAAATACTAATACAAGAATAAACTCTGTTTCACGTACTCACAACTGTAAATCTGCTTTTGCTTCACCCTGTATATATCTCAAGCCTTGGTTCAGACCATAGTCCCATCCTTGGCCAATGATTTTATAAAAACACGTAAAATAACAAAGCATCAACCATTGACCAAGGATGGGACTTTAGTATGAATCAGGACTCCATGATTAATCATTTTGGGGGGCCACAAAAATGTCATTTTAGTTTGGCACCGAAGTATATTGAGACATTCCTCCTTGGCAAAGATGGAAGTTGTTGACTTGTTGAGGGTGGAGAACACAGGAAGATGGAGAACTTACATGGTTTCATTTGTGAGGGAAGTGGGTGACTCCTGCTTGTTCATGCTGCCATCTGAACAATGTGGACACATTAAGGAGACAAGCAGAAACCTGTTATCACTATGATGTTGAGATGAAGCAGAGCTGTTGGTCCATCCATATAGGCAACCTAGAAGGGCACTGAAAAAAGGCACTCAGCTCTGTGGGACAAGTGAGAATAGACTTATCTTTACAATAGACATTCATCTTGTTCTTGGCATTTGTGATTCATGGATATTGGCTGTATTTCAAAGTATGCATGTGCACATGATCCAGAAAGGAGGACATGAAAGAAGAAATCAACAATGCCAAGTCTGAATCAATGACGAGTGTCCTGAGGTGTTTGAATTAAGGATTTTGATTAAACTCTATAATATCTTGTAATGAGGTCATTACAAGATAATATCTAGTTATTTCTTCCATGGTACAAAAAGGGAGGATTCAGGACCCTTTTCTTGGGCCTTATTTTCTTTGGGTTATTTTTTGTTATACATGAAATGAGTAAGGAAAGAAATGAAAGAATGAATGAAGACCAGGAAAGTCACACATTGTTTAATTATGAGAGTATGTTTTGAAACATTTCTGAAGCATTGAGGTCTAGGCACAGAAATAGATCAAGGTTTTAACCCTTTCAGAGGGAACAAATAGACAGGTATTTGAATGTTGTTATTATGGAATGATGATGGATTGCTGGTGTTTATTTTATTAAGAAAAGGACAAACATGTTTGCATAAATAATTAATTATCTATTTTACAAAACAGAACAATCACAGACCAATGATGAGAGTATGTCCTATGATAAGAATAATGATTAATTTAAGATAGTTTACTGTGAGCATACGATCACATGCTAATATTAGTCAAAGTTTTTGTATAATGAGTTATAATTATGTGACCTAATTATATATTTCTATAAGTGAATGAATACATTCATATTTCACGTAAGAGATGAAAAGCACATAGCAATGAGGAGTCTTATGATGAAATAAGGATAATGATTATCCTGTTTTATGCAACTGACATCCATATTTTTTAAAATCCCAGGCTTTTTCATTTTGCATAATGTGTATGTAGACAGCTGCACATAATAGCACGTATTGTAGTTCTGGTTTGCTGCCTATTTTACCATTTTGCCTTTTCTTTATGAAGTGAATAGTTGGTGAAATTATTCTGTGAGTAATTAGATGTATGAATGAATGAACTAATTAATGAATGACTACAGTAAGTAGAGTTAGGCATAGGCCATTGTTAAGAGTATGCCATGAAAGAAGGACTTACATTCATGCAGTCAAGAAAGATCCATTAACAAGGACAATTTAGCCTGTACCTATGTAAAGCATTTGGATATATTTATAATAATCATAGTTCTGATTTGTGGGTGAGATGGTGAATTTATTGGTATTCAGTATATTAAGATTAAAATTAAATAATTTAGTAAATAAAAATAGTGATATTCTTGGGCTAATGACATGGACTAAGTTTTATGTCTAATTTATAACTCTACAAATAATATTTTAAAAAAATACCTAGATTTATGTTTGTTTTTTTTTCACTATTTAAAAGCCTGCTTAAACACAAAGGTTACCAGCCAAAATCTTCATTATTCGTTATGATTAAATTAGCTGTGGAATGTTCTGCATTCCCTTATAACAACATAGCAATATCAATGGTGTGCTACCCTTTATCCATTCATAGGTTCACTTACCAAGGCCCTGGATGAGAGCTCTGAATACCTTGTCCACATGCCCATGGCCCATCCACATAAGAAGGATAAATACTGCCCAGCTGGTGTGGCTCAGTGATTGAGTGTCAACCTATGAACCAGTTGTTCAGGGTTCAATTCCTGGTCATGTCTCATGCCCAGGTTGGGGGCTTGATCCCCAGTGTTGGGTGTGTGGGTGGTAGCTGATCAATAATTCTCTCTCATCATTGATTTTTCTATCTTTCTCTCCCTCTCCCTTTCTCTCTGAAATCAATAAAAATATATTTAAGCCCTAACCAGTTTGGCTCAGTGGATAGAGCACAGCCTGCGGACTGAAGAATCCCAGGTTCACTTTCAGTCAAGGGCACATGCCCAGGTTATGGGCTCGATCCCCAGTGGGGTACGTTCAGGAGACAGCAGATCAATCATTCTCTCTCATTGATGTTTCTGTCTCGCTCCCTCTTCCTCTCTGACATCAATACAAATATATATATATATATATATATATATATATATATATATATATAATTTTAAAGGAAGAATAAATACTAAGGAGAGTAACATTTAAAGTTATATACTTGGTTAGGGAAACTTGTTCATGGGTGTCCACTGAAATATTTCAAAGAATGCTGTCCATCTTTAATAAACTGAGGGTGGCTATACAGTGATGGAGATAGATTATGAACCATAGATATAAAGATTAATTCAATTCTGCACAACTGATGCCTCCTTAAAAAAGACAGAAGATGTTGCATACATTCCCAGAGATGTTTGCCGTTCTGGTTCCTATTTACATAGTGGATTTCATCATTTTAACTTGAAAAGGATCTCAGTGAGAGGGAGCACTTAGGTGCTACACAGACTGTTGCCAAAGGAACCTAAATACAAGCTCTATGGGACATGAGCATATGGATAGATCTTAGGAATGTTCAAGAATCTTGTTTTTGACACTTTGTGATTTATATGCAATGATTATATTCTTTTGGATCAGCGAGTGAATCAGTAAACAAAGGCCTAAAGTATGGAAGAGAAGGAATGCAAAGCTTGGGCTAGTGATGCCTCCTGGAGAGGGGGTTGGGTCTGAATACAAAATTCTGATTAGTCCCTGTCTGGAAATCTGTGGACTGTTGCAAAAAGAGATGAGGTGAACTTTTTGGGAAGTGAACTCATGAATGTTAAAGAAATATGTAAAGGAATAAAAATAGGGAGGGCCACCCAGGGACTAATAATATGAAATTATATAATTTTTATTAGTGCATATTTGAAACACTGAGCTTCTTAGATAAATAGATCAAAACATGGAACCCTCCATTTTGACAATATGGATAGATATACCTAAGAATTTGTGTTGCTGTTTTGGGTGTTTGCAGTGTTGTTTTAATTAGAAAAGGACAGAAAGTATACATAAATTAACAATTGCTTAAAGAATTGTCTTATTGAGAGAAGGCCAAACATGAACCAATATTGTGAAGGTGTTATATGACCAGAGTCATGATTAATCTAACTCGATTCGCACTGAATTTTACTTTAAAAAATTAGAGAGGAGCCGAAACCGGTTTGGCTCAGTGGATAGAGCGTTGGCCTGCGGACTGAAGGGTCCCAGGTTCGATTCCGGTCAAGGGCGCGTACCTTGGTTGCGGGAACATCCCCAGTGGGAGGTGTGCAGGAGGCAGCTGTTCGATGTTTCTCTCTCATCGATGTTTCTAGCTCTCTATCCCTCTCCCTTCCTCTCTGTAAAATATCAATAAAATATATATTTTAAAAAAAATTCAAGAGGATATGGTCAGTTATGTGGCTGGGCCATGGGCATGTGGACAGGGTATTCAGGGCTCTCATCCACGCCTGGGGAAGTGAACTCATGAATGGATAGAGGTTAGCACACTATTGATATTGATATCTTATTATAAGGGAATGAAGAAGTGCATTTATCTACAGATGACTTACGATAAGGAAGGCTGAGTAAGGGCCAGTAAGGAACATGTATTATGAACCAAAGATGATGATTACCCAAATGTTTTCCAGATAAAGAAATAGAACTCAAGGTTCCCCCCGCTTTGGCTAAAGTACACATAGAAAGTTGCATGGAGAAATTCTTTAGAAAATGGGCAGATTATTAATTTACTTCATGCATAATTATATACATGAATAAATAATCACTAGACATATAAATCAGAAAAACGTGTGCATCATTGGTGAGAATATGCTGAAAAAAATTTGCATTTATCCAATTTTGCACAGGTGGGTCCACTCAAAGCAGTCACTGAGCTGTGAAATTATGAATTTGGAGTATGTAGGCAGATTCTTGCGAAATATAAAGGTTCTTATCCTCAGGTTCATTGAATTATTAAAAAATAAAAATTAGATAAGTCAATAAAATAAGGTGTATAATTCTTGCGCAATGATGAGTGTAGGAAATGCACCGAGTTTATAATTAATCTAATACTGCAAGACTAACTTCCATTAAAAAGTATCTAACTATAGACTATTTCTTTCTTTTGAAAGTTTGCATTGTTCCCAATTGAACACACCACCGATGATCTCATCATTCTCTAATCCTCAAGTTCTTGGCTTTTACAAACTGTGGGTAAGGAGAGAAGAGACTCATCATGTAAGTACCCGCAGCTTACATTCTTGGGTTGGGAGGTTGGTTTCTGGATGTCACTAGAATTTCTCGAAGTAATAAATGAATGTATTAATAAATAAAACCAAAGAACACCAGCATAGACCCGAATTGGGATTTCTGGTTCATCTGATTTAGTACTACTAAAATCCAGTAAGAAAGACGAAAGGTGTTTCATTCATCTTCAGGGCGGCCTCGCATTGTGTTTTATGTTTGCATTGCAATTCATTTAAGTGCTTCTCCATTGATAAAAATTTAGGCTAATTTCCCGTGGGAAGAACACATAGAAAGATGGACAAAATTGTTAGTCTTCTAGTTTGAAGTAAGGTTATGATGCAAAATGGTTATTCATTGCATCACCTTTATATGAAAAAGAGCCAAGTATGGGTCAGTGGAACTGATATGAAGCAAAGACGTTGATTAATTTATATGTGCAGAAAGCATACACACACACACACACACACACACACACACACACACACACTCTGCAAAGAATTCCCTCACCTACTAGCGCTGTGAGATATGGGCATTTGGCAGTTATTAGTGATACTTAAGTATGTTGTTTTTGGGCTTTTTGATTCTTGAGATTTGATTGTGTTACTGAATCGATGAATAAAGGAATATTACATGTCTAAATAAAGGAAGAAAAAGATGGCTAGTATATACCAATGATGAGTATTCTGAGATGTATGAATCCAGGATTTTGATTAAGCTCTGTAACTTTGAAGTCCATTACAAAAGAGAAATGTAGTTATTTTCTCTGAGGGAAAGCGATCACTGCAAAAGTTACGAGTATAAGATCTGGTTCATGAGCTTTAGTTCTCAGTGTCTGTGAGATGTATCATAAGTGAAGCAATGCAAGAATAAAAATGTGTCAGTGCACATGGTCAAGAAACAAGGGTTATCATCATTACTTTATTATTTCTTGAAGCACCGAATTTCATAACCTAAATTTACCAAGTCTCTCTTAGTGATTCCCATAAAGGGCATTTCCTATTCCATGAGAGTCCATGTTAGTTTGGATTGGTGGTGGGTTGCTCGTTGTTGGTTTTATTTTAAAAAGGAACAAATCACTTACATGAAAAATAATTGTTTTAATAAGTGCCTGATTGAAAGCAGACCAAGCATGGACTACTGTCGAGAGTATGATAGTAGGTATGATCAGATCAAATCTGTTTACTGGCTATACTTGAAAAACAAAAAGGGATCTAGCAGATTGTATCTCTGGACAGTAAGCAAACAGGCAGATATTAGAATTAGTCAAAGTTATTGTCCAGTATCTTGGCCTGCATTTGTTTTTAATGTATTGTTAAAAGTGAATGAATGAATGAGTGAATGAATTAGTTCATGTTTTGATCAATTATTGAAAGTATTATTCAGTAGATGATTAGATAAAGACGAAGTAGTACATATATACAATGGAATACTACTCAGCCATAAAAAAGGCGAAATACTGCCAATTGTCACAACATGGATGGATCTTGAGAATAACATGCTAAGCAAAATAAGTCAGAAAAAATTAAGGACCATATTGCTTTCACTCATATGTGGGATATGAAACTGAAAGCAACAAATGAACAAATTAGAAAAACAAGCAAAAACTCGTAGACACAGATGACAGTATGGTGGTTACCAGAGGGAAGGGGTGAGGGCATTTCAAGGTAAAGGGAGTCAAGTTATATGGTGACCGAAGAAGATTTCACTTTGGGTCTTGAGCACAGAATGCAATATACAGAAGATGTATTACAGAATTGTACCTTTGAAACCTATATAATCTCATTAACCAATGTTACTTCAATAAATTTTTAAAAAAGAAAAAAAGGAAAGGAGGCAGAGTATGGGTCAGTGAGGAGTAAGTGTCATGAAATAAAGATAATGATTAAATCATTTTAGATGAAGAAAAAGAGATTAGAGATCCCTCCCTTTGGACAAAGTGCTTGTCAGCTGTTGTATGAAATGGTATTTCAGTTCTGAATTACTGGTTTTACTCGTTTTCATTAAAAAAAAAAAAGGAATAAACTGATGAACAAAATAGATCCAAAGACATAGCATAGAACAGATTGAGGAATTTAAGAGGGTGGGGGGAGGGTAGGGGGGTGAGAAGAGATCAACCAAAGAATTTGTATGCATATATGCATAACCCATGGGCACAAACAATAGGCTTGGGGCAGAGGGAGGTGGAGGGCTAGAAGGGGTCCATGGGGGGAAAATGGGGTGGAGGAGAATAAATGATCAAATTATTCTTTGAGTAATTATATGAGAGAAAAACAAGTGAGTAAATGTATTGATTAGGGTAAACCTTGCACTAATCCTTCATTGCATACTCTAAGCAATTTGTGAATATGGTCCTTAAAAAAGATCAATGAGGCTGTGAACTATGGTGCCTGGGAATGAGTATATAGATAGATAGTAGCGCTAGTTATGTTTATTACTCCTGTGTTGGGTGGTACATTTAACAGTGTTTATGACAGGAATTAAAATTTAAATAGTAAGTTAATCCGTACATAAAAAGTAAGAGTCATTTTTCAAAAAATTAAAATCAATTTTATTGTGGACAATATTATATCATATGGTATTAGTCTTTCTGTGACTGACTTACTTCACTTAGCATAATACCCTCTAGGTCCATCCATGTTGTCACAAATGGTAAGATTTCATTCTTTTTTTTCTGGCCAAGTAATATTCCACTGTATGTATGTACCACCTCTTCTTTATCCACTCATCTACAATGGGCACTTGGGTGCTGCCATATCGTGGCTCTTGTAAATAATGCTACATTGAGTATAGGGGTGCATATCTTATTGAAGTAGTGTTTTGGATTTTTTCAGCTATATACCCAGAAGGAGAATGGCTGGCTCATAAGGTAGTTCTATTTTTAATTTTTTAGGAACCTCCACACTGTTTTTCATAGTGGATTTGCATTCCTACCAACAGTGCATGAGGGTTCCCTTTTTTCCACATCCTCACCAACACTTATTAGTTGTTGATGTATTGATGATAGCTACTCTGACAGGTGTGAGGTGACCTCATTGTGGTTTTAATTTCCATTTCTCTAATCATTAGGGACATTGAGTACCTTTTGATATGTTTGTTGGCCATCTGTATGTCCACTTTGAAGAAGTGTCTATTGAGGTTCTCTGGCCATTTTTCACTGGATTATTCGTTTGTTTTTTGGTGTTGAGTTGTATGAGTTCTTTATAAATTTTGGATATTAACCCCTTATTAGATATGTCATTATTGAATATTTTCTCCCATGTCATTTCATTTAGTTGCTGGAAGTTTCCTTTGCTGGGCAAAACCTTTTTAGTTTGAGATAGTCCCATGTTTATTTTTTATTTTTTTTCTGTTTTCTTGTGTGAGGAGATATATCAGACAAAAATATTACTAAGAGAAATGTCGGACAGTTTACTGCCTATGTTTTCTTCTAGTAGTTTTAATGGTTTTGAGTTTTACATTTAGGTCTTTAATTAATTTTGAGTTTATTTTTGTATATTTTGTAAGAAGGTGGTCTAGTTTCATTTTTTTTGCATCCAATTTTACCAACACCATTTATTGAACAGGCTATCTTTGCCCCATGGTATGTTCTTGACCCCTTTGACATATATTAATTGACCATATAGGCCTGGGTTTATTTTTGAACCTTCTATTCTGTTCCATTGATCCATGTGTCAATTTTTATGCCAGTACTATGCTGTTTTGATTACTATAGCTTTGTAGTATAGTTTGATATCAGGTCAATTGATACCTCCAACTTTATTTTCCTTTCTCAAGGTTGCTGTGGCTTGCAGTTAGGGTTGTTGATGGGTTGATCATGTGCTTTCTCTGGAAAAGTAAATTGATGTTAAAATTATTCATGAGCATAACAGTAAGTCAATAAATAAAACAATGAATGAATAAATACAAAAAGTAGGATCTAATATGGACTACTGGCAAAATTATCACATGAAAAAAGTAGTTAAATTCATCCAGTCCTGCACAAGTGACACCCATTATTAGGAAAATGTTCTATATTCTTACTATGTGGTTAGAGACTCCAGAGAAGGATACTGGTAGTAGTCATGTTATGTTCTTGTGCTGGGCATTAATTAGATAAAGTCTATAAATAAGATGTCAGGCCATTCTTGGGCCATTGATGAAAATGTAGCATGAGTTAAGGTTTATGATTAATCTCGTACAGGCTTACTAATATCCTTTGGGAAATTTAAGTGTAGACTCTTATATTCTTTTTAAAATCTGCTTTTATGCCACACATTAGATACATCATAGCTGACTTAATTATTCTCCACTGGTGAAAATCTTGGCTATCATTTCAGTAGATAAAAAGCCTTGAAACCGATTTAAGTAACAAAGTTCAGACTTCATGTTCTCGATTTGGGGGGGGGGGGAGTTTATGGGTTTTCATATTTCAGAAAAAGAAATGGGTATCTATTTAAAGACAATAAAAGCACCAGTTATTAACCGAGTATAGTTATGTATTATGAACAAAAACAAAGTTAGATTATTCCAATTCAACACAAGTGAGCCTGTCAAGGATAATAAGATACAGGTTCATTTCTATCACTTTCAGAGTTGATTACTATTACTGACCTGGCTATTGACTTTTTCAGGCAGGGGTAGGGACCTTTTTTTCTGCCAAGGACCATTTGGATATTTATAACATCATTCGCGGTCCATACAATACTATCAAACTTAAAAATTAGCCTACTATATTTGGTCAAACATTTAATTAACTCATCCCCAGTGTATTGGCAGGACCAGACCAAATTATTTCTCGGGCCTTATATGGTTCCTCACCCCTGCTTTAAGGGGAGACTGTAAGAAGGTGGTTGATAGTGTCAGGGGTCTTGTTCTGGGGTAAGATGGTGGGTTCATGGTCAATGTGGTACCCGATTTAAAATATGGACAAATTAAACAAAAAGGATTAAATATGGATCACCAATGAGTTCAGGATTTCTAAGAAGCAAGGAATTTAATTATGCATTGTGTGATAAAGAGATTCATCTGTTGATCTTAGCAATTTCGAAGTACTTATTGTGATTTGGGGGATTTTATGTGCCAATTTTGTTATTGTTAGTCAATCAATGAATGAATCAATAAATAAACGTGGAAATGAATGAAGGAAAAGAGTGCCAAGCCTAAACCAATGATGAGTGCCCTGGGGTGTCTGAATTAAGGATGTTGATTAAGCCCGATAGCTGTGAGATCCATTAGAAAAAGAAAATTACCCTATTATCTCTGTGGGAAATGAGCTTACAGCAGAAGTTAGCAAGTGTCACATCCTATTTTTGCTCTATTAAAGTTCTTGAGCATAGATTATACTTTAATAAGTAAATTAATACGTGAATGAAAGCATAAAATATGTACATTAAAGAGGGCCTTGATTGGAACAATTATGAGAGTATGTAATGAAATAAGAAACAGGACTAATACAATTTGGAAGTGTTGTGTTCCAGCAAAATACATAGATCAAGGCTCTGACACCTTTGGGTAAGGAACTTTAGAAGACAACTGTATCAAGGGTCAATGTTGCTATTGATGGGTAGCAGCAGAATTTTTGGATGTTGCCTCCTTTTAAAAAAGACTTTTACTTTTTAGAACAGTTTTATGTTCATGATCAAATTGAGTAGAAAGTTCAGAGAATTTCCGTAATCCTTCTGACTCCATACATGCACACCCTTCCCCATTATCAGCATCCTCCACCAGAGCAGTACATTTGTTATAATTGATGAACCTGCTTTGACACGTCATTATTATCCAAAGTCCATAGTTTACATTAGGGTTCACTCTTGTTTGTAAATTCAATGGCCTGAGACAAATGTATCATGACATGTATCCCTCATTACAGTGTCATACAGAATATTTCACTGCCCTACAAATCCCCTGGGCTCTGCCTATGCGTTTCTCTCTTCCCTCTGACCCTGACAACCTCGAATCCTTTCATGGCCACCAGTTTTGCTTTTCCAGAATGTCATTCGATTGCACCCCTACAGTATGTAGCCCTTTGAGATTGGTTTCTCTCACTTGGTAATATGCATTTCAGATTCCTCCATGCCATTTCATGGCTTGATTGCCCACTTCTTTTTAGCGGCTGAATAACCTTCTATTGGCTGGAAGTAACACAGTTTATCCAGCACCTACGGAAGGATATCTTGGTTGCTTTCAAGTTTTGGTAATTATGAATAAAGCTGCTATAAACATTGATGTGCAAGATTTTGTGTGGACATAAGTTTTCAACTTTTTTTTTGGTAAATACCAAGGAGTACAATCGTTAGATTGTCTGGTAAGAATATGTTTAGTTTTGTAAGAAACTACCACACACCTAGTTGTACCTCATTGTTTTTTTAATTTGATGACATCGGAAGTGGAGCATCTTTTCATATGCTTATTTGCCATCTGTGTAGCTTCATTGGCAATGGGTTAAGGTCTTTGGCTCACTTTTTAATTGGGTGGTTTGTTTTTTATTGTTGATTTTATATGATGCGAATAACAATCCTTTAATGGATGTATCTTTTGCAAATATTTTCCCCAGTCCGTAGCTTGTATTTTGTTCTCTTGACAGTTTTTTTTGCACATAAGAAACTCTTAATTTTAATTAAGTCCAGTTTATCAATGATTTCTTTCTTGTATTGTGTCTTTGGTGTTGTGTTTAAAAAGTCATCGCCAGACTCAAGACCATCTAGATTTTCTTCTGTTATAGGACTTTTATTGTTTTATATTTTACATTTTGGTCTATGATCTATTTTATAAAAAATTTTATGAATTGATATTTTTATTGCATTTATTAGAGTGATATTGGTTAATAAAATTATATAGGTTTCAGGTGTACAACTCTAGAATACATCATCTTTATATTGTATTATGTGCTCGCCACCCCAAGTCAAGTCTCCTTCTGTCACCATTTATCCCCCATTTACCCTCTTCTACCTCCCCCCTTCCCTCTGGTAGTCACCATACTGTGTCTGTGAGGTTTTTTGTTTTTTGTTTTTGTTTGTTTATTTACTTTGCTTAATCATTTCACCTTTTTTAGCCCCCCAAAGCAAGTTGACCTTTAATAGTCCTTAAACAAGCCTTTTAAGATACAGTTACATTAAATATATTATTCCAAATACTTATGATCCATTTGGAGATAATGTTTGTGAAGAGTATAAGATCTGTGTTTGGATTCCTTTTTTTGTACTTCGATATCCAGCTGTTCTAGCACCATTTGTTGGAAAGGTTGTCTGTCTTGCTTTATTGTATCACCTTTGCTCTTTTGTCAAAGATCAGTTGGCTCTGTCTATTTAGTGGGCTCTCTATTCTGTTCCATTACCTATTTATTATATAGGATTGTTCCTGATCTTAGTGGAAAAGCATCATCATTAAATATGTTATTATCTATAGGTTCTTCATCAAGTTGAAGAAATTCCTTTCCATTCATAGTTATTGAGAGTTTTTAATCACGAATGGGTATTGTATTTTTTCAAATGCTTTTTGCTGCATCTGTTGATAGGATATTTCTTCCTTAGCCTGTTGATGTGATGGATTACATTAATTTACTTTTTAATATAGAACCAACATTGCATACTTAGGATAAATTTCAGTTAGTCATTGAGGATTTTTGTATTTTGTTTTCATGAAATATGTTGACCTTTAGTTTTCTTTTCTTGTAATGTTTTTGTCTGGTTTTGGTATTAGAGTAATGTTGGCCTCACAGAATGAGTTAGGAAGTATTCCTTCGGCTTTTATCTTCTGAAAGAGATTATAGAGAACTGGTGTATCTTTTTTCCATAAATATTTGGTAGAATTCACCAGTGAACCCACCTGGGCTTGATGTTTTCTCTTTAGGAAGGTTACTAAATATTGATTCAATTTCTTTAATAGATATAGGCTTGTTCATATTGTCTACTCTTTCTTGTATGAATTTTGGCAAATCGTGTCTTTTGAAGAATAGGTTCCTTTCATCTAAGTTATCACAATTGTGGTCGTAGAATTGTTCATGGTATTCTTTGCCTGTCCTATTAATGTGCATAGGAAATGTAATAGTTTATTTTCTTTCATTTGTGATATTAGTAATTTTTGTCTTCTTTTATTTTTAGTCTGACTAGCAGCTAAACGATTTTATTGATCTTTTCAAAGAACCAGATTTTGGTTCATTCATTTTCTCTTTCTTTTTTGTTTTAAATTTTATTGATTTATGCTTTAATTTTTTTTAGATTTTATTTTTATTAAAATGTTTTCTTCAATTGCAGTTTACATTTAGTGTTAATTTGTATTAATCTCGGGTATATAGTATAGTAGTTAGATAATCATATAGTTTACAAAGTGTTCCCCTTGATATTTCCAGTACCGAATTCACACCGTACATAGTTATGACAATGTTAGTGACTTTATTTTCTATGCTGTACTTTACATCCCCATTACTATTTTGTAACTACTAACCTGTATTTCTTGGCCCCTTCACTTTTTGGCAACCATGAGTCTGTTCTCTGTATTTGAGTCTATTTCTGTTTTTTGGGGTTTTTTTACATTGTTCACATAAAGTGAAATCATATGGTATTTGTCTTTCTTTGACTTAAATATTTCACTTAGCATAATACCCTGTAGGTCCATCCATGCTATCACAAATGGTAAGATTTTGTTCTCTTTTATGGCCAAGTAATATTCCATCATACATACATACCACCTCTTCTTTACCCACTCATCTATTTATAGGTGCTTGGGTTGCTTTAATAGCTTGACTATCGTAAATAATGCTGCAGTGAACATAGGAATGCATAAATACTTTTGAATTAGTGTTTTGATTTCTTTAGATATACCCATAAGTGGAATTGTAGGGTCGTAAAGCAAATCTATTTTTAATGTTTTAAGAAACCTCCATGTTATTTTACACAGTATTTGTGCCAATCTGTATTCCCGCCAACATCCTCACCAACACTTGTTGTTTGTTGATTTATTGATGATAGCATTTTGACAACTGTGAAGTTATGTCACATTGTGGTTTTAATTTGCATTTCTCTGATGATTAGTGATGCTGAGCATCTTTTCATATGTCTAATGGATATTTGTATGACCTCTTTGGAGAAGTGTCTATTCAGATTCTTTGCCCATTTTTAAAATTGGATTATTTGTTGTTGTTGTTTTTGGTGTTGAGTTGTATGAGTTCTTTATAAATTTCGGATATTTTACATTTTAGTTTGATGTAGTCCCACTTTGTTTCTGTTGCCTGGGAAGATATATCAGGAAAAAATATTACTAAGAGAATTGTTTGAGATTTTACTACCCTAAAGATTTTACCAAAGAAGAATTGTTTTCTTCTAGGACTTTTAGGTTTTGAGTCTTATAATTAAGTTTTAATTTTTGTTGAGTGTATTCTTGTATATGGTATAAAAAGGTGATCTAGTTTTATTTGTTTGCATGTATCTGTCCAATTTTCACAACACCATTTGTTGAATAGACCAGCGGTCGCCAAACAGTGGTCCAGACCACTGGTGGTCCCTGAGGTCCAAAAGGTTGGCGACCACCGGTTTAAGGAAACCTTTGGAGCAGTGGTCGCCAACCGGTGGTCCGCAGACCACTGGTGGCCTGTGAGGTCCAAAAGGTTGGCGAGTGCTGGAATAGACTGTTTTACCCCATTGTATGTTCTTGCCTTCTGTGTCAAATATTAATTGACCATAAAGCCGTGGGTTTATTTCTGGGCCCACAATCCTGTTCCATTGATCTATGTGTCTCTTTTTATGCCAGTACCATGCTGTTTTGATTACTATGGCTTTGTCCTATGTTTGATGTCAGGTAGCATGATTTCTTCAACTTTGTTCCCTTTCCTCAAGATTGCTGCGGCTATTCAGGGTCTTTTGTGGTTCCATGTAAATTTTTTTCATTATTTGTTCTAGTTCTATGAAATTCATCATTGATATTTTGATAGAAATTGCATTGAATCTATTGATTGCTTTGGGTAGTATGGACATTTTAACAATGTTAATATTTCCTATGCATGAGCATGGTATATGCTTATTTATTTTTATCTTCTTTAGTTTCTTCAGTGTTTTTTAAGGTTTCAAGCACAGGTCTTTTACTTCCTTGGTAAAACTTATTTTTATTTCATTTTTTTATGCAATTATAAATGGGATTGTTTTCTTAGTTTCCCTTTCTGATAGTTCACTATCATTGTATAAAAATGCCACCAACTTTTGGCTATTTATTTTGTATCCCCACTAATTTACTGAATTTGTCAGTTCTGGTAGTTTTTTGGTAGAATCTTTAAGGTTCTCTATATACAGTATCATGTCATCTGCAAATAATAACTTTTGCTTCTTCCTTTCCAATTTGGCTGCCTTTTTTTTTTCTTGTCTGATTGCTATAGCAGGGACTTCTAGTACTATGTTGAATACTAATGGTGAAAGTGGACATTGCTGTCTTCTTTTTTGTCTTTAATTTTGTTTTCTTTTGAAAAAATCTTTATTGATGAAAGTATTACATATGTCCCCCTTTGGTCCCCATTGATTCCTTCTAGTGGGACCCTGCCTCCAACCCCCACCACAGGCCTTCACCACACTATTGTGTGTGTCCATGGGTTATGCATATACGCATATAAGTTCATTGGTTGATCTCTTCCACTCACCTACCCACCCCAGCCTTCCCTTATTCCTATTCTTAAGGGAAATGCTTTTAGAGTTTCTCCACTGAGTATTGTTGGCTGTGGGTTTGTCATATATGGCCTTTATGATGTTGAATATGTTCCCTCCATTCCCACATTGCTGAGAGTTCTTATCATAAATAGGTGCTTGATTTTCCCAAAAGCTTTTTCTGCATCTATTGTAGGATCATGTGATTTTTTTTATCCTTCATTTTGTTAATGTGGTGTATTACATTAATGGATTTGTGCATATTGTACCACCCTTGCTTTTGAGGGATAAATCCCACTTGATCATGCAGGATGATCATTGTAGTATATGGCTGGATTCGGTTTGCTAATATTTTGTTGAGCATTTCTGCATTTATGTTCATCAGGGATACTGGCCTCTACTTTCTTTTCTTTGTAGTATCTGATTTAGGAATTAGTATAATGCTGGCCTCATAAAATGAGGTTGGGAGTCTTGCCTCCTGCTGAATTTCTTGGAATAGTTTGAGATGGATAGGTTTTAATTGTTTTTTGGTAAAATTGACCTGTGAGGCCAACCAGTCCAGGAATGTTGTTTTTTGGGGGGTATATTTTTAAAAATTTCTGCTACAATTTTGTTAGTTGTAATCAGTCTGTTCAGATTTTCTCTTTCTTCTTGATTCAGTTTTGGAGATTGTTTGTTTCTAGGAATTTATCTACTTCTTCCTGATCGTCTTGTCCAATTTGTTGGCATGTAGTTGTTCATAATATTTTCTCATAATCCTTTGTATATTTTTGGTGTCAATGTTACCTCTCCTCTTTCATTTCTGATGTTATTTATTTGAGTCCTCTCTCTTTTTTATTGATGAGTCAGGTTAAAAATTTATCAATCTTGTTTATCTTTTCAAATAACTAACTCTTGGTTTCCTTGATCTTTTGCATTGTTTTTTTTTAGACTCGATTTTGTTAATTTCTTCTCTGAAATTTATCATTTCCATTCATGTACTCAATTTTGGCTTTGTTCTTTTTTCAAGTTTCTTTAAGTGTAAAGTTTGATTATTTATTTGACATTTTCTTGATTTTTGAGGTAGTACTATAATGCTATGAATTTTCCTTTTATGACTGCTTTTGCTGTGTCCCACAGATTTTTGGTGATTGTTTTCTAATTTTCATTTGTTTCAAGGAATTTTTTTATTTCTTTCTTGATTTCATTGTTATCATATTCTTTGTTTAGTAATATGTTAATTAGCCTCCATGTGTTTGTGTTTTTCAGGTTTATTTTTTTTTATATACCATTATGGTCAGAGAAGATTCTGCTTTAATTTGTATCATTTCTTTTATTTTGGATAATGGATTTAATTTGTTCCTTTATTAGTTTACTAAAGTATATTACTGATTTTTAATCTTTGTTTTTTTCTTTAAATAAAAAGTATATATTCAATGTGTACAATATTGTGTTTTGATATACATACACATAGGTATTACTGTAATCATGGTAATTAATGTATCTATCTCTTCATATAGTTACTTTTTTCCTTTTTTGTTTTTGTTATAGCAATCTACTCTCTTAGCCAATTTCCAGCATACAATATGTTATTAACTATAATAATCTCGCTATACATTAGATCTCTGGAACCTATTCATTCTACATAATAGCAACTTTGTACCCTGACAAGCATCTTCCTTTTTCCTCCATTTCCCACTTGTGATTGCCAGTATTCTACTGTCTACTTCAATGAATTCTTTTTTAGATCCCGCATGTAAGTGAGATCATGCAGCATTTTTCTTTCTGTATCTGGCTTATTTCACTTAGCAAAATATCCTCCAAGTTCATCCATGTTGTTACAAATGACAGTCTCATTTTTTAAGACTGAATAATATTCTTCTGTGTGTGTACCACAATTTCTTTATCCATTCATCTGTCAACTGACACTTAGTTCTTCTTTTCTAATATATGCATTCAATACTATAAAATTTCCTCTAAGCACTGCTTGTGCTGCATCCATTTTTTTAAAGAAACAGGAAACATTTACATAAATGAGTATTTGATTGAGTATATATCTCATAGAATGTCAAGCAGTTATGGAATGTGTCATTGATCAGATTGTGTTCACTAAATTTTATTAACAATCTCAAAATTGACTCAGTTGTTTCTGTGACTATCAAGTAGATAGACAGATGTTAGTATCATTCAGGATTTATTTCCAGTGTCTTTGCATTTGCAGATATTGAAGTATTGTTATAATGAATGAATAAATAAAATCCTATCATAATGATTTAAAATATGAGAAAGTACAGACCAATGCATACCATGATTTATGAAACAATGATAATGATTAATTTGGGTTTTCACTACTGATATTTATTGAAAGAAAAATTCCTGGCCTGCCCTCATTTTTGATTAGGGACATGTAGCTCATGGCATTCAACAGTATTTCTGTTCTTGATTACTGGCTGGTATACCAGTTTGACTTTTTAAAATATAATGAACATATGGCTAAATCATCCCATAAGTGATTAAATAAATAAGTGAATAATAAAAATACATACAATAGAATCAAGCGTGAGTCATTGAAAATGTGAAATAAAGATTTAAATATACCCAATTCTGCAAAAGTAGCATGCATTAAAAGTATCTTGTTAAAACTGTTAAAGTATAAATATTTTTTGATAGATATTGTTCTTATTCTAATGTGGATTCAACAGTGGCTATTACATTAATTAAATGTAAAAGAAAAATAGTGGACTAATTAAAAAACACCAAAGTTTATTGCTATCTAGTTCCATGTAGTTAACATACATTAAAATATAGGTTAATTCTACTCTGTCCTCCACAGAATGACTACCAGATAGCTGACTTTTTCATTTTTTGAAGAAACAAAATCTTGACAGTTAGCTCTGTGGATAAAAACCATAGTAAGACTCGAGGTGCCCATCATTGGTTGGAATGTTTTGTTCACAAATATTTAGTGGTTTGTCAAAAGAAGCAATGATTATAAAAGAAAGAAAGTGTGGGCCAGTGATGGGAATATGTTCAGAATAAAAAATTACATCTAATCTAATTTGGGATAACTGAGGGGATTAAAAAAGGATAGGATCATTTCCATCATTTTTCAGAAAAATTAGATAATACATTTTATTTTCCTCCCCAAATGACTTAACCATTTGCATATTTGTATAGTCCTGGATAATATCCATGTGTGTGGCAGCCCATAGCCAGTGGAAGATGCAGTGTTTAAGAGGGATTAAAGATGGTGGTTTCACCACTCTTCATTGAGCCATCTTTAAAACATGGGCTAATTAAATAGAAGAAAGCCACAGAAGGACGAATGGTAAACGTGGCTTCGGTATGAAGCATAGATGTAACTGATTACACATGTTCTCTGAGGTCCACTGTAAAGGAGATCTAGTCTAATGGGAAGATCTTCCTGGACTTTTATGAATGTATTGTTATTCATGGATCAATGAATAAGTAAGCATGAAGGAACAAAAACATGCTTGGACCAATGATGAGTACCATGGGGTATCTGAAGGAGTTTTGATTAAACCCATATGCAATTCTGAGCTCCGCTAATAATGAACTCACGTTTTCTTGTGTTTGGGCTTTTTTGATTCTTGGGGATGGATTATAATTTTTATTATAAAATTCATCCAAAAATAAATAAAATGAATGAAAAAAGAGGATAGGTCAAGAAATTTAGTGAAACATGGATTATTATTAAGAAATTTAGTGAAACATGGATTATTATTAAAAGTTAGCTGAGGCTCAGCTTCCAAAGAATTAAAAGTAAAGGCTCTCTCTGCTCTGGAAAGGAGCATATACACTGTCACTTGTACATTAACAGTCAGAGTTTTTGTTCTGTGTTGGTGGTGGATTGCTGACTGATTGTTTTATTAAGGAAATGGAAACACATTTACTCAGATAAATAGTTGGTTAAATAACCACATAATTGAAAACCAAGCACTGAGACCAAAGATGAGAATGTTTTATATGACAATACTCATGATTAACCTTTTTACTGATTTTCCTTAAAACACAGAACAGAAGTAAGTCTATTATTGACGGTAGAGTTCCGTGTTTTTATCTAGTAAATAAGATCTCGGAGACTGAAGTGTTTGTATAGAGAGAAATATAACTTCATATCTTAATCTATTTTGAACATTCAGCAAACCACAGATCAACTAGGAACACATTTTGACATGAGGATACCAATTCACCTTTGCTCCCAACAACACATATTCTAGGAAGAAGTCTAGGCTCTGCTAATATTTGAAAGGTGCACCTAGAACTTCCCAAGTTAAAATAATTTGGTTCTGGATTGTTGTTTAACCATTTTGGGTTTTTAGAAAAATGAGGACATGGTTTTGTTATTCCCTGAATTATAAAATAAACCAGTGAATAAATTGATAAACACATATAGTAGAGGATTGATGAGATTTTACCATGAAACAAATTAAATATGTCTAATTCTGTACAAATAACTCCAGTAGAAAGATTATCTTGTCTCTCCCTATGTAGGTAGCAAATAAAGTCACAGGTCATTAATTGGTATAGTTTTTATTTTGTATTGAACAATGAACTCAGTGGTGTTCATATTATTTAATAGTAAAATTTAAGTAAACATAAGATTGCCATTGTTGAGAAGATGACGAGAATGTGATGTGAGGTAGGGTTTATGATTAGTCTAGTCTTTCTGACAAATTTAAATTCAAAAAGACTAACTCCCAGCCTGCCAATGTTGCTCAGTGGTTGAGTGACAATCCGTGAACCAGGAGGTCACTGCTTGATTCCAGGTCAGGGCACATGCCAGGGTTGGGCTTGATCCCCAGTAGGAGGGGGTATGCAGGAGGCAGCCAATCAGTGATTCTCTGTGATCATTGCTTTTCTGTCTCCCAGTCCCTCTCCCTTACTCTGTCTGAAATCAATAAAAACATATTAAAAATAAATAAAAAAGCTAACTCTGTCTTCATTTTAAAATACAAGCTATTATTTTCCCTTTATAGAATGAATACCACTGATTTAATCATTTTCTGATGGTGAAGACCCCTGGCTGTCACTTCTGGGACTAAGGAGTATAAAGACTGATGTAAGTACACATCAGTTCTAATCATCGATGGGGTGCCCACAAAAATATTTCAATAAAATACATAGTTAAATAATATGTGGCATTAAGGAATATCAGTCATGCACCCATGATTCGAATGTAGCATGAACTGAAACTAATGATTAATTCTGACTCAGCCCAACTAAGGGTTATCAGGAAAGTGATGGGGGAGGCATTTCACACTTTTTGAAAGCAGTTTAACTTCCCATTCAAAGTTCTTGTCACATTTGCCTAAGGTGTTCCTTCACTGATAAAGATCTCAGTTGTTAACTCTTTGAGGCTAGAGTACCTTCCAAGATAGCAGATGTCAGTTTGGTCATTTCTGGGCTAAGCTGACAGACAGGTCTGTGGTTACTGATTACACCAACTCCAATGTATGGACAAATCTAGTGAGAGGAGCAGGTGGACAAGAGGAGCAGGTGGACACTAGTCCTAAGTAAGGGCCTGACATGAAGGACGGTGCTGGCCAACCCCTGTGAATAGTGATGGTCAATTTGCTCTCTGTGGACAAGGGCAAGGAATAGATCTTGGATGCATTTAAGGCTTTCCTTCTCAGTTTTGTGTCATTAGAGTTTATCGATTATATAATTATTATTATTCATGAATCCATGAATGTATGAATCAGTTGAAAAAGGCATGAGTGAGAGAAGCAACAGAAAGCTGTGCCTGGATCAATGATGAATATTGGTGCAGGTATCTGAGTCAACACACCCCTTCCATTAAGTCTCTGTGACTCTGAGGTCCGTCATAGAAAAAGAAATAGTCAATATTCCCTGTAGAAATTAGCTAAGAGTAGGAATTAGGAAAATTCAATAAACTTGAGTCTGGGCTTTTGTGATTCATGGGTATAGGTTGTATTCTTTCCGGTAGAATCAATACCTGAATAAGCAGAGAAATGTGTATATGAAAGACGAAGAGGCTTATTCATGGAACAATTGGGACATTGCAGTAAAATAATATAATTCTGAAGGAAAATGAACAGGTTTAGTCTATAATCCTCTTTCACATGGAACGTATTAGCAGCTGCAGTTAGGCAGTTTTTGAGTTTTAGTCATTTGCTGGGTATTTTTTTCTAATATTAAAGAAAGGAAAAGTGTTTGAGTTCAATCAGTAGTCCATTAAATAACCACCTAATTAATAAATGTTCATATAGTTGGAGATTTGTAAACTTTATAGACTTAATCTTGGGCTAGGTGGTGGATGTAATAGTGTTTGTTATATTATTTAAAGCTAAGACTTTAATACTGGATTGATAAAAAAAATTGCATTTTTGAGGCAAAGTTTATTGTTACCCAATTCTGCCTGACTGCCAACCTTTAAAAAGAATCTAAATCTAATCTAAACCTGCTGTTTCCTCTCCAGAGTGAACAGAGGACAGCTGAATTGTCTTCGTGAGCACGGCGCATAAAGTAATATAAGTGAGTCCCTTAGTTTACATTCTCTGTTTGGAGTGTTTGTTCATGGGCGTTATCTGGAGAAATTTAAAGTAATCATTCTATACTGCATACATGAAATAAATAAAATACTCCAAGTGTGGGCCAGTGATGGGAATGGATTATAATCCAAATGTTATGTTTAATCTAAATCAGTACAACTGAGGCAATTTTAAAAGAGGATAGAAGTTATTGGATTCATTCTCAGTGCAGTTTAATATAGCCAGGGTTGATTCACACATTCTCATGTGTGTAGAGCTGGCGGGTAACTCTTTGGGGGCAGTGACTTGCAGAAGGTGGTTTCATTATTTTTAATGGAAACATCTTTGACATATGGACACATTAAATGAAAGAGGGCCACACAGGAAGAATGCTGAATATAAACGCAGGGATGTTGTCCCATCCCCATGTGCAGCTTGAGTGCCATTACACAGAGATGGAGTTTATTAGTTCTTTGCAACAAGAGCCTGAAATTCAAGGATCTTGTTTTGGAATTTTGTAATTATATTATTATTTGTGAACCAGGAAAGAAATCATCATTTTTTAAAAATTCCCAGCATGGACCAGTGATGAATGTCATGGGGTTTCTGAAGCAAGAATTTTGATTAAACCCTAAGACTGAGGTCCATTGCTCTGACACACCTCATTATCTTCTAATGAGCCGACAGAACTTTTTTCTTGGGCTTTGTGGTTTGGGGTGTGAATGCATTATTATAATAAAATTAACACACGCATAAAGAAATACGTCAGTGAATGAAAAGAGAAATATGTGTACACTACCTTTATCACATTTAATGAAACATGGAAAATTATTAAAAGGCAATTTTGAAATTCTCAGTTCCAATGAATTAGTGGTCAAGGCTCTCATCACCTTAGTAAGGAGCATATGGTCATCTGTCAAGAGGCAATGTTTTGGTTCTGTGTTGAGGCAGATTGCCAACTGGTCATTTTATTAAGGAAAGGGAAATACATTTACATAAATCCTTGATTGAATAAACTATGGAATTGAGGGAGAGAGCATGGAGCAATGATGAGACTGTTTTATACAAACACAGTAATGATTAATGCAACCTTTTAATGCAATTTTGTGTAAGCAAACCTTCGTTAAAGGAACCAGTGTGCTATTCTTTTGGCTAAGGACATAAGGACATATGTAAATATTATTGAGGTACTTATCCAGTGTGGGTGGTCTCACATACGTTGAAGTATAATTATAAGTGAACAAATGTATACATTTATATTTCAATCAGCCAACAATACATCAATGGAAAGCATGCAATTGGGTGTAAACATCATGCTTCATCATGTTTTACACAACTGATACCCATAGGAAGACAAAGGTTCTAGGACTTTCCAATGGTGCATTAAACATTGGCAAATAACAATGTTCCAGTTCTATTTTGATGGTTGTTTATACTTTTTGGAATTCTTTTAGGAAAACGAAGAGATGGTCTTCTTACCCCACAGTAATTAAGTAAAGCAAGTGACTGAATAAATATATTAAGTAGGGTTACACTTAGACCATTGGTGAGATTGTGCCATGCATTGAATCTGCCATATATCCCATTCTGCACAAAGTTCAACATAAAAGATGATCTTGGCTGTTAGCTATGTGGGCAGCAAGTACAGACAGATATTCTTAATAATAATAGTTTGTTCATTTTTAATGTTAGTAACACTGGTACTCATTATATTACTTAAAATACAAAATTGCACATGTTGGCCAGCCAGTGTAGCTCAGTGGTCGAGCATTGACCTATGAACCAGGAGGTCACGGTTCCATTCTTGTCAGGGCACATGCCTGGGTTGCAGGCTCAATCCTCAGTGTGGGGCGTGCAGGAGGCAGTCGATCAATGATTCTCTCTCATCATTGATGTTTCTATCTCTCCCCCTCCTTTCCTTTCTCTGAAATCAGTAAGATATATAAAAAAATAAATAAAATTGCACATGTTAATAAATATAAGGTAGTGGATGCTATCTCTTTCCAAATGTTAGAATAGTATTTAAGTCTTTGATTAATTGGTTATAGATCCTTTAAAATAGCTCAAGGTAGACTGATTCTTTTAAAAATTTGTTGTTTACTCCTCAGAATGAACGCTCTCAGATTTTATCATTCTCTCGTGGTGATGATCTTGCTTTTCCCTCTTTGGAGTAAAGAGAAGAGATCAATGTAAGTAATAACCAGAGTTCATGTTCCCACTTGGGGGCTTGGTCATTCACTGAAATGTTCTAAAGGAATAAATGGCAACACACACACACAGTTCAAAGGTGGTCACACATTGACCCATGATGAAAATGGGTTATGATTTCAGAATTATGATTAATCCATGTCAGCAATACCGAATTCATTAGGAAACGAATCTCCATTGATATTGTTCTAGACTATGAACCTGCTGAGGGGGAGAACATAAGAAAACGGAAAATTTTTTATTAGTATGTTATGAAATGCTAGTTCATTGTACCATCTTGAAAACATGGATGTTAAATGAATGAGGCAGGCATGGACCAATGACTAATGGAACTGATGGAACAGAGGAAGTGGACAGCTGTATATTTGCAGTGCTGACGTGCATTGTACAAACTGGGCCACTCCTCTTGCTCTGGGGGAACTGAAGTTTCAGAGACACATTCACATCCCCAAGGAACTTGGTTTTGTTTTCCTCATTCACGGACATCGATTGTATTATTATTCATAAGCTGATGAATAAGTCAAGAACAATATATTAAATGGAAGCACAGAGTACCAACTCTGGATCAATGATGAATGTTGCTTGGGGCATTCTGAACAAATATTCTGATTACCCTGCGGCTCCTGAGGTCCACTCCGTCAACGGGAAATGTGCTTACACGGGAAACTGGGAAAATTCAATGAGTGTTCTTGATGTTTTGTTGTTCATGAATATGAATTATATTATTATAAGTAAATCAACACATGAATACAGTATAAAGAGGAGGGTTGCACCTTACCTAATGAACCAAGGATCATTGTTAATACATTTTTGAAACTTTGTGTTCAAATAAAATAGAGTTGAGGCATACAGGCAGGTAGATGAGAACATCAATGTTGTTTTTCTGAGTTGGTGGTGAGTTTCTGTTTGTAGGTTTTATTTTAAAAAGGGACAAAAACTTACATAATTGCATAATAATAATACTTTATATAGTAAGCTCAATAGGAATATAACAAATCATGATAAACACATTAGTATAACATTATTTTAATATATAATAATCTAATATAATCAATAATAACAATAGTAGGCAAATGCATGGGTAGTTATTGAAATGTGGAAAAGGTCTAAATATGATCACTGAGAAATGTGATTACTAATTCCCTTGTATTCATTGATATTTTTATTTAAAAAGAAAAATGTAAATGCATTTTGTATAGAAAAAAACCCATGGATAAATTTAGCTTCCCTCAGTGTCCTTGCCCATTGTCCTTAGGTGCTATAATAAGCGAGTGAAAGAATAATTTCATATCTCAGTCCCTTACTTAGAAAAGCATAAAGCGTGGGGCAGTGAGGCAATATGTGGTGTATGCAGAGGCGTGATTCAACCTGCTCTAACCTTATGAAGTCACTTAAATCACAAAGGCCCAAGCCCCTCTAAATGCATCTTTCTCTTAGCATTTCAATTCAAATTGATTTAAAAAGAACATGCAATGTCTCATTGGCACTAGCCACGTTTCAGCCATGTGTGGCCAGTGGCTGCCATATTGGGCAGCGGCAATAAGCAAGATTTCATCCCTGTGGCAGGCTCCATCAGTGCCGACGGTGCTGAGACAGGACGGTGCGTGTAGTCTGTGGAGCTTTGGGTAGCAAATGGCTCTACCCTTTTGTGTTTCCCTTAGGCAAAGAGAACAGATAGTTAAATTAACCTTAGAGTTATTAGATAAACGAATAAATAAGTTAATCAATAAATATGTGAGAGAAAACACAGCGTGTCCCAGTGGATAGATTTAACTTTACTTAGTGTTTCAAGAAACAATCTCATTTTGTAAAATTTTTCCCCAATACAAAGTGGTGTCCTTTTTTGCTATTACGTAGGGGTATATAGACAGATATGAATATGGTAATAATAGCTATAATTCTTATGTTTGATGGTAGATCAATAGATGAAAAGTACATGGCTATTGGATTGATGAAAATGTGACACAAACCAATGTTTATGAATAATCTAGTAAGGATCAACGAACTACTATTTAAAAATCTCAATTTACCCCTTTTATTCTTTTAAAAATCTGTGTTTCCTCGTGAATGAACACTTCACATTGGATTCAGTCCCTGTCCATTGATGAAGATCTTCGCTGTTACCTCTGCCTGTGGGAAAGGGAAATGTAAGTAACACAGTGTCTGTTCTTGGCTGGTGTGGTTTGGTTTTGTGTGGTCACTGAGGTGGTTTAGTGGAACAAAGCTATAAAAACAAATAAAGTCCCAGAATACCAAGTATAGACCCAAAATGGGATGTGTTTGGTACCTGAAAGTATTAACCCTCTTTCAGAGAGAAGAAGGGGGTTTGCAGTTTGTAGAGGGGAGAACTGGGGAACTTATATGCATATATGCATAGCCCATGGACACAGACAATAGTTTGGCAAAGGCTTGGGAGGGGTGGAGAGGAGTGGGTCAATGGGGAAAAAAAAACAACAAAAACAAAACAAAGTGGGCATCCGTAATACTTTCAACAATAAAGATAAATTATAAAAAAAAATTAACCCATTACAGTACACCTGAGATTCATTTCTGCAAACAATGGAAGGCATTTAATTAGTTTTGAGAATTGTTTGCTATTCCCTATTATTTCAGCACCACAGTTGATTTAAGTATTTCCATATTGGTAGAAATCCAGGCTAACTGTTTAGAGGAAGCTCTTCGAAGTTCGAACATATTGTCTGTGTCCTAGATGTGGGGTTCCATTGTGGGTTTTGAGTATCTATGACTTCATGCTTTAAATTGGCCAAGTTAAATGGACCCTGCCCAAACCATGGGCCATTTTTTTAGCAGAGATACTGTATGAAGCAAGGTTTACACCGAGATGTAGTCTAAAAGCTCTGTGAGAAGTCAGTCTAGAGACAGACCATAGTTGTATCAAGGACCTTGTTCTTGGAAGTTTGTGATTCATGGGAAAATGGAAATATAAATGAATTAAGAAAAAGAGGGCCAAGCCCGGACCAGTGATGAATTTGGAGGGTGTCTGAAACAAATACATTGATTAAAGCCATCTGTAACTCTGAAGTCCATTATCACAAAGTAGCCTCCGCTCTTCCTTATGGAAACGAGCTTATAGCAGAAATTGACGCTATTCGGACACCTTGATCACTTGATGGATATAGACTGAATTTTTCAATGATAAAAATGAGACTTGAATCGATTATGACTAACCTAGTACCACAAAAGTAATGCCATTTAAATCAGTGTAAATATGGACTGCTCATGGCCTTGAACATTGGCATATATTTGACTCCACAGACTGAAGACCATGGTTGGTGTCATCAGTCTGCTGATGAAGATCTTGGCTGTTAGGGTAAGAAACCTAAAGACTGAAGTAAACAATGGTCAGAGATCTTGTTAATGTCCCTAATATGAATGTGTTATGACGCAAAGATTATGGGTTCAACCAATTCAGTACAACTGTGGTTAAAAACAAGATGGAAGACATTTTCTTTTCAAAGCTGATTAATAATCCGTCTTATGTTTGTACTGCATTTGATTTAAACATTTATCCAGCCATACAATCTAGGGCTGCACTGTCCAATTTGGTTGCCCCCAGCCATATGTGACCATGTAAATGTGAAAGAATTAAAGGTGAATGTTAAATTCAGTTCCTCAGTTGCACTAGCCACATTGGAAGTCCTTAGTTACCTGTGGCTCATGGTGATGGTATTGGAGAGCCCAGTCATAGCACATTCATGTATCATGCACAGTTCTGGATGGCTCCTCACTGAGGGAGGAGTGCATTGGAGATGGAAGGGAGGAGGGATAGGACAGGTGTGAAGCGAGGATGTTAATTGTTCCCTCAGTGATGGCCACTGCAGAAAGAGAAAAAATTGAGTTCATGGCAAAAGAGCCTAGAAACACATCTTGGTCATAGTTAAGGATGTTCTTGGCTTTTATAAAAAACAATGAATATTGACTTTATTACTATTAGTGGATCAATGAGTGGATCAATAAACAAAAGTATAAATGTAGAAAAAGATTGTTAACCCTGGGTCAATGATGAGTGTGTCTGGATCATTCTGAAATCAAGCATTTTGATTAAACCCTGTACTCTGAGGTCCATTCCCAGAACATTCCTCTTTGTGATCTGAATGGCACATGAGATTATGCTAGGAGTTATGGATATGAAGGAGTTGTTGGGCTTCTGAGTATTGTATTTTCACTAAATCAATGAATGTATAATTTAAGAAACATATAAGTGAATAAAGAGAAAATGGGTTATTCCTGATTCAAATATGAGAATATGGAGTGTAATATATATATAATATAAAATCATTGTTAATACATTTCTGAAGCACTGTTGCAGTAAAATAAATAAATTTATTAGAGCTGACCCTTTTGGGTAAAGAGCATTTAGATAAATGGATGTAAGCCCATGTTATTTTTCTGGGCTGAGTTATTGGTTTTTTGTTTTATAGAAAAGGGCACAACATCAGCTTAAACTAATTATTGATTAAATCACTACATAATTGAGAGGACTTAGACACAGACTATGTTGAATGTGTCACATGACCAGTTAGGATTAATTCAATGATCTTCACTATTTTTTTAATTTAAAAAGAACAGAAAAGATTCTTTGGTCTTTTCTTTTTGTGCCCAATGAATATATGGAGACAGGCATTAATATTATCCTGTTCTGTGGAGTCACAAATATTAATGATATTATTATTATGTGTAAAAGAATAAGTTAGCATTTTGATCAATTATTTGAAAGGGCACAGCATGGACCAATGAGGAGCCCATATGATGCAGCCTGGAGAGTGATGAATACAGTCCATGCCATTGCTTTTCAGGTGAAGAAAACAGTCCCGGGCTCTTACATTTTACAATTTTGAATATATTTATTTTGATAGAATTTCTCTCACTGGTTGGGATGATTTCTTTAAAAGATGGAAGATAAATGATTCCATATGTGACTATATACATACATACTTATACAAAGGTGGGACAAGCATAGACAATTGCTGAGATATAGAATTCATATGAACTCAATTATTTCTAAGCAAGGTTCATTTAGGAAGAAAATAATAGCTCTTACTTGGCTGGTAAGGAGCATATAAATATATATGTCTCATAGCTCTTATTTTTTTGTCTGATGTTGGTGTCAATCGTTATATAAGTTAAATTTAATATTTGAAGCAATTGATCAATAAGCCATTCAGAGTTTTAATATATAACAAACACTAAGGTTTATTCCTAGTCAAATATTGTTGACTTAGATCAGTTTAAAAAATCTCACTCTACACTGATCTATCTACCTGCCTATCTAATTTAACCTATTTTTATATTTGCTTTGTATTTACTGAATAGATGAACAAATGATTCAATTAAAGAACTGTAGAAATGTAAGTTACATTCAAATGAATCACTTCTGACTTGGTGGTTTGTCATGGGTCTTAACTCTTTAGATATATATTGATTTTAGAGAGGAAGGGAGAGAGAGAGAGAAGCATCAGTGATAAGAGAGAATCATTGACTGGCTGCCTCCTGCACACCCCCCACTGGGGATTGAGCCTGCAACCCAGTCATGTGCCCTTGACCGGAATCAAACCCGGGACCCTTGACTCTCTATCCATTGAGTCAAACCGACGGTCTTAGGCTCTACAGCAGCAGTTCTCAACCTGTGGGTCATAACCCACAGGTTGAGAACCGCTAGCAAGGTCGCCTAAGACCATCGGAAAACACAAATATTTACATGACGATTCATAACAGTAGCAAAATTACAGTTATGAAGTAGCAACGAAAATAATGTTATGGTTGGGGGTCACCACAACATGAGGAACTGTATGAAAGGGTCGCGGCATTAGGAAGGTTGAGGACCACTGATAAGGAATGATACCCACAAATAACAGTCCATGCTCTCATTTGTTCTGTGCCTTCTTCAACACTGTCTTCTCAAGAAAAAATACCATAATTTAATACAGACTTAAATGTCTAATAAAATGATAGGAGGATTTCGGGATAAATGAAGAGAATATTTTCATATTTTAATCATTTGTTCTGCTTTTTACTCTCAGAATGATCATTCCCTGCAGATTTAATCACCTTTCATGGTCAGAAGCTGTCTAGTTGCCTCCATGTGTTAGGAGCATGGAGACTCATGTGAGTATAGTCAAAGACTTTGTCTTGATTTGGGTAGTTCTTAAAGGATATTTCCTGTATTGTTAAAAGAATTCAAGAGGCCAACCATGGCCCAGTGATACATATGACATTCTCATGATGTCATAGTAACATATGCCAGATGAACATTGTGCTGTTGACAAATGATCATATGGCTATTAAAGAAACTTAAAAAAAATTTTAAAGTTTTTGTGATTTATCTATTTATTATTGAAATGATAAATTAATTAACAAAGAAAATTAGAAATTAATGGAGAAGAAGAGGGCCAATTTTGGACCAATGATGACGACTGGTGGGGTATGAGTCATGGATGATGAATACTGTATGTCGGGACTCTGAGGTCCAACACAATAAGAAATCTAGTCTATTTCCTCTTTTGGAAATGACCATAGTGACAGATGTTAGTAACATGCAAAGATTATGTTCTTTACTTTTTGTGTTCATGGATAATGATCCTATGAGCATAGATTAGTGAAAGAACTAATAAAGCACATACACGTAAATTAATATAAATGTGTGAAGCATTGTAAGTTATGAAAATGAGAAAATATTTAAGTTGCTGAGTAAATTAAATGCAGAAAGCAAAGTTAGTGCAGATAAAGTCTCAACTTTTCATCTCCCTCTGTGCTTGCACTTCTCAGAATGGATGCCCTGGACCTGAGCTACAGATTCTCCCATGGTCTCAAGATGTCTGGTTGTGTGTTTGGTGCATAGAAACAAATGTGAGTTTGTGATGAATGTATACTCTGTATTTGAAAAGTGTGAATTATAACCAAAGAAAGCCAACCATGGTCCATTATTAAATATGGAATTGATATGTAACATTATAGTGATTGATCCCTATATGAAACTTTGAGGATGATTAATGAAAGATATATTCATGTCATATATGATTCTGTAGACAGATATAGGACTAGTCAAGACTCATGCTCTAGGTTTTGGTGTGCTTTATATTTTTTAAATTTTATTATGATCAGATAAATTGATGAATTAATTAATAAACATAAGTGAGAGTGCATAAAAAAGGCTAACCCTGGACCTATGATGACTACTGGTGGCGTACGAGTCATTGATGATGAATACTCTAGAACTCTGAGGTCCAACATACCTTTAGCTGAGGATGTTATAGATGATATAAATAATGACCAATATTGGGGTTAGTGGAAAGTTTAATAAATATTACCCCAAAATAATATATCACTTAATCACCAAATAATGTAATGTAAATGTAAAGACGAATAGAGAAAATATCTCAATTGTGTTATCCTCTATTCTGCTTTCTACTCTTTAGATGGACACACCCCAGCTGAATTAAGCATTGTGCCTTGGTCAGCGATCTTTCTATTTGCCTGTGGGAGCACGAAGACCACCGTAAGTAATTTTCAATGTTCTCTTTTTGCTTTGGGTATTTGGTTAGGGTGTTCTCTGAGTATATATTTTCAAATATTCAATATAAGAAAAAATACCAACTATGTTCCAATGATTAAGTTGGGAATATATGAAATACTATGTTGACTAATCTATCTTTTAAATTATGAAGATGATTAATAAAATTAGCCAATGATTCTTAAAAAATGATAAAGATTCTAAGGCTCTCGTTCTTGAGCTTCTGTGGTTCATTGATATGTATTTAATTATTATTGATGAATTAATGTATAAACATGCAGATGAGAATGAAGAAAAAAGGCCCAAAACTGGACCAATGATGATGACTGATGGCATATGAAGCAAGTACTATGATTGCTATGTGTCTGGAAGTCTGAGGTCTAAAACAAAAGAAAATCTAATCTATTTCCTCTCTGGCAAATGATCCTATTGTTCTTGTAATTTTGGATTAATTGATTTCTAATATATTACTGTTAATATCAATGAATCAATGATAAAAACCAATAAACAAATATATCACTAAGGAAACAAGGCCTCACTAAGTTGGTCTTATCAACTATGAATATATATGGTGAGGCAAGAAATATTATTAATATAAACTGAAAAATCTGATAAGAAATAAATGGACAAAGGACATTATTTTTCTAAAGAGTAATATCATTATATTTATATTTATGTTTCTATATGTGTATAAATTATGAAATATAATAAATACCTTTATGACTGAGTAGACGAAATAAGTGGGAAAAGGGTCAATTTAGAGGAAGTCTTAATTGTTCGCCATCTGCTCTATCTGTATTCCTCAGAATGGACGCACTTGAGCCGATGGAAGCATCATCCGTGGTCACGTGTTCTATGATTGCCTGTTTGTGTACTGAGTAGAGACCAATGTGAGTAATACATTGGAACAGTTCATGTCTTTGAGATTTTTTTCTCTCAAATATTCATATGTCATCAAGAATGTGAAATATAGTCCAAGATGCCAACTATCATGAATTATAAATATGGGATTGGTCTGAAGATTATCTTAATTAATCATATATGAAACATTGGTGATAATTAAAGAGATATATCAATATGGCAAATGGTCCTATATGTGGGATATTTATTACTCTTATTCTTGTTTTTTATGAATCATATAGTTTTAAAATTTAATATTAGTGAATCAATGAATTAATGAATGAGCTTATACAGATAAGAATGATGAAAAAGATGAGCATTTATTGAAAATACTGAAGTTCATTAAGTTGTCATCTTAGACTGCATTATTTGTTTAAACATATTTATTGAGTTATTAAAAATATTAAACATAATAAAAAATTAACTATGGCCAAATGATAAGAAACATTATATTATTAATCACTAATGTACAGCATTGAGGTTGATTAATGAAAAAGAATTAGTCTGTGTGGGAAATGATTCCATAGACAAATGTGAGAGATATTCAACAATCTTGTCCTTGGATATTGTAAGTCATGTGTCCACTTAATTATTATTAATGAATTAATGATTTATTTGATACAAATGTAGAAATGAATGGATTTTTATTATTTTGTTATAAGTGGATCAATTTTAGAATCAATGTACAAATTTTAAAAATCAGAGATGAATAACTTACACTCTTTAAAAAATTTTTTAAAATTGATTTCAGAGAGGAAGGGAGAGAAAAATAGAAACATCAATGATGAGAGAGAAAAATTAATTGGCTGCCTCCTGCGCACCCCCTACTGGGGACCAAGCCCACAACCTGAGCATGTGCCCTGATCAGGAATCAAACCTCGACCTCCTGATTCAGAGTTTGACGCTCAACCACTGAGCCACACCAGTTGACATCAAACACTCTTAATCTGTGGTGAAGGAATAAAAAATATTCCAGTTTATTTAAAATACTGTATTCCGTTACCAAAAGTAAATGGTTCAGTACCTTCGGTCTTCGATAAAGTTCTTATTCTGGTCACTAAAAGTATGATATTGAGTATTAGCCCACATCTCTATATTCTAAATGATTGACTAACTGTAAGGTGCGGTAATGTGTCCATCTTGTTATTGTCTGTCTCCTTTGCTTTGCACTTCTCAGAAGGAAAACACCTGAAGAGGATTCAGCATCCGTCGTGTTCAGAAGCTCCATGGAGGGGCATGAAGGCCAGTGTGAGTAATGATCAAAGTGTTTGTCTTGGTCAGGGAAGTTTGTTTAGGATATTATTGAAGTAATTTAAAAAGTTGAAAAAAGACCAACCATGGTCCAATGATTAAACTGGAAATGTACGAAACATTATGTTGATTACTTTACCTTTGGAATAATGGGGATGATTAATGAAAAGAGGTGTAATCAATAAGCCATTGGTCCTAAAGGAATGTGACAACAATCTTGAGGCTCTTGTCCTTGCATTTTTGTGATTCACAGATAGGTGTTTAATCACCTACAGTTGTTAATTGTTCAATCTACTACTAATAATTAAACACCTATCTGTGAATCTTATTGATTAAACCTGGACCCATGATGATCACTGATGGCATATGAAGGAGGTACTATGATTGCTATGTGTCTGGAAGTCTGAGGTCCAAAAACCAAACAAAATCTGATCTGTTTCCTCTCTCATTAGGAATATGCAAGGAAAGGAATGTGCAAGGAAATTGTTGTTGTCATGTTGGGTTCATGGATTTCTAGTATATTACTATTAATATCAATGAATCAATGATAGAACCAATAAACAAATATATCACTAAATAAAACAAGGATGAAGCCTTATCAAGTATATATATATGGTGATGCAAGTAATAAAATTAACATAAACTGAAAAACTGATGTTAAGAAATAAATAGACCAAGTGCATTACCTCTTTTCTAAGGATTATATAAACACTGACACTGAGAATTAATATACAGTTTTATTGGCCTGTGTCAGTCTTGAGTTGAGGATGTTAATTTTTAATATGTATATTTATATTTTATATGTATATATGTTCTGAAGAAGTAAATACCTAAATAACTGATAAAATGAAATGACAAAGAAAACGACTAATGGAGAAAAGGTTTCAATTTTTAATTATCTGCTCTGTCTTGTACTCCTCAGAATCAACATGCTCAAGCTGATTTAAGTGTTTTCCATGGTAACAAGATCTATGGTTTCCTCTGTGTAAAGCATTGAGATGAAATGTGAGTAAAGGTTACAGTTCTTGTGTTTGTTTAAGAATTTTTTAAAAGGGTATTCATTGTATTGCTAAAAGTGTGAAATGTAAGCCCCACACCAACCATAGGAAATGATAAATATGAGATATTATGAAGCATTATATTTACTAATGCATATTTGAAATATTGATGATAATCAATGAGAGAGAACAATGAGAATGAAGACAAACAGGCCACAGTATGGACCAATGATGACAGTTGCTGGAGTAAGAGTCACGGAGATGATGAATACGATGTGTCTGAAACTCTGAGGTCCAATAAAGAGACATAGTCTAGTGCAGTAGTCGGCAAACTGCGGCTCGTGAGTCGCGGCAAACCGTGACTAGTGAGTTTGCCAACCACCGGTCTAGTGCCTTTGTTTGAAGTGATCCTATAGACAGATATTAGGGAATGAAAAAGGACCATTTTCTTGGTTCGTTTCCATGAGTTTTGACTCTATTTTAATAAATGGTTCAAAAAGAACCCATGTACAAGAATAAATAAGATGAAGATGTTGAGACAATAAACATTTCTAATGCTTATTGAAAGTACTGTCATTCATTAAGAAATGTAAATGGTTCAATTATCTTCCCTCTTTAGCTAAGAATGATACAGACAGTAAATAATAGTCAAAGTTTTTAATTCCTTGTCTGTGTCAAGTTTGATATTATTTGGTTTGTTCATGAGTCCATATTACATTCTTGAGTGACTGGCTAAATGGAAGTTGATTGTGTGCCTCAGTAGACTGTCTCTCAATTTCGTTACCATCTTCTCTGCTTTGTGTTTCTCAGCACGAACACACTAGCTGACCGAGCCCTTGGCCATCATCAGGAGCTCCACTGGTTGGCCCTCTGTAGAGGTACATGTAAGTCATAGCCTCATTCTTCTCTTGGTTCAGATTGTTTGTTTAGAGTATTCACTGTAATGCTATAAAATAGTATGAGATATGTTCAAAGAAGGCTAGTCATACTCACATAATAAACATGGAATTGACATGAAACTTGATGTCAATTAATGGGTATTTGCATCAATGAAGCTGATTAGTAACATAGGCATATGCATTGAGGCAAATGCTTCTATAGATAAAGATTAGAGATACTAAGAATCTTGTCCTTGCGTATTTATTCACAGGCATTTTTATTATTATTAGTGAATTGATAAATTGATCAGTAAGCAGGTATAGATGAGGATGAAGAAAAGAATTCCAGTCTGTCACAGTGATGACGACTGGTGGCATATGAGTCAAACATATTCAGTAAAAACGAATGTGTTTGGAACTCTGAGGTCTCTAACACAAAGAAACCTAGTCCCTTCTTTGTGTTAGAAGTGATTGTATAGACAGATGTCAGGAATTTACAAAGCTCTTATTCTTCGTTTTGTGTTCATAAATTTTACTAAATATTATTATAAAAGAACAAATGGCAAAATAAATATGGATGAAGAGGGTGAAGTATTGTTCATTGTTAAAATGTATAGAAGAAAAATAATACTAATGTATATTGTAATCAATATTAAATGGATCAAGTGTATTACATCTTTAACTAAGAATGAGATATATAATGATAAGTAATAGTTTCTGCTCTGAGTCAGTTACAATTCTGATGTTTAATTTATTAAGAGAAGAACAAATAAATCTGATCATTAATCAACGAATAATGAAATGTAGAAGTCAGGGGGCAATGGAGATTAGGTCTCATCTTTCTGTGTTGTTTTGTGCTCTGTACTCCTGAGAGTGGATGCTCTGGAGCCGACTCCAGCATCTTCCCTGGTCACGAGCTCTCCGATTGCTTCTATTTGTAAGTAAGTTCTTGTCTCAGTTCCAGCATTTTTTTAATGGGTATTTCCTGTAACATTAAAAAGTGTGAAATATAATCAAAGAAAGCCAACTCTAGCCCAATGACAAATGTGTGATTTCTTTTATTCATTGATATAACACTGATTATATCGATGAATATATATATGTATATATATATATATATATATATACACACACACACACACACACACACACACACACACGAAGAATATACATTCTTCAATGAGAAAGATTTATGTGAGAATGATTTGATACAAAGATTAGGGATATTAAGGCTTTTCTTGAGTTTTTATGAATAATAGGATCTTAAAATTATTTTGATAAATGAATAAATTACTCTGTACACATTATAGAAAATATTAGAGAAAAGGAGGGACAATGACATCGTGGATCAACGATGACTCCTGGTGGTGTGTGAGTTAATACACTGAACACGTGTCTGGGTTTCAACACAAATGCATACTAGTCCATTGCCCTTTGTGAAGGGATCCCCTACATGAAATCTATGAGGATCTTTTTTTTTAATTTACATTCATGTATTGTCTTTCTATTTACAACTGGATCAATGAAATAATCAATAAAACATATAAGTACAGATGAAGATCATTAGAATTGCCCAAATACAAAGATATGCAGTTTGATAAGAAATACAATGCATATATATAGAAAAAACTCCTGCACATTAGGGAATAATGGCCCACAGGTACCTCTGGCTAAAGATTTTATAGTCAGTGTTTCAGAGTAACAAACATGTTCATATTCTGTGTCCGTGGCAAGGTCGCTATTATTTGGTCACTTGTGAGAATTTAGACATTTTTCCATATTGCTAGTTTTCTTAGATAAGAGGTCTCAACCTTTGTTAACCACCTACTGTGCTCTTCGCTCCAGAATGAACCTGCCCTAACTGATTTCAGGATTCTTCTGTGGTGATGGTATCGACCATGAATCTCTGTGTCAGTGAGTAATATTCACGTTCTTGTCTCAGTTTGGGTGGTTTAAGGGTATTCACTCTATTACTAAGAAGTGTGAAATATAATCAGTGCATGCCAACCAAAATGCAATTAATGTGAAGCACTATGTTTATTAATTTATATACAAAACATTGAGGTTATTTAATAAAAGGGATGAGTTGCTGAGGGAAATAATTCTATAGACAGATGGTAGAGATTAGTCCATGCCAATCATGGATTAATAATAAAGAGGTTACACTGAAGAAAGTACATTGACTAATCCATATATTCAACACTGAGATTCATTAGCAAAACAGACCTAGACTGTTTGCTCTTTAGAAAGTGATTTTGTATCATATGGGAATATTAAAGCTACTTTAAAAAATTAATTTATTATATATTCATTATTAGTGATTTAATCATTTCTCTCTTCACAAAATGACACTGAATAAAGAACAAGAGGGTGAATACTGGGTCAGTACTGTGGCCTGGTCGCAGGTGAGTCAAGGGCGAATACTGCTTACCTTGAACTCGGAGGTACAATGAAAAACAGATTTGATTTCTTATTAAAAGTTCATGTAATAGTAACTACACAAATGTATGAACAAGTGGAGGATAAATAGAGTCAAATGTGAAAGGAAGATAGCATAAGTAATGAAACAAACATCATCCCCAATGCATTTCCAAAGAACTGAAGTCCATTAACAATATGGAGAGGCTCTTATATTAGCATAAGGGGCATATGTGTTTGTCAATGTTCATGTTCTGTGCTGTTAACTATGTAGCAGGTGTTTTTAAAAAACTTAATAAGTAGTAAAATGATTATATAATTTAATCAATTAACTACATTAAAGATGGCCGAGCATGGACCGGTGACAAAAATATGTCCGATGACAGTTGAGACCAATCCATTTGGCTTTACTGTGCTCCGTGGGTAATCATTCCACAATGTAAATCAAATCATCATGCTGTGCACCTTAAAGATTTCCAACTTTATTTGTCAATTTTTCTGCAATGAATTTGGAAAAAGTATATTGTTCCCCAATACTCATGCCAGTGAGCACCTGCAGTTACAGTCAGTGTTATCAGATTGTGTTTGTACACAGACATACTGATTTTCTTATCAGTAATTAACAAACAGGTTAATAATTTAATAAGATAAAGGGGACAGAGCACCTGACCAGTGATGAGTATATGTTGAAACATCATCCTTCATCAGTTCTACTCATGTTATGTCCCCCTTATGAAAAAAATTGCTCTTATCAGTTAGATTGGAGGGAATTAATTAGACAGAGATATACAGTGCCATTTCTGTTCTGGGTTTCTGGGAAGTTAAATAGTTTTGATTTTGTGTAAAAATTAATAGTTTCTAAGGTTTTTCATGAATTAAATGAAAGGAAGATAAAGCTATTAATAAATAGCTATGTACTTAAATAAAATATGGATCTTTGATGAAGATATGCTATGTAGCACATTTTATGAAGTAGTCAGTTTAAGTACAATTTATTTTATTTTATTATTATTTTTTATTGTCTAAAGTTTTACATATATCTCCTTTTCCCCCCGATTGACCCTTTCTCACCCCCACCACCCCAGTTTCTGTGTCCATTGGTTATGTTAATATGCAGTACAATTTTTTTAAAACTTGAGACTTTTACATTCACTTTCAAAGCTACTTATTATTCCCTGTTAGGTGTGTACCTCCACTTTTAACCATTCCTCTGGGGAAAGATCTAAGCTATTAATTCAGTGATGCAATCCATAGGAAGACGTAAGATACTGACAGTGTTTATATGCCCAGTGGATAGTGGGATCATGGCTGTTCTTCCTTATGTCTTTAGAGAACAAGGATGCAAATGGAATGAATCCTGAACATGTCTCGTGATGAATTCATTTCTGCATTATTGATGTTCATTTCAAAAAAGGGTATGGTATATTATACTTGTGGGAATAAGTCTTGAGTTAGATTTTACTAATTTTCAAGAATCTAATTTTGAGGTTTCAGTGGAACTTGGGGATTTATTGCATTATTCTTAGAGAATAAATGAAAGAATCAGGAAGTAGATTGGATAAATGTAGTTAGATAAATAGATAGAAAGTCTGGCCAGTGTAGCTCAGTGGTTGAATGTTGACCTATGAACTAGGAGGTCATGGTTTGATTCCTGGTCAGGGCACATGCCTGGGTTTTGGGCTCAATCCCTAGCAGAGGGTGTATGGGTGGCAGCTGATCAATGATTCTCTCTTCCTTTCCCTTCCTCTCTGAAATCAATAAAAATATTTTAAAAAATAGATAGAAAAAGTAAAGCTGGTTTAATTAAGAAAAAAATGTTGTGAGGCAGAAATTACTTTCATATAATTCTGAAATACTGCAGTATATTAAACCAATAGTTCAAGGGTGTTGGTTAGCTCTTTGGGTTAAGGTAATGTAGAGCAATGTTCCTCAAACTTGAGTTTCAGAATCACCTGGGGGCTGGTTAAAATACAGACCGTGGTACTCACTCTCAGCATTTCTGATTTGGTAGGATTGATACGGGGTCCAAGAATCCGCATTTCCAATATATTCCCAAGTTCCACTGATGCTGCCTGGTGGAGAACAACGTTTTGATATAGTCAGATATAGGTAATAATAGTTAATTCTCTTCCTCTGGATCAAGGTGAATCCTAGGTTGTTTATTATATTAAGAAAAACAAGGTAACACATATATTAATAAAAATGTAAACTTCTAAGTAAATGAAAGGGGGAAATGCATAGTTCAGTGGGAAAAATGTCTCATTCTTTTAGCAGCGTCTTTATACTCCACAAAATGGATGGACCAGACATGATTTAAGCATTCTGAAAAAAACAAGAGCTCTAGGGGACCTCGAGTTTAGGAATCTGTATTTGCTATGAGCCAATGGCTGCATACATGAATATAATCAAACAAGGCCAGGCTGGTACTAATAATGAGGAGGCAACGTATAGGATTACTTTGATTTAGTAATGTTTAGGATGATTTTAAAAATAGTAAAAGACCATGACACTAATTTTTAAAGCTCTTTATATTTCTATTTTTAGGTCTTCCCTAAAATGCCTTCATGGATGAAGATGTGCTGCACTTTCATTATGAGGCAGAAGCACATAAGAGATACAGGTACTGGTCAGGGTTTTAGCTCTGATGCCTGAATCATTCTATATATAGAAAGGGTGTGCAAATGAATGAAAAAGGCCAACCACGGGTGAATGATGAGAGTGGAATGCATCTGAACTCTTCTGAAGTCCACTACAAAAAGGAACTGAAGTGTTTATATCCGTGCGAATGAGCCTGTGGGTAGAGTTCAGTCATATTTAAGGATTATAACTCAGCCTTTGGTGCTTCATGGGTTTTAATTTTATCGTAAGTGAATAAATGAAAGAATAAACATCAGTATAAAGAGGGTAAAGTATATCACACTATGAGAATATGTTATTGACAAGAATTATTATTAATATAACTTGGAATCACTGGTGTTCATTAAGCAATAAATAGACTAAGGTGTTACATTTTGGGGTAAGAATTATAAAGATGGAGATGTCTAGTAATCTGTATTCTTGCTTTGAGTCAATAGTAAGTTTAAGTGGTTCCTGTACTTTAGAGGAAAATAAATAATCACTCTCCAAATACCTAAATGACTAAGAAAATGAAATGAGAAAAGTATGTATTTATGGTAAGAATGTCTCAATATTTTATTGTCTGTATTGCTTATACTCAGAGTGAATGCACCTAGCTGATTTAATACTTCTGCCATGGCCAAGAACTCTCTGTGGGGAACATGGAGACCAATGTGAGTAATATCCAAATCTCTTCTGGTATGGGTGATTTGTTTAAGATCACTAACTGTATTGTTCAGAAAATGTGTTAAGTATAATGAAAGAAGTTAACCATGGCCCACTATGGGGTTCATGTGGAACATATGTTCCTTAATGGGTTTTTGCAACACTAACATTGATTAATGATAGTTTTGAGGGAAATTATTCTGTAGACAAATGTTAGGGAGACTTAAGAGCATTGTTCTTGAATTATTGTGATCATGTAAATTTATTTGTTATTATTAGTCAATTGAAAAGTTAATAAATCAAGAAACATGAATAAGGGAAAAGAGGGCAAATCTTGGACCAATGATGGACAACTGGTAGGGTGTGTCATGGGTAATGAATAGGATGTCTGCAACTCTCAGGGACAATACAGAAGAGATCTAGTCTATGTCTCTGTTGGGACTGATCCTATAGAAATATTAAGATTAAGAACACATAAAGATCTTGTTTTTGGACTTCTGTGCCTCATTAATTTTTACTGTATTATTATGGAAAAAATCAATAATCTATACAGTTACATAAATGAATAAAGATGAAGACTGTGAAGCATTGTCTAATTATAAAAATATGACATGAGACAAGAAATTAATATATAATATAATATAATTTGGAAATACTAATTAATATAATTTTGGAAATACTAATGGCCCTTAGGAAACCAGTGGGTCAAGGGCAGTCCCTCTTTCGCTAACAGGAACAGTCCGTGTTTTGGATCAGTGGTGAATTCTATGTTGTTCTTTCTTTTAGAAGAGACAGTTAATTATTAAAATCAACTAGTAAATATTTAAATGACTAAGAATATGGCAGGTGGGAAGCAATGATCAATGCAGAGAATGTCTTCACCTGTTTTTCATCTGCTCTGCTTTGTACTCCTCAGGGTAGATGCTTGCTGCTGGTAAGGTTCTGCTCTGATCCCCGTGATCAAAAGCATTACGGTTGCCTCTGTGTGGGGGCCACTGTGAGTAACAGTCATGTCACATTCCTTGATGAGGTTGGTGGCTTGCCCAAGGGTATTTATTGTATAAAAACCTGTGAAATATAATCACAGAAGTCTAACCATAGCCTACTTATGAAGCTGATGTTGATAGAAAGCATGATGTTGATGAATTGATATATGAATCATTGAGGCCAAGTACAGAAAGAGATCTAATCTCTGTAGGAAATAATTCTATGGGCAGATAATAGGGAGTTTCAAGAATCTTCTTGGGTTTTTACCATTGGTTAGTTTACTTTGTGATTATTAGTGAATTATTGAATCAATTCCAAAAAGATAAAGAATAAAAGGACAAAACCTGGACCAATGTTGATGACTGGTGCATATGAGCCACGTACAGTGAATATTATGTGTCTGGAATTCTGAGGTGCAGCACATGTCAGGGATATACAAAGATCATTTTCTTGTGCTTGTGGCCATTTATTTTTAAAAATATTATTATAGAAATATAAATGGCAGAATAAATGAACAAATAAACAAATGGAAAAAGATGAGGAGGGCAACGCATTATTTATTATTAAAATATCTAATAAATAAAAATGATATTAATATAAGTTGGAATGAATAGTAAATAAACCAGGTGTATTACATCTTGACGAACTATGATATATACTATAGATAGTGTTAAGAAATAGTTAAAATTTTGACAATTACTTTATTAAGAGAAGGATAAGTATATATTACTGTTGTTATTATTTGAAATAAATACCCAAATGACTGTGTATGTGAATAGTGGAAGAATGGATCAATAGAGAAAATGTCTCAATCTTTTTATCACCTTCTGCTTGGTACTTTTCAGAATAGATGCTGGAGCTGATTTCAGGTTCTGCTGTGATCAAGATTGTCATGTTGTCTCTGTCAAGAAAGAGACTAATGTGAGTAATGAATAGTCCAAGATGTTATCTTGGTTCGGGTCACTAGATTAAGAGTATGCACAGTGTCATTAAAATTATTAAATTAATTAAAAACTTAATTATTGTCCAAATAATAAATATGATATGGAACATGTCGGTTAATCCATAATGTAATATTGAGATTGATTAATAGAGGAGATGTAATCTATATGGGAGGTGATTGTTTAGGCTGATGGTAGGAATATGGACCTTGTTCTTTGGTTCTTTTTGTGTGTGAATAATGTACTTACTTTGTTATCATCACATAATTAGTGATACCAATATAGACTTGAATGATCAAAAAAGAGAAACCCAAACATGGACAAGTGAGGTGAGTCATGGCTGATGAAATTAAGTGCCTGAAACTCTGAGATAGAGCACAATACATAATTAGTCTCATTCCTCTTTGGAAATGATGCTATAGACAGATGTCAGAATTACAAAGGTCATGTTCTTATTTTGGATTTGTAGATTTAGATTTATTATTATTAATGAATCATTAATAAACATATCAAATAAAAATAATACTTAGATAAAGGAGAAAGTGTGGCATTGTCCAATTATGAACATACATTGTGATATAAGACATATTACATAAAAATATAAAACATTGATGCCCATTTAGATATAAATTTATCAAAGGTTTTACTTCTTTGGCCAAGGATTATGTAGATGAGGATAATTAAGTCAATTTTATTCTTCTGGATCAGTTTCAAGTTTGAGGTTGGTCCCTTAGTTAATAGTCAAAATTACATAATGAAGAATTAACAAATACCTACCCAACTTAGTGAAATGTGGGAAGGAAGTAGCCATTTAGATGAATTGTTTTTTTTTTTATTGACTGCTCTGTTCTGTGCTCCTCAGAACGGACCCACTCAAGCTGATGTCAGTGTCTTCCCTGGCCTCCAGCCCTCTGTTCGCCTCTAATGAACACCAATGTGAGTGATTGTCAAAGTTCTTGTGTTGGTTTGGGTGATTTGCTTAATTCACTGTATGATGAGTGTGAATTAATGAATTAATAAACAAGTTGGAAATGAACAAAGGGAATGTGTGCTTGTCCTGGACCAGTGATGAGAACCAGTGGCATTTGAGGTGAGGATGATAAATTATAATGTGTCTGAAACTCTGAGGTCCAGCACAGAGCAACCCAGTGCCTTCTCTTCATTTGAAAGGATCCCATAGACAGAACTTAGGAATATGCAAGGATGGTTGTGGTCTTTGGGTTTATTTTATTCTATTATTATAGTTGGATAAATGTAATAATCAGTAAACAATTATATAAGTAAAGATGAATGAAGTAATGTCCAATCATAAAAATACATTGTGAGGCAAAGAGTACTATTAATAAATTTGGAAAAAGTGAAGTCCAAAGGGAAGTAAATGGCTCATGCCTGTTAGTCTTTGGTTAAGGATGACATAGACAATAATAAGTGCTAGTCAATGTTCATTTTCTAGGTGAGGGACAAGTTCTAAGTTGTTTATTTCCTTAATATAAATTAAAATAAATGTACTCTAGATTAATGAGTGACTAAATCACTAAATTTTTTATCATTGGTTCTGTTCTATACTCCTCAGAAAGGACACATTTGGGCTGATTTCAGCATCTTCCGTGGTCGTAGCTCCGTGGTTGCAACCGTGTGTTAGGAGCATGAAGAGTAACGTGAGTAATGGTCAGTGTTCTTGTATTGGATTGGTTGTTTTTAAAAAAAAATATTTTGCATTATTAAAAGTATTAAATACAATCAAAGAAGCCCAATCATGTCAATATGAAATGTTATTTATATGAAACAATATGATGATTAATTTACATATGAAACACTGAGTTCAGTTAATGAAAGAGTTTGGTTTCAGTGGAAATGATTCAATAGATGGATGGTGGAAAGGGGCAATAGGGACCAAATGGGAGACATTTGTAATACTCTCAAAACAATAAAAGTAAATAAAAAATAGATGGTTGTTAGGGATATTCCAGGATATTATTTGTGATTTTTTTCTTCATTTATGGTTATTTTTATATTAGTGAATTTTAGCAATAGAAAACATGGATGACAGTAGATAAAAAGAACAAATTCAATTATGATGACTCCTGGCATATAATTCATATGCAACGAATACCACTGCAACTCTAGGTCCAACAAAAAATGAATCCATTTTATGTGGCTGAAATACCAGGATATACAGGGTCCAATTCTGGTTTTCACTCATTTGTATTCTATAAATATAGTTGAATCAGTGACTATACCAATAAATGTTTTATAAATGAACGATGGGGTAAAACATTTTCCGATTAAAAAATATGTGGTCGGATAAGAAATACTATTCATATATATTGTGAACACTGAAGGTGAATGAAAATAAACAGTATAAGGATGCTGTTTATTTTTGCTAAATTTGATATAGATAGTAAAGAGCAACAACCAATGTTCATAGTCTGTCAGTGGCCATATTGATATTGTTTAGTCACTTAAGAGAAAGTAAAGTAGACACAATCACAAATCACCAATTATGTACATGGCTGACAAAATAATGGTGGAATTGGGGCTAATGGAGATAATGTCTTAATTGCCTCTTTGGTTCTGTTGTGCATTGTGCTCCATAGAGTGGAAGCACGCCATCTGTTATAATGATGTGATGATGTTTTCAGGTACAATTACATACAATTGAGGCCACTGTGAATAATAAGTAATGTTCTTTTTGCTTTAACTGTGTTCTATTTTTTGAGATTTTCACTGTATAATTAAAAAGTGTTACTACCTATATAATAAAAGCCTAAGTGACCTTTACAGCAGAACCACCAGAACGACCGGTTGCTATGATGCGCACTGACCACCAGAGGGACACTCAATGCCAGAGCTCTCCCCTGGTGGTCAGTGGGCTCCCACAGGGGGAGCGCAGCTCAGCCAGAAGCCGGACTCAAGGCTGGTGATTGCAGTGACTGTGACAGGAGCCTCTCCCACCTCCGCGGCAGCGCTAAGGATCAGCGAGCCGAGCGGTAAGGATCAGCGAGCAGGCAGGTGGTAAGGAACGAGGAGGTCCCAGACTGTGAGAGGGATGTCCACCTGCTCCCTGCAAGGGGTCCCCGACATCCCCTGAGGGGTTCTGGATTGCAAGAGGACACAGGCTGGGTTGAGGGACTCCCCCTTCCCCTCCGGTTCACAATTTATGTGCACCGGGCCTCTAGCAATCAAAGAAGATTAGACATGTCACTGTTAAATATCATATTAACATGAAACATTGTGTTGATTAATCCATATATGAAACACTGAGCTGAGTTAATGATAGGAATCTGATCTTAGTGGAAGTGATCGTAAAAATGAATGTTAGAGATACTTAAGAATCTCATTCTTGTGTTTTTGAGATTTATGTAGATGACAATACAGAATGAAGGCCACCCCTGGACCAACAATGATCACTGGTGCATTGTGGGGCATATGAGCTGAATAGGTGTCTGGAAGTCTGACATCCAACACAAATGGAGTCCGGTGCGTTTTCCTTTTATGACAGGAACCTGTGGACAGATGTCAGGAATATAAAAGGATCTCGTTCTTGGTCTTTGAGTTCATGAATTTTAAAAATATTATTATTAAAGATTTAATGGCAGCATAAATAGACAAATGTATAAATGAATAAAGATGAGGAGCATGAAGCTTTGTTCATGAATAAAATATGTAATAATGAAAATGAATATCAGTATAAGTGGGAAAGGTTAAAAAAGGGCCAAGGGTATTATGTATTTGACAAAGGATGGCATACACACTGACAGGTAATAATTATTGCCTTCAGTCAGGTATTAGTTTGAAGTTCATTTTATTAAGAGAAAAATAAATAAATATTACCATTAATTAATAAACCTCAAATGACTGTAAATGAATAGTGGAAAATATGGTACAATAGAGAAAATGTCTTGATCTTTTTGGGGGGGGGGTAAATATGTAGTTGAATTTTAAAAATATATTCTGATTATTTATGACATATCTGGATAATGTATTGTTTTACATTTTTGTGATGACCAATATATTTGTATGTACTATTTATGTATTTCTAAGTTGACTTTTGTGCTTTTTCTCCTGTTTTTTTTTGTTTGTTTGTTACACTCCCTTCTTGATTTATGTTTGATTAGTTATGTTTGTCTCCTAATTTAACTATTTTATCTACTAATTTGATATACATTCATTCTAGTTATATTTCTATAGGCGGTATCTTTACATTTTAATGAGTATATTTATGTTAAATTATAAAAGTAATATCTTTTATTCTTTTGTTTGCTTGTACTTTTCAGAATGAATGCACCAAGCTGATTTCAGCATCTGCTCTGATTGAGATGACGGTAGAAAAGAGACCAAGGTGAATAGTAGGTGAAGATTTTACCTTGGTTTGGATGATTTTTTTAAAAAGTATTCATAGTATTTTTATAAAGTAATAAATATAATAAAAAACTTAAGTGTGAATCAAGTACAAATATGTTACGAAATATGTTGATTCATTGATAATGTGCACCATTGAAGTCAATTAATGTAAAAGATATAACCTATTTAGTATAGAAGCTAGGTTTAATCAAGGGTCTTTTTCTTGTGATTTTATGAATCATGTATTTCATTATCAATGAATTAATAATCACAAATAGAGAAACCATTGAAGAAAAAGAGACCCAAAAATGGACCAATGACGATGACTGGTCACAGAGAGTCATACGTGGTGAGTGCGAGGTGTCTGTGACTCTTGTGTTCACAAGAAACAGAGTCTGGTTTACCTTCTCTTGTAAATGACCCCATGGGTCGATGTTGGGAATATACAAAGATTATATTCTTATTTTGAGTTCATAGATTTAGATTTCTTGTTATTAATGAATCAATAGTCAAACCATTAAGAATGTAATAAACAACTAAAGAGAAAAGAGTGAGACATTGTCCAGCTAGGAACACATGTCATGAGGCAATAAAATTAAAATCATACTGATGAAGCCATAAGTGGAAGTAGCATTTGCCTTTTTGCCTAAGAACCATATAGACAGTGATGAGTAAGACTGAGTATTACTTTGCTCTTGATCAGTCTCAAGTTTAAAATTATCTTTTGTTCAGAGAAAACATCCTACAATATGAAAAATTAATCAATGTCTAAATGAATAAATAAAATGCAGAAAACAAGGATCAGTGGAGATAAAGTTGGAATTTTTTTATCTTCTGCTCTGCTCTGTACTCCACAGAGTGGACACACTCGAGCTGACTTAAGGATTCTTTCATGGTCATGAGCTAGGTTGATGCTCATACACTGAGTCACACCAGCCGGGCAAGGGTCAGTATATTTATATATTTCCTAATGATGATCACAGTTAAGTTTAGTTTAACATCAGTTGCCATATACAGTTACAAAATATTTTATTTTTGTGAAGAAAACTTTTTAAAAAATTTCTTTATTGATTAAGGTATTACATATGTGTCCTTATCCCCCCATTCCGCCCCCCACCCCCCAACTCATGCCCTCACCCTCCTCTTGTCTGTGTCCATTGGTTAGGCTTATATGCAGGTGAAGAAAACTTTTTTTAAGATTTATTCTCTTACCAACTTTCTTTGGTAAGATAAAAATTTACATTAAAAATATAAATACCTTAATACTGCGGAAATAAAACTCAGAAAGCAAGACTTGGCCTTGGTTTTCCTTTACCATCCTCCCTTCTCTATCCTCTTCAGAACGCAGACACTCCAGATGACATATGCACCTTTCTCGGTCGCAGACCCTCTGGTTCCCACTTTGTAGTAGGAGCTTGAGGATTAATGTGAGTTAGGATTGAAGTTCTGTTCTTGGATTCAGTGTGGTTGTCGTTGCTTTAAGGTTATTCCCTGTATTATTAAGAAGTGTGAAGTATCAGGAAAGAAGGCAACTGTATCTATTAAATATGGACTATAAGAAAAATTATATCCAGTGATGCATCATGGGAACAGGTGATAAAAAATAATATATTGCCGTGAGAGTAAATGTATATTAAGTTTAAAGATATGAGGGCTCATCTTGTTTTTTGTGAATAATAGGCTTTCAGAATTATTATTATTGAACTAATGTTTTAATCAATATACAAATAGAATATAATGAGAAAATGAGAGAGAATTGTGGATTTATGATGGCTACTGGTGGCCTCGGAGTTACATGGGGCGAATACATGTCTGGAACTCTGAGTTTCAATGTTAACTTAGTCTAGTCCATTCCCATCTCCCAGGAATCTTACAGACAGATGGCAGGAAGATCCTAAGATCTTGTTTCTGGTCTTAGTGTTCATTATTCTCACCTATTATTATAATTGGATAAATTATAGAATCTATAAATAAACATAAATAAAAACAGATCAATGAAGTATTGTCCAATTATAAAAATATGTGAGGAGGCAAGAAATAGTATTAATATATTATCCAAATCATCAAGTTCTATTAGAAACAAATGACACATTACTGTTACCTGTATAGCTAAAGGATAAATCATAGAATATACTCATAGTCTGGGTTAGTGGTCCAATTAAAATTTGTTTTCTTAGGAGGAAAAATGTATACACCAAATCAATGATTGCCCAAGTGACTGACCATGTGAGAGGTGAAAAGCAAATATCATTGTACAGAAGGTCTCAACCATTTATATCATCTGCTCTGCTTCGTACTCCTCAGGACAAGCACACTGGACCTGCTGTATGGTTCTTCCTTGCCCGTGAGCCATAGAAGTGCACCTCTGCTTTAGGAGCTTGGAGACCAATGTGAGTTATAATGAAAGTTCTTATTTTGGTTTGGGTGGTCTGTAGTAATAAAAGTATGACATACTCAAAGATGGCCCGATTGCATCCTCGTGGCCAATATGGGATTAATAGGTAGCATTATATTGAATAATTCATATATAAAAATGTTAATAAATATGACAGTTATAAAGATGTGATGATGTTTTCAGGTACAATTAGGGCTATCAAGACCCTTTTGAGTTCTTGTGAATAATAGAGTTTTAATTAGGGAATTAATGAATTAATAAATTATATAGAAATGAATAAAGAGAAAGCGTCCTTTTTTTGGATCAATGATGCTAACTGCCAGAGTATGAGTCACGGATGATGAATAACATGTCTTCAACTCTGAGATCCAACACAGAAGGAATGGGTTCTTTCTCTGTCTGCATTTTCATTCTTAATTGTAATTGGACCAATGCTTTATCAGTGATGATATATATATGGTAGTTGCATTGTCCAATTTCAAACATGTGGGTAGGCAATAAATTCTATTAACATAATTGAATACAGTGAAAGTCCAAAGAGAAACAAATGGTCCATGACTCTAACCTCTTTGGCTTGGGAAGCTATAGACAGAGTAAAATATAGACAATGTTTATGTTGTGTGTCAGTGGGAAGTTCACAATAGTTTTCCTGAAGGCCAGTATCATAAATATACTCCAAATCATGAATGCCTAAATGACTGGTTACATGAAATTTGTGCGGTAAGTATCTATGGAAGGAAGTCTGAACCTTTTTGTCTCCCTCTCTGTTTGGGACTCTTCAGAACAGGTGCTCCGGCTGATTTCAGCTCCTCCCTGGTGAAGTTTGCTCTGCTGCCTCCACATTAGGAGAGAGATTAAGGTGAGTAGTAATCAAGGATTTTGTCTTGGTTGGATTAATTTGTTTAAGGGTATCATTCATGGTATTATTAAAATTTAATGATAGCAGCATTATTTATAATAGCTAAGATCTGGAAGCAGCTGAAGTGCCCATCAGTAGAGGGGTAGATAAAAGAGTTGTGGCACATTTACAGAATGGAATACTATACAGCTGTAAAAAAGAAGCATCTCTTACACTTTGAAACAGCATCGAGGGACCTGGAGATTATTATGCTAAGTGAAACCAATCAGTGATAGAAAGACAAGTATCACATGATCTCACTTATCTGTGAAATCTAATAAACAAAATAAATTCATGAACAAAATAGGTCCAGAGACATGGAAGCATGAAACAGACTGACAAATCACACAGGGAAGCGGGGGTGGCAAGAGATTAACCAAAGAACGCGTGCATAACCCAGGGACAAAGAAAATGGTATGGGTAAGGCCTGGGGTGGGGCAGGAGCCAGGTGGAGAGGGGCAAGGAGTAAAATGGGGGACACCTGTAATATTCTCAACAACAAAAAATAATAAATTTAATAAAAATTAATTTATTGCTCCATGATAAATATGATAAGAAACATTACGTTGATTAATTGAAATTATTTAACATTGAGATTGATTAATGAGAAAGATACAATCTATGTTGGCAGTTATTCTATAGACAATAGTTAGGTATGCTCAGAGTTGTTGGTTTTTCAGTTTTTGTTTATCATGTATTTATTTTATTATTGTCAATGAATTAATAATTTAATCAACACAAATGTAGAAATTAATGAGGAGAAATTTGGCCCCTATGGACCAACGATAATGATTGTGGCAGAGGAGTTATGAACATTGAATAATCTTGAACTGTGAGGTGCAAATATCTACATTATAAAACATAAAATTTTTAATTTTTAAAATATTTTTATTGTATTTTTGGGATGCCATTGGTTAATAAAATTATATAGGTTTCAAGTGTACAATTCTATAATACATCATCTATATATTGCATTGTGTGCCACCACCCACAGTCAAATCTCCTTAAGTAACTGAAATGTGGAAAGCAAGAATCAATGGGGCTTATTTATTTATTTATTATTGATTGTGCTTTGTCCTTCTCAGAATGGACACATGTTAGCTGGTTAAGCATTGTTCTGCGCTGCCAAGCTATATGATTACATCTCTGTGTGAAAAGCACACGGACCGATGTGAGTAATAGCCACAGTTCTCATCTTGAGTTTAGTGATTGATTTTTTTTTTCAGCGTATTCAGTGTATCATTAAAAAGTTTTATATAGGATTTCAGAAGGCCAGGTATAGCTCAGTGATAAATACTGTATTTTATGAAATATTAAATTGATTAATGCATAAATGCAAAACAGCATAATTTTAAAAAGATATATTCAATTTATAGATTAGGGATATCATGACTCTTCCTGTTTTGTGTGTGTGAGTAATTAGTGTTTTAAAATTATTAATAGCAAATTATGAATTAGTCAATAAACAATGTAGAAATGAATGAAACAAATAGGGGTGGTATTGCATCAGTGATGACTACTGGTGGCATATGAGTCCTATATGATGACTACATGTTGAACTCTGAGGTCCAACATGAAATGTAGTCCATGCCCATTGTTTGAAGGGATCCCCTAGAAAGTTGTCAGGAATATATGAGAATCTTGTTTTTAACTTTTATGTTTATGCATTTTCTGTCTATATAATTGGATCTATGAAATAATTAATAAGCAAACATAAATAAATAAAGATGGAGGTGGCAAAATATTGTCCAACTATAAAAGTAGGTGTTTAGTCAAGGAATAGTATTAATGTATATTTAAAACACTGATGTTGATAGGGGATTATATGGTATTAGGTCATTATTCTTTGAGTAAGGATAATATAGGTATTAATAAGTGGTAGTTAATATTCATGTCTGTCAGTGGTCAGATCAATATTGTTCTTTGACTCATGGGAAATTAAAATATATATTGTTCTAATGTAGATTACATGAATGAGTGACTCAATGAAAGGTGAAATGCAATGACTAATGACATAATATCTCAAACCTTTTTTTTTAAATTATCTGTTCTGTCTTGTTCTTAGCTTGGTCACAGATGATTTCAGCATCTTTCACGGTCAGAAGCACCATGGTTCCATCTTGTTAAAAGCATGGGGACCAATGTGAGTAATAAACAAAGTACTTTTCTTGGTTTTGTGTTTCTGTTAAAAAAGGTTTTCACTGCATTATTAAAAATGTCATATAAAATAAAAAATCATCACTGTGGCCTATCAAGCATTATATTAAGTAATTTATGTAAGGAGACATTGAAGTTAATTAATGAAAGATTATAGTCAGTAGGAAGTTTTGTTTTACTTTCTGTGACCTTTATTTTTAGTTAACTAACAAATTAATCTGTAAAAGCATTAATGAATATAATAGGAAGTAACCTGTCCAATAATGGTAATTGGTCAAGTACAAGTCTTGGATGCTGACTACTATAGGTCTGAAACTGAGGTCCAACACGGAACATAAATCTATTCTTTTAATTGGAATTGCTTCCATAGAGAGATGTCAAGAATATACAGTGATTATATTCTTGTGAGAATTTCCTAGATGTAGATTTGTTATTAATGCTACTGGTATATTGGTGGGACCATTCAACAAATATAAATAAGTATTTAAAAAATAAGAGGGTGAGGAATGATCAAACTTTTAAAGTGTGTGGTGATGCCTCTTAAGAAATAAATGAATAGAGGTCTCACCTCTTTGACTGAGTCATAAATACTCATTTAAGGAAGAATCCATTGTATTCTTCTTGGTCTTGAAGATTGAGTTTTTCCTTTTGTAAGATTATATATATATATATATATATATATATATATATATATATATATATATATATAAAATCAATAATGAATTTGTGAAATATGGAAAGAAAGCATCAGTGATGATTGGCTCTTTCTCTCTTTATTTTATTTTATCACCCTCTACTCTGTACTCCTGAGAATGAAAACACTCAAGCTGAGTTGAGCATCTTCCATAGTCATGAGCTGTGTGGTTGTCTCTATATAAGAAGACATAGGTTAATGTGAGTAACAGTAAAAATTCTTTTCTTAGTTTCTATGTTTTTTAAAAAGATAATTTGCTGTGTTATTAGAAAGTCTGAAATATAAAGAAGGCAAATGCATCTTAGTGATAAGTATGGGATATATGAAACATTATATTGATTATTCCAGTGGAAAACTGAGGATAATTAATGAAAGTGACACATTGGTGTAAGGATAACCAATGTATAGAATAGGGATATAAAGGTTCCTATAGGGTTTTTGTTTATCAGTGTTTAGAAATTAATAGTAGTAAATTCAGGATTTCATCAATGAACACAAAAGAACTGAAGTCCATCCCCGTTGTTTAAACGGATCCAATAGATATATGTCAGGAATAAACAAGGATCTTGCTTCTGGTGTTAGTCTTCATTCATTTTTATTCTATTATTTTAATTGAATAAATGGGAGAATCTATAAATTTATAAGTAAATAAAGATGAATTTAATGAAGCATTGATCAATTACAAACATATGTGTTTATGTAAGAAATACTATTGATATATTATGAAAATCCTAAAGTTCCTTTAGAAATAAATGCTTCATGACTACTAACTGTATAAAGATGACAGTTTAAGTCATAGTCATTGTTTAGATGCTGGATCAATTTGCAAGATCAACATTGTTCTTTTTCTTAAGGGAAATATAGATCCCAAATTAATAATTGCCCAAACTGCTGAATAAACAAAATGTGAAAAGCAACGATCAATGGAGAGAATGTCTCAACTATTTTCATCATCTGCTCTGTTCGGTGCTTCTCAGGACAGACACACTGGACTAAGTTAAGGATTCTTCCTTGACCCAGAGCCCTGGAGCTGACCAATGTGAGTTATAATGAAAGTTCATGTTTTGGTTTTGCTGCGTTGTCTAAGTATATTCACTGTATTAATAAAAAGTGTGAAATCCAATCAAAGAAGGAAAACTGCATTCTGGTAACAATTATGGGAGTAATAGGAAGCATTATCTTGATTAAAAGCACATAAGAAAACAAGATAATGACAGATATTAATGTAGCAATGATTCTTGATACGTATTAGGAATCTTAAGATCTTGTTAAGCTTTTGATTGTCATAGAGATTTAAAATTTTAATTAATGAATTAATAAATTAATAAACAATGTAGAAATGAATGAAGACAAAGTGGTCCTTGGATCAATGATGATACCTGCTGGCGTATGAGTCACAAATAACAAATAATACGTGTATGAAAATGGGTAATTTTCTATATGAATTTTCCTTCTTTATTATAATTGGATCAATGACTTACCAATGAAGAAATATATAAAAATAAAGCTGAATGGTAGTTGTGTTGTCCAACTTAAAACATATATAGAGAGGCAATAAATTCTATTAATATAATTTGAAAATAATGAAGTCCAAAGAGAAATAAATGGTACATGACTGTAACCTCTTTGGCTAAGGGTGATATAGACAGGGTAAATTATTGACTATGTTTATGTTCTTTGTCAGTGGGAAGTTCAAAGTAGTTTGTTTTCACAAAAGACAATGAGGTAAATATACTTAATAACTAATGTCTAAATGCTTCCATAAAAGACCAATGGAAGGAAGTCTGTTTTCATTATCTGCTCTGTTCTCGATTCCTCAGAATGACGCACTCCCGCTGATTGTAGCATTCCTCCATGGAGACCATGTGAGTAATAATTAAAGTTATTGTCTAAGTGGGAATGGCTTCTTTACGGGTATTCACTGTATTGTTCCAAAGTATTAATTATGATCAAAGAAGGTGAAATAGGCCATGTTAAATATCTAATTGATAGGAAACATTTAATTGACTAATCCATAAATGTAATCCTGAAGTAGCTAATAAAGATATTTAGTCAACGTGGAAATGATTTTACAGATAGATGATAGGGATGTCAAAGGATATTAGTATTGTTTTTAAAATTAATGTTTATTTTTATAATGAATTAATAAATACTTGTTTATTAGAATGAAAAAAAGAGGGACAGTCATGGATTCGTGATGGCTGGTGGACAATCAATACTACGTGTCCTCACGAAAGGTACTAGTCCACTCCCCATGTGTCAATGGATCCTCTAGACCAGGTTGTGGGAGCTTTTTCCTGCCAAGGGCCATTTGGATATTTATAACATCATTTGCTTAATATAATTCACTTACTATAAATTTATATTGCTGTGAAAAAAGCTCCTAGATTTATTGCATTTCGAGTCCCACCTGCAGTTGCCTTGGCAGGGCCAGTCCAAATGACTTCGCAGGTCTTATATGGCCCACCAGCTGGATATTCCCCACCCCTGATCTAGACAGATGTGAAGCATATACATTTGTGTTGGTCTTTGGATTCATGATTTTAATATTAACAAGTATCAATGGCAGAATAAATAATAAGTATATAAATGAAAAAAAAGATGAAGAGGGTGAAGCATTATTCTCTGATAAATATCAAGGTAAAAGAATATTAATATGCATTACAATGAATAATAATTGGACCAAGTGTGTTGCAACTCTAAGGTTGATAAAAACAATGAAATGTAAGAGTCACTTATTGCCTGAGGCAGTTGTAGGTTTGAAGTTTATTAAGTTAAAAATAAAAAATAAGTATTTTCATAAATTAATAAATGCTTAAATGACTATGTAAATAATTGGTGAAAACTATGAATCAATGAAGAGAAAGTCCCAATGTTTTTATCATTTCTTTTCTTGGTATTTTTCAAAGGTGGTGATCAAGTTAATTTTGTCTACTGACATGATCAAGATTGCTATGTTGCTCTCCATCTCCATCCATGTTGTTGCAAATGGTAAGAGAGAGCATTATGCTAAGTGAAATAAGCCAGGCAGAGAAAGATAAATATCACATGATCTCACTCATTTGTGGAATGTAATGAACAATATAAACTGATGAACAAAAATAGATCCAGAGACAGAGAAATATCAATCAGAATGTCAAACCTCAGGGAAGGTAGGGGAGGGTGGAGGTAAGGGGGAGAGATCAACCAAAGAACTTATATGCATGCATATAAGCCTAATCAATGGACACAGATAACAGGGGGTGGGATCATGAATGGGAGGTGGGGCTAATGGGGGAATAAGGACACATATGTAATACCTTAATCAATAGAGAAATTTAAAAAAAAAGATTGCTAAGTTGCCTTTGTCTTAGGAAAGAGACTAAAGTGAGTAAAAGCCTAAGGTCTTATTTTGGTTTGGGTCATTGTTTAAGGATATTTACAGTATTACCAATAGTAATATTATCAGAAAGGAACCTATTGCCCAATAATAAATCTTATACAAAACAATATCTTGATTAATTAATAACATGTATCATTGACATTGATTAATGAATGACATAAACCTAAGTTGATAATGATTTTACAGGTATAAATTAAGGAAATTTAAGTATCTTATTCTTAAGTTTTTGTGAATATTTTTATTATCAGTGAATTAATGAATTAATCAATACAAAAATAGAAATGAATGAAGAGGGTGGAGGAGGTCAATGGGGGAAAAAAGAAAAAAAAAGAGACATATGTACTACTATTTTTAATACTTCAAACAATTAAAAAATAAAATAAAATAAAAAAAAATGAATGAAGAAAAAGTAGACTTCTAATGGACCATGATGGTGGTAACAATTAGAAAATATGTGTATGAAACTCTAAGGTCCAACACAATGCCTAGTGTATCCTCTCTGTTATATTCGATATTGTAGACAGATGTTAAGAATATACAAAGATCATGTTCTTATTTTGGCTTCATAGATTTATACTTTTTCTTATTAATGGATCTATAGAACCAGTAAAGAAATGTGAATAATAGCTAAAGAAAAAGGGGTGAAGCATTGTGCGACTTGAACATATGTTGTGAGTAAAGAAATAATATTTAAAAAATGAAAACATTGTGTTCATTAAGAAATACTGAACGTCAATGAACAAACAAGAAAAACAAACAAACAAAAACTCATAGACACAGAATGGTGCTTACCAGAGGGAAGGGGTTGGGAGAGTAGTAAATGGTGAAGGGGGTCAAATATATGGTGACGGAAGATGATTTAACTTTGGGTGGTGGACATACAATGCAATATATAGATGATGTATCATAGAATTGTGCACTTGAAACTTACGTAATCTTATTAACCAATGTCACCCCAATAAATTTAATAAAAATTAAAAATAATCGAGTACATCTATTGTTTTGGGTTGGTCTCAAGTTTGAGACGGTTCCTTTTGTTAAGAAATTTTAAATACCTATATAACACTTTAATATTTTCCTCTGTCCGGCTGTGCTTAGAATTTCTCAGAATGGACCATTCGAGCTAATTAAGCCTCATTCCATGGGGGCAGCTCCAGGCTACCATCTCCATGTTAGCAGCACAGAGAGCAACGTGAGTAATAAATAGTCCAAGTTCCTGTCTGGGTTTTAATGATTTTTTAAGGGTATTTAGTGCATTTCTAAAAAGTGCCATAGGGAATCAAAGTAATCCAACTGTCATCCAATGATAAATATTGAATTAACAGGAAACACTATATTGATTAATGCTCCAATGAAATTTGGGATTATTAATGGAGGTATATCAATATGAGAATGATTCTAGATACATAATAGGGATATCAGTATCTTCTTGGTTTTGTGAATCATCAAGTTTTAAGATTACAGTTAGTGCTTAATTAGATCAGTGATGACTACTGGTGGCATCTGCGTCATATATGATGAATATGTGTCTGGAACTCTGATAGATAGATGTCAAGGTCAATACAAAGGTCATGTTTTTGTTCTGATTTCATTGACATACCAGTAGATATGTTATTAATAGACTGATAGAAATATTAAACAAATAGTTAAGTATTTAAAGAATTAGGATGAATAAATACATAACCATGAATGTATGTGTTCAGGCAAAGGATATTAACCAAATTGAAAGAACATATTAATTAAGAAACCAATGTAACTGTGAATTTCATCTATGCTTAAGAATCATATAGACATTGTTTAGTATGAATCCATTGTATTGTTCTGCGTCAGTGTCAAGATTGAGTTTTTCATCATGTTAGAATAAATATATAGGGTGTCCCAAAAAATGTGTACACACACTTTGAATAATTTATAAAGGCAGTGTTTATTAAAACACGTTTCATTTTCTAAATTGAGCTATCAGCTGTTAAAGTATGTATACATATTTTGGGACACCCAATGTATACATTAAGATAAAAGAAGAAATATCTAAACCCTGAGTCTATGAAACGTGGTCAGCGGGGATCAATGTCCATTAGGTCTTACGTTAAATATCTAGGGATATTTAGGACGGCTTCAGTGTCTTCCCTGGTCACAAGCTCTCTGGTTGCGTCTATATAATAGGAGAATGGAGATTAATGTGATCATAGTCGAAGTATTATTTTCTGTGTTGTGTTTTTTAACTCACTGCAGTATTAAAAATTATAAAATATAAATAAAGAAGGAATGTATTTCAGTGATAAATATGAGATATATGAACCATTATATTGATTAATCCATGTATGAAAAGCAGGTTAATTAATCAAAGGGGTACACTGATATGAAAATAATATATGTACAGGTTAGGGGTGTAATAACTCTTCTTGGGTTTGGGTGAGTCATAGTGTTTAGATATCATTATTAGTGAATTGATGATTTAATCAATAAACAATTAAAAAGGAAAAAATGGGTTCCAATAGGATCAGTGATGACGACTGGCGGCGAACGAGTCACATAGATGACTACATGTCTGGAACTCTGAGGTCTATCATAAAAGAAACCTAGTTTGGTCTAAGTGTTCATATATTTACATTCTATTATAATTGGGTAGATGAGAGAATCTGTAAACAAATACATAAGTAAGATGAATGCAGTGACATTTTACAACGTTTCATTGTAAAAATATGTGATTATGCAAGAAATTGCTATTGATACATTATGAAAACCCTGAAGTTAAATTAGAAGTAAATGGTACATGGCTAAGGATGACTTGGATAGTATGATTCACAGACAATATTCAGATTCTGGGTCAGTGACAAGATCAGTGTTGTTTGTTTTCTTAAGAGAGAAAAAAATTTATACCAAATTAGTGACTGCCTAAGTGCCTTGCGCACTCAAAGGTGAAGAGCAACAATCCATGGGGAGATTTTCTCATTTTTTTTTTTTTTTTATCATCTGCTCTGCCATTTATTCCTTAGAATGGACCAATTCAACCTGCTTCAAGGGTTCTTCCTTCACCATGAGCCATAGGATTGCATCTCTGTTTTAGGAGCACGGAGACCAATGTGAGTAATAATGAAGGTTCTTGTCTTTTCTGGTATTTGTTGTAAATAATTGCAACATTAATAGGAAGTGTTTTTTGATTAATTCCTATATGAAAAACAGAATAATTAACAATGAAAATACCTTGTGGCCAGAATGATTCTAGTTAAATTCTAAGAACATCTCGTTACATTCTAAGGCCTTATTGGTTTTTAAATTATAATTAGTGAATTCATGAATTAATCAATCAACAACGTAGAAATGAAGGAAGACAACATGGTCTTCTGGATCAGTGATGATACCTGCCGGCGTTATGAGTCACCATGACAAATAATGCGTGTCTGAAACTCTGAGGTCCACCTCAGAAGAAGTGGGGGTCTTTCTCTTCCTGCAAAGCATGCCTCATTTTATTATCATCCGCTTTGCTCTTTACGCCTCAGAATGGACGCACGCGACCTGACTTAGGCATCTTCCTTGGTCCTGAGTGTTCTGGGTGCATCTATGTGGAAGGAGCATGGAGACCCATGTGAGTAATATCAATATATTAGATTGAATGGCTTGTTTTATGGTATTCACTGTATTATTCCAAATATTACATGTAATTAAAGAATATGTAGTCTCCTATGTTCATAGCAGGGTTATTTACAATCGCTGAGATCTGGAAACAGCCCAAGTGCCGATCAGTAGATGAGTGTATAAGAACACATGGTACCTTTACACAATGGAATACTATGCAGCTGTAAAAATAAAGGATCTGTTACCCTTTGAGACAGCATGGAGTGACCTGGAGATTATTATGCTAAGCAAAATAAGTGAATCAGAAAAAGACAATATCACATGAAATCACTTATATGTGAAATCTAATGAACAAAATAAACTGAGCAATAAAATAGAACTAGTGACATGGAAAGATGGGACAGACTGACGAATCTCAGAGGGAAGGGGGCATTCACAGAAATAGTAAACAAATAAATACAGGGTGTCACCCAAAAATGTATACACACTTTAAAATGGAACGCACTTTTATTTATTTATTTATTTATTTGGAACTTTCTTTTAAAAACACTGCCTTTATAGTTATTCAAAGTACGTGTATACATTTTTGGGTGGATATTCTATAAATGTAAATATGAAGATGCTGAAACTTTATCCAATTATAAAAATATGTGGTTAGGTAAAAAGCTGTTAATATATATATTAGAAACAAACATCTATTAGGATATAGGTACAATGTGTTATTCTTTGACTAAGTATGATATAATTATTGATAAGTAATAGTCAATATTCATATTATCTGTCCATTGCAGCATTGATTTTGTTCATTTACTTACGAGAAAATAAAATATACATTACTTCAATTCATTACTTACTAAATGGCTGACTAATAGAAAGGTGACATTCAAGAATCAATAATTAATATCTCAACTTGATAAATTACTGTTTTCTCTTGTACTCCTTAGAATCATTGCATGTGGGTGATTTAAGCATGCTGCCATGATCATAAACTCTGAGGCGGAATCTATGCATTAAAATCATGGAGAGCAATGTGAGTAACATAGTTCTTTTCTTGGTTTTGTTTTTATTTAAAAAAGGGTTCTCGCCCTGACTGGTTTGGCTCAGTGGATAGAGCATCAGCCTGGGGACTGAAAGGTCCCAGGTTCGATTCCAGTCAAGGGCATGTACCTTGGGTGCAGGCACATCCCCAGTGGGGGGTGTGCAGGAGGCAGCTGATCGATGTTTCTCTCTCATTGATGTTTCTAACTCTCTATCCCTCTTCCTTCCTCTCTGTAAAATATCAATAAAATATATTAAAAAAAAAAAAAAAAAAAAAAAAAGGGTTCTCACTGCATTATTAAAAAGTGTGAAATAAGATCTCTGATTGCCAAACAAGCTGAAAAAGAGTAATGGTGCTAATGTGAAGTATTAGGTTAACCTTTGTAGGAAATTAATTAACTTTTGAGGTCATTAATAAACATATATATTGTTTATGGAAAGTAATTTAAAGACATATGCTAGAGATATTTAAGGATCTTGTTTCAAGTTTTTGTGACTCCCTAGGTATTTATTTTATTAGTAGTAAACTGGTGATTTACTCATTAAAGATGTATAGACAGGAATGGAGACAGTGAGGCTCAACCCTGGATAAATGATGATGATTAGTGTGTGTAGGGGTCCTTTCCCCCCGTTTGAGGTGATCCTATAGGGAGAGGCTAGGTGTACAGAGGACATGTTCCTGGTCTTTGTGTACCTGAATATTTAAAAATGTCATTAGAAATGGCAAGATAAATAAACAAATATATAGTCAATACATTTGAATAGGTGAAACCCTCATCATTGTTAAAAATATATAGTGGGTTGGAAAATAATACCACCCAGTGTATATATATCCTTGAGTAAGTATGATGAACAGTGATAAATAGTAGTCGGTTACCGATGGAGTCAGTTTCAACTTTGACATTTGATTTATTGAGAGAAAAATAAATAAATATGACCATAAATTAATAAATGCTTAAATAACTATGCAAATAAATAGTGGAAACTCTGAATCCATGGAGACAAAGTCTCAACATTTTTATCATGTTTCTTTGGTCATTTGTCTCCCGAATGGACCCTGGAACTGATTTCGGCTTCTGCTGTCTGTCATGTTCCCTGTGTCTGAGAAGTGATCAAGGTACCTAATGGTCATGTTGTTATCATAGAGTGGGCTATTTGTTCAAGGATATTTACAGTATTATTTAAAGGCATTAAATTCATATAAAGTTAGCCATGTCTCATTGATAAATATGACATGAAACTTTATGTTGATCAATTGATAATGTGCAGGATTGGGGTCTATTAATGAATAAAGTATAGTCTTTGTGGGAAATGATTCTGTAAACTGATCTTAGGGATATTCAAGAATCTCATTCTTAAGTTTTTATAATACATGGATTGTTTTTATTATTATGAATGAATTAATCATTTAATCGATACAAATGTAGTAACAGATGATGAAAAATAGACCAAGTCATGGATCAATAATGTTTCCTGGTGGTGTAGGAGTCATGACAATGAAAAGACATGTCTGAGACTCTGAGATCTAGAACATAGTCTGTTTCTTCTGTTGAAATGGTTTCTATAGAGAGATGTCAGAAATATAGAGATCATATTAGTGTATTGATTTCACAAAGATAGATTTGTATTTATTAATGGAATAGTGATAAAAGTATTAAATATAAATAAACATAAAGAATGAGGTGAAGTATTGTTCAATTATGAAGGTTTTGTAGTGAGGTAAAAGGTAATAATGCCATTGAAAACATTGATTCCCATTAAGAAATTAATGGCTCAATCGGTCACCTCTGTGACTAAGGATTATATAGATACTGATAAGGAAGTCTATTTTATTCTTTGGGGTCAATCTCAAGATTGAATTTTTACTTTTCTTAAGATAAAGAATGTATATTAATAAAAATTAATACATACCTAAATACTGAGTTAATGAAATGTGTGCAAAGCAAGTATCAATGACAGTTTAATTTTATTTTTCATCTGCTCTGTGCTGTCTTCCTCACACACTCTTGAGCTGATTTATGCATCATCCATGGTCACCAGCTTTCTAGTTGCCTCTAGTAGGAGGACAGAGATTAATGTGCATAATAGCTCAAGTTTTTTTCTTGGTTTCAATGTGTGTTTTTTTAAAAAATTATTCATTAGGAAGTGCAAAAGATATTTAATAGGGCAACTCTAACTCGGTGATAAATATGGGAAGTTTATTTTATAAAGATAAAAATAAATAAATCTTACCATAAATGATAAATACCAAAATAATTACGGAAATTATAGATCAATGGAGACAATGTCTCAATCTTTTTATCATCTGTTCTGCTTGATACTCTGCAGAAACAAAGCACCCAGCTGACTAAAGCTTTCTTCCATGATCAAAATAAGATGTCATTTCCGTTTTCAGAGAGACAACAAGGTGAGTCGTCATCGAAGTTCTTGTCTTGGTTTTGGTCATTTGTTTAAGGTAATAATAACCTTAATCAAATTCCCACTATTATTAAAAAGTATTAAATATAACAAAAAATGTTAGCTATGGCCCATTGAGTAATATAATATGACACATTATGCTGATTAATTGATAATGTTCAACATTAAAGTTGCTTAATGCAAAAGATATACTGTATTTGGGAAAGATTTCTATAAATAGATTTTAGGGATATTCAGGGATTTTGTTCTTGCATTTTTGTGAATCGTGTGTATTTTATTATTATCAAGGAATTAATGATTTAATTGATACAATTTAGGAAGAAAAGATGGCCTCATTTGGACCAATGATGATGACTGGCTCATATGAGTTATGAATAACGAATAAGATCAATCTGGAATTCTGAGGTTTAACACAAAATGTAATTAGTGTATTCCCTCTGTTAAGAATCCTATCAATAGAAATATATGAAGATCATGTTCTTATTTTGGATTCCTAGATTTAGATTTATTATTACTAACAGATGAATGATTGAACAATTAAACAAATAAAAATAAATAAAGAAAAGGAAAAGCGTTAATCATTGTCCAACTAAGAACATATGTGATGAGGCAAAAAATATCAATAAAAATTGAGACTATTGATGCCCATTAAGACATCAATGGATTGAAAATTTTACCTCTTTGTTTAAAGATCATATAGACACTGATAAATAAAAGTCAGTTTTATTGTACTGGATCAGTTCCAAGTTTGAGGCTGTCCTTATTTAAAAAATTAAGTTTATTGGGGTAACATTGGTTAATAAAATTATATAGGTTTCAATTGTACAATTCTATGATACATCATCTGTATATTGCATTCATTCTATGCCCCCTACCCACAGTCAAAGCTTCTGTCACCATATATTTGACTCCCTTTACCTTTTACTACCTCCATATCCTCTTCCCTTTGGTAACCACCATAGTGTTGTCTGTTGTCCTTTTGTTAAGAGAAAAAATATATACATTATCTAAATATAATAATTACCTATATGACTGAATAAATAAAATGCAGAAAGCAGGAACCATAGAGAATATCGTCTCATTTAAAAAAAAATCATTCACTCTGTTTTGTTTGAGGGGATTTTATTGACACATGTCAGGAATACACAAAGATGCTTTATTAAATTTTTGATCTTTGTGTATTTTTATTCCATTACTAGAAGCCCAATGCACGAAGATTTGTGCAAGAATGGGCCTTCCTTTCCCTGACTGCTGGCACCGCCTTTCTGCTCCGGCCCCACTGCCCAGAGGCCCTCAGTGGCTGGGACTGTGCAGAACGCCTGTGTATGCAAATTAACCTGCCAGCTTTTATGGGTTAATTTGCATACTCACTCCTGATTGGCTGGTGGGCATAGAGAATGTACAGTTAATTTGCATCTTTCTCTTTTATTAGTGTAGATTATAATTATGTAAATAAAAGAATCCATCAATAAATATATAAAGAAATAAAGATGAATGGAGCAAAGCTTTATTCAATTGTGAAAGTATGTGATTAGGCAGGAAATGGTCTGATATATTGAATACTCTGATATTATTGAGGAAGTAAAAGGTTAAAGGCTGTTTTCTCTTTGGCTGAGGATAACACAGACAATGTTAAATAACAGTTCATGTTCTGTGCCAGCAGCAAAAATGATACTGCTTATTTACTTCCAATGTTAAGCCAAATCATTACCTCCCTGAATGACTGACTGAATGGAAGGTGGGGTGCCCAGACCAGTGCAGACAGTATCTCACTCTTAAAAATCATTTCCCTTGCTCTGTACCCCGCAGTCTGGACACGCTTGAGCTGATTTAAGCATCGCGAGCTCCATAGTTGTATCTGTGCGTTATGAGCATGGAGACCAATGTGAGTAATAGTCACAGTTCTTGTCTTGGTGTCATTGTTTTATGTTGTTTTTTAAAATATTCACTGTATTATTTTAAAATTGTGAAGTTTAATTATTGAAGGACGGCTCTGGCCCAGTCATAAATATGGGGCTCATAGGAAGCATTGCTTTGATTAATCCCTTAATGCAACATGGAAGTCGAGTAATGAAAGAGCTTTATTGCCATGAGTAATAATGCTATAACACAAGTTTTATGTATGTATCTTACTCTCAAGTTTTGTGACTTTAGGTATATATTTTATTATTATTGGTGACCTGAATAATTAATAAAATTCATATAGACATGGAGGGCCATGTCTGGATCAGAGGTGACCACTGGTGGCATAGGAGTCATGGATGATGGCTGCTATGTGTCATGAACTCTGGGGTCCAATACAATACAAATCTCATCTATTCTCATGTTGGAAAAAAATCCTATAGATAGATGTTAGAGATATTTAAGCTTTTAATTTTATGGTTCATGGATTATGATTATGTTATTATAAAAGAGTCAATATCAAATAATTAATGATGGAGAGAGTGAGGCATAATCCAGTTATTAAATATGTGGTAAGAAAGAAATTAATATAATTTGGAATGGATAATAAGGGGACCAAGTGTGTTACTCCTTTGGCTAAGGATTACAGAGCTATTGATAAGTAATAATCAGTGCCTTGTTTTAGATCAATTGCAAATTCAACATTTGTTTTAAGAGAAAATACCCAAAAGTACCATAAATTAAGAAATGTTACATTACTGAGTAAGTGAAAGGGCGCTCCTGTGCTGATTTTAACATTCTGCCATGGCCTCCAACTCAATGGTCATCTTAGGAGCATGAGCTTCCAGCATGAATAATAGTTGCAGTTCTTGTCTTGGTTGGGAGGATTGGATTGGTCAATGCATTATTAGTAAGTAGACAATATAATCAAAGAAGACTAAACATAGCTCATAATGAACATGGGATTAATAGGAATGGTTATATTGATGCAGCCATATTTGAAACACTGATATGTTTCTTAAAACATCCATTCAAGAAACATAATCTAGTGTCTATGGAAATGATTTTATAAACATTAGGGGTGTTAGGGCTCTTATTCTGAGTTTCAGATTTATGTATATATATATTTTTAGTAAGTAGTAAATTAATGAATAGATCAATAGACAAATAATAAATGAAGACAACGATTCATGTGCTTGGACCATTGGTAACGTCTGGTGGTGGATGTCAAGGATGATGAATAACATGTGTCTGGATGTCTGAGATCTGACACAAAAAGAAATCTAGTCTATTGCTCCTTTAGATGTGATCCCGTAGACAGTTGATAGCAATGTTCAGTTAATCCCATTCTTGTGCTTTTGTAGTTCATGGATAATTATATTATTACAGTGAACTGATACATGTAGGGTTTAACAAATAGAATTGAATAAAACCCCTGCCATACCAGTTCCAATGTAGCATATGTAATGAACAAGTGTCAGGACCAATCTATCATTGAGGATCTGGAATTCATGTTTCTTTAAATTTCAGAATGCAGCACATATAGACAGATATATGAATTCTGGGATGTCTTTGGTCTACTGGTTGTTTATTTTATTACTGCATATAAAGTATTTATAAAATTAAAGATTAAGCACTATTTAAATTAAAGAAGGCCAGTGATAAGTTTTGTTATATAACTAGAGCGGTTGTGCCCACTAAATCCCACTGTGAAGTGACATACTAGTAGTCTGGTAATGAGCAGCAACTGCACATGCGTTACTATTACTCAGTGCTATTGTACTGAGTGTTTGCAAAGATCTTGCTTTTATCATTGTGGTGAATAAATAAATTCGTAACTATTAGTAGCTCAGAGGGACAAAGGAATAATGTTTATAATTTAACCAGTTCCATGCAGATGATAACCCTCTTAATTAAGTAAAACATTTGGGCTCCTCTTAGTTCTGTGGGTGAGGGACAGAGTTCTCATGTTGGGTGGCTTATTGAAGGGTGTTTGTTATATTATTAAATGGAAAACTAAATACTTTAATACAATTGTGGTCTATTCATGAGTCAGAGATAAGAATGTGACATAAATCATTGTTTATGATTAATTTCTTTCATGTTTGCCATATTAAAACCCCAATCTAGCCTTTTCATTTACCAGCATTTTTTTGACATCCCACAGGATGGAAGCACCATAGCTAATTAAATTATCCTGCAGTCATGAAGATCTTCACCTTGTCCCTCTGGGGAAGGAGCGTACCGTGCTATGTAAGTAACAAAGTTCTTGGTTTCAGTGGTTAGTTCATAGGTTTCCACTACATCATTAAAAAAGCACTGAAGTGGGCCCTCAGCTTAAGTACCAGGCACTTTAAGGATGAGATGATGCCTGAGCCAGGAACAAGCTCACAGGCGCTAAACTCCATGAAGTCAGGGACCAAACTCATATGCCCATTGTGCCTTGCATGTATATCACATGTAATAAACATTAATTGAATGAGTAGCTGAATAAATAATGATTGAAATAAAGAATGAATGAAGCAGTGAGTTAGTGAAAGAATGAGTCTTTGTGTCAACAAAAGATGAAAAAATGAATGAATGAAAAGATGAAGGAGCACACCAACGGGAGAATGAATTGGCAATGAGTTGAGTAACTAAATTAATAAGTGCATACATGTGTGATGAATTAGTGAATGGACCTGTAAGAAAAATTTTCAAAAAGGGAATGAGTGAATGAATAAAGTAGGTCAATGAGTCGTAAGTGAAAGATGAGTGTACAAATGGATGAGTGAATAAATAAGTGAATCTCTGAATGAGTTTATGAGCTGATGGATAAGTGAAAATTAATTAGTAATGAGGGAATAAATGAACCAGTGAGTCAATCAGTGAATGAGTCAATCAGTGAATGAGTCAATGAATAACCAAATGACTTGATTAATAACTCAGAAAATGAGTGAGCGAATAAATGAATAAATCAATGAAAGAGGAAAAAGTTAAATAATTGAACTAATGAGTAAGTCAATGAATGAAACGAATTAATGAGGGAATGAATCAGCAAATGGACAGAAGAATGACTATATTAGAGTGAAAGAATAAAAGAATGAATTAGTGAGTGAGTCAATGAGTGTGTAATCCAAGAATAAATTAACTCCTCTGTGAATGGATGATTGAATATGCAAATTAATCAATAAATGAGTGGATGAGTCTGTGATCCATGTGTGAGGCAACTAGTGAATGACCTCACCATGGGCCTCCTTCCCTGTCCACTCCAGAGAGTTAGCCCCACCCCAGCCTCACAGCACATTGTAGCTACTTCACCCCGATCACCAGTCTTCCTCCATCATGAACATTTGTTTAATTTCATCACTGAGCTGATGTGCTCTGAGAGCCAGAAACTGGGTCAAATTCTTCTCCGTGTCCCCGGTGCCTTCCCAGCCCTGAGCCTAGGAGGTGCCAGTAACTTATTGCCGAATGAATGAATGAATGAATAATTAAAAATGCATGTGCTTTTGTGGAACCAGGATAACCCTTCTCAGAAGGCCTGGGAGCCATTCTGTGGGGAAGTGTGTTGCGTATCAGATGGTCGGCGTCTCCCATCCAAGTTCAGATTCTCCCTGGAGTCCAGCACCAGACAGTGAGGCAGGATACTGGCAGTTCTGACTGCCCTGGCCGTTGGCCCGTCCTTGGGCAACATTGGCTTGGCATGGTGGAATGGGAGCCCTGGGTCTTCCCGAAAGCTGCCCGTGCGCCTGCCAAGACAAGAAATTAAAAATAACGCAGTCTTGTTTTTATGCCTCCAGTGAGCGGGCTTGCTCCCTGCCTCCTGGTTCTAGCTGTGGGACTGAGGGTTACATGCGAAGCATCCTCGGACCCAGCCTCGGTGTCATCCATTAGGTGGGGACACTGACGCCCTCCAGTTGAATGGTTGCGAGAATTCAGTTTGCCTGACAAAAGCTCACGATAAGGCCCTTACATGGCAGAGGCTCCTGGGGTCAGGTCAGTGGGGACACCCTTGGAGGAGAGAGATGAGCGGATTTGGGAGTTCGGCAGCTGCCTGGCGGTGGCGTAGCCAGGTGCTGGGTTTCCCTCCAGCAGCAGCTCATCGAGGAAGCTGTTAGTGTCCAGCTTTGACCTGCCATGTCCACCTTCAAGTGTTGCTCTTAGATTTGCCACCCACTCACAAACTTAGGGTAGGATGGACATGCATTGCACTGGCTCTTTCTTCTCTCTCCCTCTCCCATATTCACGCTGAGCCTCTTCCAGGGGCAGCGCCAGGAGCCCTCCCATTGCTAACATTGCTGTCGTGTCCACAGCACACCTCTGACTCCAGTCCCGCCCCTTTAGCATCGCTCCAGTGGGCCAGTGTCACTGTGGGCTCACATCAGTCTTCCGGTTGGTCTCCCTGTCCCTGCTCTAGTCTGTTCTCCTCACTGCAGTCAGTGTGATCTTTCTAGAATGCATGAGGATGAGTCCCATGCTCTTTAAAGCCCTCTTGTAAGTTCTGGAAACTCCAGGCTGAAGTCCAAGCCCCTTGCTTTCCCACTCAAGGATCTTCATGGTCTGGCCTCCAGCCACACCTCCACCACATGCTCCCTGGCCTTGTGCACCAGCCAGTAGCCGCTTCCCCAAGTCTGTGTGTGTCTGTGTCTCTGGGCCTTTGCACAAGCTCATCCTCTAGCTGGAGGGATGAGTGACCCCACTCTTAGAACCGATCCACAGTTGTGAACTTGACCTCCATTCAGAAACTTCTGTTGCTCGGTCATGACCTATTTAGGTACCTACCTTCCCAATCAGACTTAGAGCTCCCCAAGTGTGGATGCTCAGTCTTGGGGGCCTCAGAGCCCCTACTGTCCAATGCGGACCTGTGCTGGTGGGTCTCCAACGTGGTGACAATAGCCATAATGTAATTATTATTCTTCCTCCTCAATGTCTGGGACAAAGCCCCAGTCCCACTTAGTGCTGTGAGGGCTGATGGATCCATCCGTCAGAATGCTGGTTGGATGACAGGGAATGAATGCACGAAAGAATGACTGTGAGGTTGACATCCTGGCACAGGACGGGGTCTGTGGTGCTGAGGAGAAGCACCCCCTCTCTACCGAGGCCCGTCCTCCTGATCCTGCCCACTCCACTTTGCCTCCACCTGCGACTCATTAAGAAATATGTAACCTTAATCCTTGAAATTGCCTGGGATGGAGCGTGTTTGCAGTCCATGGCACAGACATGGGGATTTTATTCCTTCCTTAAATAAATCTCACTCCCCCAGGAAGTTTGGACAGGATGTGGGCAGTTGGACTAGGGCTTGAAACTGAACATTTTGCAAAAGGCCCATTTCAAAATTTGAAACCCCGTGGCCACTGGCCAGAGCCGAGCCCGGTTTGTGAGGTCGCTGGGCCTCCTCTCCGAGAAGGGAAGGAAGGGAGGATTAAAAACAAACGTCCGCTGTCACTGAGCGGGCGGACGGTTTGCAGGAAGAATTCCGCGGTTTGGTTGCTTCTCTGATGAAACTTGAGTGAGCTCGGTCACGGTCACCCTCATTAGCTCTCGTCTCAAGCTTTTGGCTCAGGCCTCATACCTTCCCAGGACCAGAGGAGTCTGAGTTGGTCCTTCAAGTGATGGGACAAGTGTCTGAGCACTAAATGGGACAGGGGTTCTGTCCCAGACATGAAGGAGGAAGAATAATAACTACATGATGGCTATTGTCACCAAGTTGGAGATGGGTGACATCAAGCCCTCAGTGAGGAAACAAGGAAACAGGCCTTGGGAAGGCAGTGCCATGCTCAGGACCACAGTCTGGCTCGGGCAGCCCTGACCGCATGCCCAGTGCCCTCCCAGGCTCCTCTGGCCACAGAGCTCAGAGCCTCGCTTCTGGCTTGGCCACCAGGGCCCTGGGCGCAGGCCGCTCTTGGCCTGCCTGAGCTTGGCCCTTTCCACTTGCTCCCCGTCTCCTGCTTTCATGACCTTGGGGAGAGCCTCCAGTGGGTGCTGGGCTGTCTGTCTGTCCTTCAGACCAGTCATTTCTTCAACCTGGCTGAGCTGAGCTCCCAGGCATGCCTAGGACTGTATCCATGGGAACTCTCAAATCCAGATCAGGGGTGTGGCCACGGTGGGTCTCAGCCGTGTTCGGCAGGGCTGACAGGGAGCTGCAGGTCCACCCAGCCCAGGGTGGGAAAGTTACAGTTAGTGTTTCAGCTCCGCGTTGGAGCTGTGGTGGGTTTGTGAATGGGCATTTAATCCTTAAAATGTTGAATAAAGATCAAATACAAAAGAACCTTCATGGAACAATGATGGCTGGTGTCATGGAACAATGATGGCTGGCAACCCCAGGTACACATAGAATTTCATTAAATTCTATGTGTACCTGGGGTTGTAGGCAATAATCGTAACAATAGCAGGAACTCAATGAGTTGAAATCTGAGAGCCTTGATCTGCTCAGCCAACTGCATAGCCACCCGCCCCCTGTTCTGTGCTCTTTACTATCTCCAAGGGTCCTTGGCTGGACCTGACACCTGCTCCCTGCTCCTTGCTCCATCCTGAGTGTCTGCTAACTCCCCAGTTCACACCTCCTATCAGCTCTGTCCCTCGGGGAGGGTCTCCCTGACACCCCAGCCCCACTGGAGCTGCTCAGGGTCTTCTCCATACAGAGCACCGGTGTTTAATACCGTCTCTATCCATTTCCCATGGAATTTTGAGTATCCTGTCCCCGGTGTGGAACCTCCCTGTTTCCAGAGTCCCCCACCCAGGAGTGGTTACCTGCTCCCTGTACCCTGTGGGTCAGACAGTTGGGTTTTGTGACACGGCCTTCTTGTCTCGAAGGTCATCTGCAAAGATCCCGGAGGTGTGGCTGCCTGAGCACAAGCCCTCCTGAGAGGACGCCTCTGACGGTGGAGCCCTCGCTTCCTGGGTGAGTTCTGCGTCTCCTGCTTACACTCTAGGAAGCATACATGCCTGTGGGAAAGGGCCAGACAGTCTAGGTCAGTGGTTCCCAACGTGGGGCACATGCCCCATAGGGGGGCAATTTGATTTTTAAGGGGGGCAATTCGAGTATGAGTTATTAACAGTGAAGTTATTGCATTTCTTACGGTTCTAGGGGCCTCATATACAGTATATAAATACATATTGTGACATTTATGCATTTCAGTTCTCTATTAAATGTTTTGAAACTTTATTTGCTATTTTTCATATCACTTCATTTTATTATTTTTTTAAAATAATTTCTTAGTGATTTCTTCCTCCGTACTTAACTGTCCTTTTGTTCTTTTATTTTTCTCTTTCATGGATGCCATGTTCTTTGGAAGCTTGTTTAGACCAAGTTAATGGCTTTTTAGGCTTCCTCCACGTGAATAGGAGCTCCCTTTCTGAATAATAAGAATTATATGTCACTGGAGGGGCGGGGAGGTATCAGGATTTTAGAGATGCTTAGGTGGGGCGTGGCCAAATAAAGGTTGGGAACCACTGGTCTAGGTCACGTGAAGACTGTAGGTGATCACAGGTGGGGCGGAGCCCATGTGAGGGCCTCAGTGGGCCCCAGCAGGTGCACTACCCCCCTGGAGCAGGGCCGGGGAGGCTGGGCCAGTCCTGGCAGTGCCTCTCTAAGCAAACTGCAGGGCCAGTAGCGAAGCTGCTCAAAGTTGTCCAAGGTCCTACTAGGGAGAGGGCAAGCCAAGAGGTGAGGTCAGCAGAGGCTCGACCCCAGACAGCTGTCCCTTTGGTCTCCGGTCTCAGCGAGGCGGTGGGGCCGAATTCACTTCCCAGCTCACCAAAAAGAGTCCTTTTTGGCCTCTTGAATCAGGACCCAGGGTTACCTTCATAATCCTGCTCCAAGCGAGTGTCCTCAAAAGTATGCAGGTCACTGCATTCTGTGAACTGTCATGGAGATGCAGTAAGTGGGAGCCATGTGAGATTTCCCATAAAGGACTCTCAGCCAATAACTGAAACATCTTGAACATAATTCTAAAAAATAACATTTTTCTCATTAAGAAGGAAATTAAAAAAAAATACACCTCTCTTGTAAAAGCTTGTAAAATGCTAAAAAGAACAAGCTGGTCCCGCCATTCAAAGATGACCGCTGCCCTCATTGTGTGACCAGCCTCTCGTCTTGTGTCTGCTCCATCCATTTCGTAATTGTGTGTGTGTGTGTGTGTGTGTGTGTATACACGCATATGTATACGTATATTTTTAATTGGGGATCATAACTGTCATCTTAACTTTTTCACCCAACTCTGAATGTTTTCCCATGCCATTAAGTAATTTCCTGTTTGTTTGTTTTTTAGTTTTGTTTTGTTTTTATGGTGACATAGTGTCTCAGCAAATGACTATATCATAATTGGCTTAATTGGCTCACTCACATCAGATACTTAGATAATTGGTTTAATTGGTTCACTCGCATCAGATATTCAGATAAGTCTCAACGTTGGCTAGAGCACGTTGGGGTGAGCATCCGCGTTCCTTCATCTTCACGCATCCCTGACTTGTTTCCTCGGTTCCTTTCAAAAGTGAAATGACCGCCTCAAGAGGCATGCGCTTTTGATGGCCAGATTGACCTCCTCAGACTTTGGACCAACTGACATTCTTAGAATTAGTTTAAGAAGTGCCTGCTTCTCTGCTAATTATGGAGGTTTCTCACATTTGCTGGTTTGTCAAAACATGGTATTTTGTTCTCTTGATTTTCAGGTCTTTTATTACCTTTGCTAAGAGCATATCCCCCATATCTTTATTGGTTCTTTGCTTACAGAAATTGCCAGTTCAGGTCCTTTGCATTTTTTCATTCAGTTTATTTTAGATGAAGTCATGCTTGTGCATCATTTTTTAGAAGTCTCAGTCCTCCAGCCTCCCAACTCTTTTCAATATCCTGCCCCACAGCACAACAGCTTTGAACTTTTTAAATGAATTCTCTTGACAGTTATATCCATTGCTAAGTAATATTCTTATTTTTCTTCTTCATTTTTTGGGGGGGGCTTAGGCATTATCTTGACTCTTTACCCACAGAAGGTATGACTTTAACTCTCCCAAATGCCTTTGGCTTCACCACACATAAGCACATCTCTGCTCAAAGATGTTTGCTTCAGTTTTGGTTTGATCAGTATTCAGTATTTACATGATCGTAACATTGTAAACACTCTTGACAATGGAACAATGGCATATATGATTCTTTATCTCTTCTTCAAACTTTTTCTTTCTTCTGGAGTTGATAATTGCCCTGTGTCTTTTTTATTTGTTTTTTTTTTCTTTCTTTTATTTCATTTTTTTCTTTGATTGGGATTTAATGAACATCACAAATTTATCCTAACCTTATCAATATATTCAAACACATTAGTGTTACTTTTTTGTTTTGTTTTTTTCATGCTTTATCATTTGAAGAACTCTTTTCCTGGAGCCTCTTGCCTGTTCTGATCTGGATTGGTTGATCTTTGGGTTTCCTGCCTGAATCTTGGGCTCTTCCCTCATTTTCTTCCTAGGGATTCCCTTGATCCCTTCTCCTTGGTTGAATTCCCTGATGTCATAAACCCTGTGTTATCCTCTCTTTTTGGTTTACTCCCCTGATTTGCTAGAGTGCACACTCTAGCAAAGTGTAAAAGGATTCCTGGGAGATAAGCTTTTGGAGACCTTTCACATGTGAAAAGGCAAATGTCTAGTTCTCACTGACATTGACAGTTTGTCTGGGTATTGAATTCTAGTTGGTCCTTTTTTCTCCCCTGAGATTTTTGAAAGCATAAATAATTGTCTTCTGACTTCTAGCATTGTTGAGAAGTCTGAAGCCTTTGGGATTATGCCTTTTATGTGATCCTCCCCCTTCCTTCCTGATACTCAAAGGGTTTTCTCATTGTCTTCTAGTGTTTTAAATTTCATTTGTATGTGACTTGATGTGGAGCTACATTCATCTATTTTGCCAGGTCCTTTTGATCTGAAATCTTGTGTCTTTCAGTTATGGAAATTTTTCTTGAACAATTCCTTGGATAATGACCTCCCATTTGTTTTCTTTTTCTAGAACTTTCATTGTTTGAGTGTTGGATTTCTTTGACTAGTTCTCTAATATTCTCATATTTTCCCCTCTGATTGTCCATTCTTAATTTCTTTTTCCCATCCTGAAGTAATTTTTTTAATTTATCTTTTGACCTATTTTCATTTCTATAGTCTCTAATTATCAAGATTTTATATTACATTCTAAATATTATTTTATAACATGTTGTTTCATAGGTGCAATTGCTTCTTTGATATTCCTGATAATATTAATAGATTTTTCTTAAAATTTCTTCTCCCTATAGAATCTCTAAGCTTTTTTTCCAAGTGTGTGTATTTCTAACTTCCATGTTAGATGCTTTTCTCAATTCGATGTAAATATAGGTGAAATAGATATGTGTCTATTCTAGTTACCTCCACTTTATTGTCTCCAGTAACACACTTTTAGTCTCCTCTCAGGGTTAAGGAAGGCTTCTGCACAGTGGGTGAGGATTTGGGGAGCTGCCTTCTTAAACAGGCGTTCAGCCGTTTCATATCATGTAGGCCCAGATTTTCCTGCCACACTGGGGTACCTGGTGCTCTGATTCCTGAGACTTCTGTGGGTTCTTAGAAAGCACTGGGCTTTATTTCTGTTTTCCTCAGAGCCAGGGTAGGATTCCCAGATTCAAGTCAGTTACAATTCCTACCTTCTTGGCCTCTGTTCCTGTGTACTCATGATCAAAATGAAAGTCTCTTCACACTCATTTAGCAGTTTCAAGGGGTGCAAGGGGCAGGTGAACATCTATATTCCATTCACCATATTAATCTGAAAGTTATGTATCCATTTTTTCTCTTGGCGTGTTCATCTTTTATTTTTATTTTATAAAACCTCTTAAAATTAGAATGGTAACTATTTTCCCATCATATATTACCAATGTTTTTTCTTTTGTTCATGAAATTTGTAACTTAAACATTTTATGTTCTAAAAATCTATCACAAAATTTTCTTAATAGTTCTTTCTTGTTTAGAAAGACCTTTCCCATCCTGAGCTCATATAGTCACTTTATTTTTTTCTAGTTTTTCCATGATTTCATCTTTTATATTTGCATCTTCAATCCATTAATTTAATTATTGTGAGAAATAAATATATGTCCCATTTCCACATTTACCACATGCTAGATATTTTTATAGTTTTTGTTTCTTGTTGTGGCTTTCTGTTATTCCATTAATCTGCCTATTCTTACACCAGTGTTGCTTTGTTTTAATATATGGTGTTGTTATAATGTGTGTTATTATTTGATAGCAATAGTTTTCCTTAATTCTTATTTTTCAAGATTATCTTGATTAGTCTCACTTGTTGATACTTCCAGATAAATGAAATGATGTTGTGAAGTTAAAAAAATTGTTAGAGCTTTTCTGTGAAATTTTATAAAATTGTAAATTAAAGATAATTGATATTTTTGATACTTGGGCTTTGCATGAGATTTTGCAGTTTAATGTGTATATATATACATTTTGTCAGATTTTATAAATTTATCATTTGTCATTAACTTATTTCAAGGAATTAAGTATTGCTTGTATTACTCCTTTTTCTTATATTTTCTAACTGCTTATTACTGGTGTGTTGGGACGAGATTATATATTTATTGTTATTGGCTGTCTCACTGATTTCTCTCATTTGATCTACAAGATTTTAGTTGAACATTTTGGAATTTCTAGGTAAAGAACCATTCATTTCTATATAATGCAAATTTAGCCTTTCTCAGCGTTTTTTTCTTCTCGTTTATTTCTCTTTCTTGTCTTATTGCATTGGCTAGATCTTCTAAAACATTGAATTGTTGATAATAGAAATTTTTTTATCTTGCTTCTGGTTCACTATTAAATAAGATAAAAATAAATGTAGGCTATACACTTTTCATAATGCTATTGAAGTATTTATTTCTACTTAATGTGTGACTAAAATCAGGAATGAATTTAGAATTTTATGAAATGGTTTTTTGATATCTATGGAGTTACTTACGTTGTTTTTCTCTGTTGACTTATTGATGCAATGGGTTCTAATAATGTTTCATAACCTTGAAACATTTTTGGATTAATCTACCTGTTTGGGGCATATTGTTCTTTTAATGGATGATTGGATTTGCTCTGCTGTTGTTTCATGTAGGACTTTTCAAATTTATCTTTTGTTGATTTTGCTGTCAAAGTTATGCTGGCTTTGTAAAATGAATTAGGAAATATTCCATCTTTTTCTATATTCTGTACCATGTATACATCATTTAAATTATCTATTCCATGAAGGCTTGAAATAATTCACTCATATAACTTTCCTGAGATGATTCTTTGAGATGTTTCCTATTTCTTCTGTATTTCTTGGGTTTGTTATATTTTCTACATCTTTAGAATTTTTTATTCTTTTTCTAATATAGTTCAGTGTTAAATGTGCAGACATTTGAAATTAAATGTGCAGACAATTTGGGTTCAAATTTGTTCTCTGTCATTTTCCGTGTGACCACAGGAAAACAAAGTCTTCCTCCTAATTCTTAGTTTTCTTGTTTGTTAAATGGTAAAATGAGAGTCTGTAGTTAATAGGGCTTCTGTGAGATAAAGTAACTTGCACTGTGTCTGGCACAGTAACTGCCCAGTGCCTTTTTTAACCTAATAATAATCCTAGGGAATAATTTATTTTTCTGTGATATAAAAATTCTTAGCATAGAGTTTCAAATATTACTTTTATAATACATTTTAACCTATTTCTATGATTACATAATATTTTTAATTCTTAATTTTGTGTATGTGTACTTTATCTCTCTTTTTATTCGATGAGCTAGAATAGTGTCTATTTCAGAAGTTTTTCATAGAATCAGTTCTTGGAATAATTTATCAATTCAACTGTTTTTGTGTATGTGTTCAAATTCAACAATATCTGCCTTTTGGTTACTTCTTTCTGCTGTCCTTAAGCTTGTTTATGGATTGGTCTATATATCTCTTATGTTATTCTTCTTTAATGATGAAAACATTTCATGGTATGAATTTGCCTCTGGATGCAATTTTGACTGCATATCAAAAGTTTTAATATGTAGTCTTTTCAATATTTTAAAATATTTATAATTATGCTTTTCATTTCTTATTTTTCTTAGAAGAAATGGTTACCTGAATTAAATGTGCAAAAGTTAGAGCTTATTTGAAATTAATTGCTAATTTATTTGGGTTGTGTTTCGTTGCTTATACCTTTTTATTGAATTGTAGTTATATTTCATTGTGGGTTGAAAATGTGGACATAAAAAATTCTACTCTGGGGAATTTATGGATGTCTTTGTGCCTTTACAATCAATTTTGTAAATGTTTCATGGGCCTTTAAAATAAGGTGTACATCTTGTTTATAGGTTACCAATTTTGATGTGAAGACAATTAGTTTTACTAGGTTTGCATTTTATTCTTTTGGATTTTCTTAGTAAAGAATTAAGAATTCTATAAATAATTCGTAATTTTAATCTCATTCTAGTAGTTTATAAAATTTATCTAACTTTTCTTATGTCATATCGGTTAGAGCTTTGTGGACAGTGTAACTTAATATTCATGCCTTATGCTTCTTTTCTTTGTTTCTCATTTTCTGTGAAATATGATGTGACTTGCCTCTAAGATTGTCATTTACTTTTTGCCTATTCGATGTCTTTACTATTGAAAGGGCTTTGGAAACTGTTTTAATCTGTTTTCTCCAGTTTGGGATGCTGTTTTATTCCTCATGTAAATGTTTCTTACTGTTATATCCTTGTGGTTGTACCTTTCGACTCTGAGAGGTGATTTTCATCGGCCTGCTTAATGATTTTGCTCTTGGGTACTTGAAATTGTTGACCTACCTCTGCTTTATTCTCATTTTTGTATCTGAGTTGGATAAATTGACTTTCTTATGTAATTGTTTCTGGAAGCCTGTTTTCAAGACAGTGTTGTTTGAAAGCTGAAACTGACAATTGCATGTTCCAAAGGATTCTGCTCCTCGAGAGCTCACTGTTCTGCACATTTGCAGACCATTTCTAGCATTTTCTTCTTTCCAAACACATAGTTGACTGCCTTAAATTCAATTATCGAGGCTAAACATTGGCCACAATGGGTTCACCTAATGATTTCCATCTTTGTCTTAATTTTTAAAGTATATACGACATCTATGTTCTTACCACAGGTATCAGCAATTATATTTTTTTCATTTTCCACTCATTTTTATAAAACAATATGAGCAAAATGTAATTAAATACTGGGGCTTTGATGCAGCCAAGCCCTTTATTCAGACCAAATATTACCCAGAAGTCCAATAAAGGAGATCAAATCAAGGCTGCCCTATTTAGAGCTGGGCGGTGACCTCAAGCTGTAGGCATCATTTTGCCAGAGACATGGCGGGGGCCGTGGTGGGGGGGAAGCAAGTACCCCTCAGAATACCCTATGAAAGCCTCTGCAATGAGATATTTAAGCAATTGCACACTGAAAATTGAACCAATTGCTATATGTGCAGAACTGGGAGGCCATCGGTAGGGAGTCGATTGCTGGCAGTCAGCTGGTATATGAATTCCGTGGTTTTTGACATGTCAGTGCATGAGTGTGTGGTTGCCTGAATGTCACATGCATGAAAATTGAGGTCTTTCTTTTTATCTGTGCCCATACCTTCTATTTGAATTTTTGGAATGTATTTAAAGTGTGTCTCAAATAAACAATCTATAGTTTAGATTTGAGGCTGTTGACTTGAATTGAAAAATTCCCTTTTTAGGAGTGTATAACCCATTTACATTTTTTTCTAGATTCTCTTGTTTGGACTTAAAAATTGCATTTAATGCTTGTTTTTTAATTCTCCCTTTCCTGCTGTCTTTTGTTATATAGACTACATTTTTATTTTTAAAAAAATGTACCCTGGGGATTTCCGAAAGTACACGAGTAGCTTCTAATGTTAGGGCTTACATTTTAGGTGTTGGGTTCTTTTTTTTTTTTTTTTGAAACCATGCATCTATATCTCTTCATGGTAAAAAAGAACTAGTATTCTCTTGACTTTGCCCTATGTGTAATTATTAAGCTGAGTATGTATCTGTTTCTGCCCATTCTCCCTGTGTGCACCCTTCCAAATGATAAGGTGTGAATGGGTTTTATCACCAACTCCTGTACTTACCTCCCACCCTGCCCCACCTCCGGGAATTGCTTGTCTTGGTTTTCTCTGGTCTGGCCCCCTCTGCAGGAGCCAGAACTCCTTCTGATTCTGGACTATAGATTGTAAGCCTGGAATCCTACCACTTTGTACACTTTAACAACCTCCTATCAACATGTGGGTTGAATGTCCGTCTTTCTCCTACTAGACTGTGAGCTCCTGGGAGACAGGGACACTGAGTCAGGGCCACCGCCCTCCGCACAGGGCAGAGGTCAGCAAACGTGCTCATGGCTGCGTGTCTGAGAGGACACATGGGCAAGTCAGTGCAGGGATGAGGAACTGGGGCGTAAATGAGTGCACGAAGGTGTGAACTTGAAGGCGTGAACTTGAAGGCGTGAACTTGGGATGGAGAAGAGTACAGAGCCAGGGGTGAATTAGTGTGCTGTTGAGAGAATGGCAGGGCAGATGGACAGGTGAGGCAGTGAGCAATGACCGGGGCCCGAGGAAGTGAGAAGAGCCACCGGCTAGCAGCCGTCTGAGGCTAGGAGCTGTTCAGCCCAGTCTGGGTGTCCGGGTGCTGGGAGGCTGGGTGGGAAAGGTGGGTTTGCCCACCTGTCTAAACACCCAGGAAGCTATTGGGGACACATGTCACTTTATCTGGGAGGACAAGGACAATTTATTCAGAGTTGTCCTTTCTTCCATTCCTCACTGCTTGTAGAATGCCTGGTCCTGGTGACTGGGTTTGACCCCTTCTTGCCCAGAGGCATTGCGATACCAAGGGGACACATGAGCCACTTCCTCTTCAGTCATGGACACGGAGAAAATAAAAGCCACCAGAACGAACTCCCCCAGCCTCCCACCATTAGCCTTGTCCCATTGTGTCTCTCTCCGCAACGACCAGGGGAGGCCACGCCTGCACTGGCCCAGCGGCCCACTGCCCCCTGTGCTTGGCTCCTGCTCAGACTCTCAGGGGTGTTCATCGCCCCTGTGGCTGCATGTCCGAGAGCCTCTCCCTGTCCGAGAGCCTTCTGAGCCTCTTACATGCTCTAGTCCCTTTACTCTGAAAGATCTCCAGGTGACTTCTTTGTATCTCACTTGTATTTGGCTTCCGACCCTGCCACTGTGCTGGAGGAACGTTCCATAAAGTCACTGGGGACCTAGCGTCTCCACAGGATTTCTCCCCAGCACTCAAACTCCACTCCTGCCCCTCCCCCAACATTTCCGGCATTGCTCAGCTCAGACAGTGGTGCCACCCTCTCCTGGCTTCTGTGCCAGACACCTGCAGGGTTCTGGACACTTTCTTATTGCTCTCAGCTCCTCACCCACATCTGAGACACGACCAGTCTCTATGCTCTTCTTCCTAACTATTCTCAAGCATGCCATCCCCCCATTTTTTGGACTCCTGTACTCTTTCTCTTTACCTCCATTCTTGCCCCCAACAATACTCTCTTTTACATATCAGTAAGAGTACCTTATGAAAACATGCAACTCATGTACTTTATTAGATTACAAGGACTTTCCCTTGGATTGAGATTAAAATCTGTTCTCTGTCTTTAGCTGTTGTTATAGTTGTCCTAAATGATCTCCCCCATCCAGCTCGTCAGCCTCCTATTGGCACGTTTTTGGCTCTCCATTCACAAGGATGCTCTTTTGGTTACCATGCTCCTTTCAGAATGGGCTCACTGATCTGGTCCATGAGCCATCTATCTGGTCCATGCGCCATCTATCTGGTCCATGAGCCATCTATCTGGTCCATGCATCATCTATCTGGTCCATGAGCCATCTATCTGGTCCATGCGTCATCTATCTGGTCCATGAGCCATCTATCTGGTCCATGCGTCATCTATCTGGTCCATGAGCCATCTATCTGATCCATGAGCCATCTATCTGGTCCATGAGCCATCTATCTGGTCCATGAGCCATCTATCTGGTCCATGAGCCATCTATCTGGTCCATGAGCCATCTATCTGGTCCATGAGCCATCTATCTGGTCCATGAGCCATCTATCTGGTCCATGAGCCATCTATCTGGTCCATGAGCCATCTATCTGGTCCATGCATCATCTATCTGGTCCATGAGCCATCTATCTGGTCCATGCGTCATCTATCTGGTCCATGAGCCATCTATCTGGTCCATGCGTCATCTATCTGGTCCATGAGCCATCTATCTGGTCCATGCGTCATCTATCTGGTCCATGAGCCATCTATCTGGTCCATGAGCCATCTATCTGGTCCATGAGCCATCCTATCTGGTCCATGAGCCATCTATCTGGTCCATGAGCCATCTATCTGGTCCATGCGTCATGTATCTGGTTCATGCTCCATCTATCTGGTCCATGAGCCATCTATCTGGTCCATGCGTCATGTATCTGGTTCATGCTCCACTTATCTGTTTCATGTTCCATCTATCTGGTCCATGAGCCATTTATTTGGTTCATGCTTCATCTGTTTGGCTCATGCTCCATCTGTGAGGTCCATGAGCCATCTCTCTAGTCCAGTGGTCGGCAAACTCATTAGTCAACAGAGCCAAATAGCAACAGTACAACGATTGAAATTTCTTTTGAGAGCCAAATTTTTTAAACTTAAACTATATAGGTAGGTACATTGTTATTAACTTAATTAGGGTACTCCGAAGCTGGCCTTTGCTAAAAACTCAAGGGGCCAAAGAGCCGCATGTGGCTCGCGAGCCGCAGTTTGTCGACCACTGCTCTAGTCCATGCTCCATCTATCTTGTCCATGCTCCATCCAGTCCCCTGTCCATCCTTTTCCATGCTCTGACTGGTCCACAAGCCATCTATCTGGTCCATGCTTTCATTTGTTCCATGCTCCATCCAGTCCTCTGCTTCCATTCTGCGTTGTCCACTCTTGTCCCCTCTCTTCCTGGCTTAGTATCTTCATTCTTTTTCTTCTTCTTTTTTAGTCCCTTCATTCGTCATCTTTTATTCTAAACTTCTTCTGAGAAGCTCCCCACTGATTGGTCAGATCTTATTAAATGCTCCCTGCTCCTTCACAACACTTTGGCCTCTTCTAATTTTGAAATCAGTGCTCTGCAACATTTCTTTCTACGTGGCTTCTCTGCCCTCCTGCTGAGCTGGAAGCTGCAGTAGGGCAAAGACCTGTAGCTCCAGCACCTCATGCGTGTTTAATGTACGTGAGCTTCTTTCTATCACTGACCACATGGACAGTGTGGTTGGGCTGGAGGAGCGGCACAGGCAGGGTGCTATGGAGGATCAGGGGGTGCCAAGGCCTGAATTGGCTGAGGTGGTGTCAGGACTCAGGGAGCAGGGAAGAGAATGGGGGTGAAGGCTGAAGCCTTGAATGTCATTCTAGGGGATTTAGTCTTTAACAACCTGTATTGTGAGCAGGAGGACGACCCGCTGTGCGCTGGGCTTCAAGACTTTGGATAACCGTGCCCTCTCACCGTGCTGCCTAGGAGCCGGCCCCTGCCCTTTCCTTGGAGACCAGCCCATCTCTTGGCTGTGCATCCCATTCATAAGGGGCTGTGGTATGGACAACTGGGCTATGAGCGGGGATGGGAGACCCAAGAGCAGGCCTCCTGGGGGTGGGGGGTGCAGATGTTGAGGTGGAGCTGGAAGAGCGCACCGCCACTCAGGTGGTGTGGTGTATGGTGAGGACCGCCATAGCTCGGGTGAGCTTGGGCAGGTTGTTCCCCAGAACTTGAGGGGACCTCTTTCACATAGGAGCTCTGTCCATAGAGCTTCCCTCTCTGCCATGCAGAGCAAACCACTGCCCTTCCCTTGGGTTAAGAGATAGTTGACCATGTAATGGCCAGAGCGTGGCCCATGTCGCGTGGTTTGCCTCTTCTCCATCTTCCCAAGTTGGCATGGCCTTCCCAGGGGAGGTGCTGCTTCAGGGGAGAGGCACCTCTTCCCCCCCAGCACTGCTCCCCACACTTGATGGGGGGGTGTTTGTGTTCACACAGGCCGGCTTCCCAATGCCAAATCAGGCTCGGAAGCTTTCTGGAAGTGACACCAACTTGAGGGACACACCCTGGCTCTGGGGTCAGCACCACTCCATGGTTCCTGAAGAGATGGTAGACTATGGAACGTAGGCTTTATGATTTTTGACCTATGTAACATGGTCCACTAACTCTCAGTATCCACTCCATCCTCGGAGGGCACCCGGAGGTGTGGCCAACGTGAGGGAAGAGCACACGGGGTTAGCGCCAGCACCGCTCATGGTAACTCCCGCTGCCTCTCTTCCATGCCTGAACTGTGCAGCGAGGCCGGTTAAAGGCATCCTCAGGGGTGGGGGTGGGTGTCTGGAGGTGACAACCTGGGGGCAAAGACGCCGGTTCCAGCCTCAGCCATGGCACTTGAAGACATGCTTTTCCATGTGGCATATGCACCAGGAGAGATTTCGCTCCCCAGTAGCCCAGCTGGCTTTGGAGGGCTTCATGGAACTGACACTACCTTCAGGGGGACCCACCAGTCCAACCTCCATCATGTTCCGTGCCACTGAAGAGATAATTCCTTATGTGCAAGTCCTGTTTGTACTCATGTCCACCTCTGGTGGATAGTCAGTTTCATCTCAGAGGGTTTCCTGGAGGCGGTGACACGATTGGGATGAGACGGAAGTTCCGATCTTAGGGAGTCCCTTTACCAAAAATGACATCTGCTTTGTTTACGAAGATGGCATGGTCCAGTCCAGCCTAAGAGAGCCCCTGACTTGAGGCAGTCATTCCTTGTGCTTTACTTTTTTTTTTTTTTAATGCCCCAAACTAGGGCTCACACCCTGGGCTTCACATGCCCTGAGATTGTTTGCGTGGCCTGCTCAGTCTGACTAGACAGGTGTCCTGTTCGGTTGCTCACAGGCCATCTCATAGTTTTCACTTTGCTCACCACTCCCCATGCCGTTCTGTTGGCCAGTCACATGGCATACCACTGTCCCTCTGTGCCCACCTAATTCATTCCCCCAGATCCACCAGGGTGCCTGGCACAGAGTAGGCACTTACTCAGTATTTCTGGAGTGATGAAATCCATAAGTCCACTTTTCTGCTCAGTGGGACGTTCAGCCTTGGAGGGCTTCCCGGAGGAGTTGTCAGCTTTGGGGCTAAGCCACCAGTTCCAGTGTCAGCATCAACTCCTGACGGTGGAGACAAGACTCCTAGCCTGTGTGTGCTTGTCGCATGGTGCATGTATTGTGCTCGACCTGCCTCTGGTTCCCCCCAGTTCTGGAAGGCTTTCTGGACGTGTCCTCAACCTCTGTCCTCGGCGTCCCTGTGTGGTACTTGGAGAGATAGTAGACCGTATAGCGTACGCTTTATCTGTGACGTATGTAACACGGTCCACTAACCCTCAGTATCAAATCCATCCTCGAGGCTCCCGGAAACCACCCATCTGCAGGGCGGCGCCACTGGATGCAACGTGAGGCCTCTCTATGACACTTGAAGCTGGTTTCTGTAGGGCATGCTCTCTCCTGCATGATACGAAATGACATTCTCTCGCTCTTCCTATACCAACTTCTGCCTCGGGAAATCTCGCCATCTCTGGGGAGGAGATCTTGATTCTTTCTGGGATCGGTGCTGCTCTATGGCATTCAATGACATGGTTGACTCCACAACTCTTGTCTAGTATCCACCGTGACCTGCTTCTTCTCAGCATCACGTGCAGCCGTGAAGAGGTCCCCAGACGCAACCTTGGACGCGAGCCTTCTTCCAGCCATCACTGCCACCGTGCGGTACTTGAAGAAATGGTTTACCGTCCCACATACATTTTGAATATGTATGTGGGACGGTAAACCGCTTCTTGGTATCCAGCCCAGCCGTCCAAACCATCCCGCAGAGCCTGAAGTCAGAGATGCAACGCGGCCTTGGCATCCTTGTGCTCCGGTACCTACCTGGCGGAATGGTAGACTGTTACATGTGTACTTAACCTGTTCATGCTTGCAGCACGGTCTTCTCCTCAGTGTCAAACGCAGCCTCCAAAGGCTTCCTTAGGACAATGACAACCTCTAGGAAGGTGTCCTGCTTCTACGCTGGCACATCCCCCCAGGGTGCCCGAAGAAATGCTGCTCAGTGCCACGAATGTTCACGAATGTTACACGTCCTGCCTCTCGTCATCCTCCAAGCTCTGCTCCGATGGCTTCAGGACCAAGTGCCCCTGGAGAAGCAGCTATGGGTGCGCGAGAGACAATGCCGCTGCAGGTACTTGAAGACACACTGACTCGCGGTTTTCCATGACGATGCGTGTCCAGTCTATCTTTTTCCCATATCGAGTCTAGTCATGTCAGGGAAGATGCCCTGGCTCTGGACTCAACATTGACCACTGACCCTCCACGAAGATGTGCTGGGCCCCGCCGTGTGCATCACAGACGATGCATGTGCCACGGCCCGTGCATATCTTCCCTATCTCCGGTCCGCCTCGAAGAACTAGCTGAAGCTGCTGCCGGCCTGGGTCATGTCGGAGCCCTGGTTCCGGCGTCCGCACCCAGCTCACGGTACCTGGAAAGGGTTGGACTGCATTGCATGTATGTTATTAACTGCCTATGGAACATGGTCTGCTTCTCTTCAGTATCAAGTTCAGTGTGAAGTCTCCAGGGAAGTCACATCAGCCTCTGGAGACGAGCCACCAGTGATGCTGTGGGGTACTTGGTAGAAGCTGACCATGCTTCATATGTTTTACTCACAACGCATGTTACTCGGGCCTCTTTTTCGTAACAGCAAATGCATCTTGGGGTGGGGGCTTCCTAGATGCAATACTAAGTGTTAGGCAGTGTTTGTTCTGATGTCATTTCCACTCCGGGTCCCTGAGGGGGTTCTCTGTGCTGCGTCCGCTGCATCTGTCGCAGACTTTGCATGGTGGCCTTTTCTCAATACTGCATCTCGCCTCCAAGGGCTTCCTGAAGGGGTGCTGGTGAGAGGACAGAGACGCCGGTTCTGACAGCAGCCCTTTCTACGGTAACTGAAAAGATGGTTGACCATAGAACATGCGCTATCTCTAAGTCGTATGTAATATGGTCCACGTCTTCTCAATATCAAACTCAGTCGCCGAGGGCTTCCCCGAGGCAAAGCAGACTTCGTGGGAGACACACTGGTGTGGCTTCGGCACCTTGCCTGGCATGTGGAGAGACGGTGGACCGTAGAGCATGCGTGCCATTTGTGACGTATGTGCTATGGTCCACTCATTCTCGGCATCAGTCAGCCTTCAGGGACTTCCCAGAGGCCATGCCAACGTGACATCAGGACCTGTGTGGCAGGCACCGTCCAGCATCCATCACAGCCGACTGGCAGGAGACCATGTGCTTTTTTTCATGACCTTGGCTGTTGGGTCTCCCACCGATACCTAGCACCCAGTCTGAAGGTGGTCGTGGCATTGGATGTGGGTTTGTGGTCATTGTCACACTTGCTGATTGTGGATCATTTATGGTGCCCATTGCAAGGGCTTCCTGGAGGAGGTGATGCCAAATTAAGGGGAGAGGGTCAGGGTCAGCGTCACATCCTGGTATTCGAAGATGCGGTTGACCATGGTGTGTACGCTTTATTTATGACGTAGGACACATGGTCTACTTCTTCTCAATATCACCTCTCGCCTCAGAAGACTTCCCGGAGGTGCTGTCAGCTTTGAGGAGGAGCCACTGTCCTGGGGTCAGCACTGCCGCTGCTTGGTACTTGGAGAGAGGTGGTCCGTGGCGCGTTCGCTTTATTTATGGCGCACATTACACGGTCGACCTCTTTGCAGTATCTAACACCGCCTCGCAAGCTTTCCTGGAGCTAACATCAACTCTGGGGCGGGGGCCCTCTCTCTGCTCTGCTCTCCTCTCCTCTCCGCTCGGCGGGGTCTGTGATGTCTGTCCTCTGCGGTGGTAACTCACCTGTGGCGGCCTTCTGCTCAGCACACCTCTACTCTGCTTGGTGGCTTCGAGGGCGGGGTCCCTTGCACACAAGGAGACCGGCATCAACACGTGCCTGGATACATGAGATGGTTGACCAGAGAGCACACGCTTTATTTGTGCCGTTTGTGACCTGGTCCACTAACCCTCAGTATCTAATTTCCCCTGGGAGAACTTCCAGAAGTGCTGATGACTCCGGGGAACACGGCGACGCACCAGGGCCAGCCCTGCTCTACTGGACTCGGAAGAAAGAGCACCTGTAAGGTGTGCGCCACACCTGTGACAGCCGTGGCCAACTCGGACTTGTTCTCAGTAGGATCCCTGTCCTTGGAGGGCTCTCTGGAGGGGAGGCCATCCACACTCGGGAAGGGGCGTGCTGTCGGCCCCACCCCAAAGTTCTCCCGTGGTCAGCGGACCAGAGTATGAGCACTTTACTCATGACGTAGGTCACTGGCGCCCCCCCGCTCCCCTCATGCCTCAGTATCCAGGGGGTCCTTGGGGGAGGATCTTTGGGGGAGCCAGCCTCAGCTTGGGGCATCTAAGAAAGGTTTCCCCTGGGGGGTTAACCAGAAATGTGATTGCTCTAGTAACCAGCATCTTCATAGTAGCACCACCCTCTAGCCATGATGCCAACTTCTGGAAGTTCAGATGCCATTGGGGTCTGCCCCACCAAGGTACTTGGACAGGTAGTTGACGGACAGCATGCATTCAACCAATTTACGGCAGCAAATTGACAAAGGCGCAGCATCCTGGCCAGATCAACAGGCTGTCCAGGACTGAACGCCGTGTCTGGTGTTCTCATCAGTGGTACCTGGAGAGAGGTTTCCGGGTTTCTGTTTCTTTAATGAGGATGAAACACCACCTGGTTAACCTCTTTTCCAGTATCAGATCCCAGCTTCAGCGAACGTGTTGCTGTCAGTTCCCATCCAGTCAACTCTAATAAGTGGCTGACCTCAAGGCCTAGGCCTGTGTCTATGACTAACGTCACCTGTTCTACTAACAACGGTGGCCAGTCATAGTAACAGGACTTCCAGGACTGAACGTCAAGCCCGGGGAAGGATTCTTGCCCATGTGGATTGGTGGCATCTAGAGAGAGGTTTTCGGGGAGGAAACACACCTGGGCAACCTCTTTTCTAGTATCAGGTCCCCCCTTGGAGACCCTCTGGTCCAGATCCCAGCGTCAGGGAGGGGGCGCGTTGGATATGAATAAGTGGTTGGCCACCAAGCCTGTCCCCTATTTTTGAGTTTTATCACCTTTTCCACTAACTGTCAATATGTGATTCATTCTTAGGGCGACTTCCCAAGTTGGCGCCTGCCGGGAGGACAGCGGTAGTCACACGATAGCTCCGTGCCCCAGAATATGAGGTAGGTTCTCTGGGGTTAATTTATCTCGTTTCCAGTCAGTACTCCATAGCCAGCCTAGTTCCATGTCTGGCCCCACTTTGGAGTGATGGCTGGTCTTTGCCACCTTCAGTGGGTGTGGAGTTAACCCAGCCCATGTTGGAGGAATGCCCTAGCATGGAGCATGTTGCCAGGGCAGACAGCGTAGGTGGCCCACACCACGGCCCCTCTGCCTCCAGTCTATTCTGAAAGAGCATTCTGGACATAAGACATCTTTGGGAAGAAATGATGGTTCTGAGATCAAGATAAGACGATTGGACTGGTGTGGGACCTGTTTATTTCTAACAAGAAATCTGGAGTCGATTAATTTTAAATCCGGAGAGAGCCTGTTATGCAAATGTAGGGGGAGGCTTTGTCCTCAACCCTGAGCCAGGAGAAGTGAGCAGACAGCTGATGACAGGCTGTGGCTTACCAGGACAGCCTGGCCCGCTGACCACTGCATCGAGCCCACCCTTAGGAGGTGACGCTGACGCCAGGGAAGAGGCTGTGTTTCTGTAGGTGGCCCTCCAGGAAAGCTTTCCTTTCGTGTATTTGTTTCTTTCATGACGAATAATCCTGCCGACTGCTCTTCAATCAAAACCCAGCTTGGAAGACTTTCCGGACCGGACGGAAGTTGTCACCTCAGTGCAGGTGAGTGAGCCAAGCTGTGTCCTTTCTTCGCTCTGCCTGTCGTGTCTGACACTAACGCTTTTGCCAATCCTTCACAGGAGGACTTCCTGGAGGAGATGCCAACCTTCAGGGAAGGAAGTGCTTCCTGGCCACTCCAAAGGCAAGGCTCAGAGGTAGGCTGTTGGCCCTGCATTTGTTTCAATGGCACAACTCTGGGTAACTGGGCTCTTTCGTGGTATTTGGGGAAGGGGCATTGGGCTCGCAAGAAGGGCCAGGTCTTTCCATTTCCTTCCCAGTTTGTCTGATGAGAGCCCTCCAGATGCGGTGGCAGCAATGATTGGCACAACTGATCTCCATAGCAGCTGATACCCAACCATCATTCCTGCCACCTGAAAAGAACCTCGCGGGAAAGGAGAGAGATGAGGACCTGTGACTGCAGTGGGCGCGCCATTGTCTGCTGGACCCAGGGCAGCTGGCCGCTGAACTCTTGGAGTCCTGGCGCTCGGGTGGGTAAGCGGGATTCAGGAAGTTGTAGTGGGCACTCCCTTTACTTAAGATTCTCCTGATACCTGACTCTGATTTTAGAATCACACCTTGTCTGGAAGACTGCCTGGACCCACAGCCAAGTGCACGCGGGGCCTGGTGTCGGCCCGCGGCAGACCACATCGCCTGCCTCCTGACCACAAAATGCGGGTTCATTCGTGAGTGCTCACCTGATGCATGGACCTTGGTGTGCAAATGCTTGCTGGGGGCACTTCCCAAAGGTGGCAAGGGCTCCACCATCAGGAAAGCTCCCAGGAGAGGCTGTACACGAAATGTTCTCTTACTGGCAGGAAATATTTCCTGGGTGACCTCTCTTCAGTATCCTAAAGGGTTTGTTGACTGACCTCTAGAAACACTCCTGAGTCTACCTGGTGCAGTGTAGACTCGGGAGACCTTGGAGGTGGCCCCGGCATGCGTGACGATTCGGCCGTTTTCTTTTTGTTGTGTTTTTGTTTGCTTGCTTGTTTTGATTCGTGCTAATCCTCGATACTCGAAGGAGAGGTTGTCCGTGTTGTGTTCTCTTTATTGATGATGAAACATACACGGGAAACCTCTTTTTTAGTATCAGATCCCACCCTGGAGGCACTTCCTGTTCCTGGTGCGGCCTTCAGGGAGGGGTCGCCACCAGCTCTCGGGGACTCACGGGCTGGGGCGGGGGTGGTGCGTGGCCCTCAGGGTACAGCCCTCCCAGGGCCAGCTCCTCGGAAGGGAAGCCAAGTGTGGGAAGGGCCCACGTTGCTGTGATGAGGGAGGCTCCTCACTGTGGCGTCGTCTGGGTGATGATGCATGGCGGGCGGTGGGTCTTCAGTGTGAAATCCCGCCGGGTGACTTCCGGACACACCAGCAGCATCGCTGAGCGGACAGTAGTGCCACCCACTCTCAGGGTAGCTGAGGGGATGGTAGACCGGTGACGTGCACTTTATTTACGATGTAGGTCACCGGTTTGACTATCCGTCGGTACCCAATTCAGCTGTGGGTTGACAGCAGTTCACGTGGCAGCTGCGGAGAAGATGTGCGGGGATTGGGGACCGATGGAAACCTCCAGTGTCTAAAGGGGCTGCCATGGGGGCTCACCCTCCTACCTTTTCATAGTAAATATAAGCAATTGGCCGTGAACAATCTCTCTTTCAGTGTCAAATCTTGCCCAGGACTCTCAGCCTGGCCCCAGAAAAAGTCAGGGAAGGGGCACCCCACAGCACCTGCTGAGTGCAGGCTGCATGCCACCTGGCTCAGTCTGTCTTAGGAGAGCGTGTGTGTGCACCTGTGGGTGTGCATGTGTGTGCACACCCACGTGCAGTAGTGCTACTGTAGGGTGCGTCTGTGGCTGTGATGTCCGTTCTAGTCTGTGGTGCCTGAACCAAGGCTGCGTGACGAGCGTACCGCGTACATGATGAAGGGTACGCGGCCCATCTCTTGCAGGAGTCAGCGCCCCCTGGAGATTTCCGGGCTGGGAACTGGGCCCTTGGTGTCTGCAGCTCCACTGGCACCACCGTCGGTGAAGGTAAGAGTGTGATGTAGCCCCGAGAGCACGCGTTCCGTTTAGCACACGCGTCTCCTACCCACGAACCCCAGATCACCTTCCCAGGCCGAGGTCCGCTGCCGGAGCCCAGGCCGCCTCCGAGTGCAGGTGGGACTCGACCTCTGTCACCTCCTCCTGGGCGGGCTGGCCTTGTTCTCACGGTGACGCCGGGGCACAAGCCAGCACGTGGAAACCCAGAGCACATTCTGCTCGTGGATCATTGGCCTAAACAAGTGTCATGTCCAAGTCCAAAGGCGAGGGGAGGAGGTGGACTCCACCCACGAAGAGGCGCAAGAGTGCAGGGTGTGGATGTGGGGCTGGTGAGGACATGGAGCCATGGGTCAGTTGTCCACATGGGTCACTGAGAACTTGGGGTTCATCGTCATTCACCTCCAGTTTCCTGTTGCGTTGAGGCTGGCCGGCGTGGTGACCCGTCCGGGCCCAGGGTTCCCTCCACTGCATTTGCGGCTGCCTTGTCCGCGAGCCACCTGCTGTGTGTTGGACAGTCATTGCACGTGTCTCTGTTCCCACCCCACGAAGACGTGTCCCCCGTGCGTGCCCGGCCCTGTTTGCTCTCAGCCAGTCTGGGGGAAGCTGCCCGACCTCCGGGAAGCAGTGTCACGCTACGGCTCTGACCCGCGGTACTTAAGGAGAAGTTGCCCGTGTCTTTTTCGCTGTATTTGTGACGAAACATTCGCGGTGCACTTCTTTTTCAGTATCCCTTGCTGCTTTGAAGACGTCATCGTTCGGGCGCCAAAGTCAGGGAGGGCATGTTGGCACTTGTGGGTTCTGGTCAAGATGGTCGCTACCCGGCATCTTTTCTCCCTTCCCCAGTTTCCCTTGATGTGTCTCCTGAAAGCTGCCCTCTTCCTGCTACGTGGTTTGGGTTGGAATCCCGCCCCCCACCCCCCACATACACCTGGGTACCCAGTGTTAAGTGAGTTACTTTATCCCTCCCTCTTTGCTGCTGTTATTAGTTCAAAGGTGGGCCCCCAGAGCTACTGAGCCAAGGGCATCCACGGAGATGTTTGCTGAGGCTTCCTGGAGAGGAAGTTTTTCTCCCTGACCAATGAGAACTGCCACCTCCAGCCCGCTATGCTCCCTCAGCCATGTGACCTGGTCACGTGGGCCTTGAGGCTCCCGCTGCCACTTTCAGACCAAGAGCAAAGAGCCTGGGCTGCGTGAGCCAACTGTGCAGACCCAGAGGGTTATGCCTGCACCATTAGAGGCTGACTGGGGAGTCAGAGAGGAATGAGGACCCGCCCGGGTGATGGCGTTGGAACCCCTGGGTCAGACTCTGCCTGAAGCTTGCCCTGCCTCTGCACTTTCCAGTCGTATAAGCCCACACCGCCCTTCATTGTTCAAGCCACTTTGCGTTGGGCTTTCTCTTACTTGGGGTATCAATGGATGACGCCACACACTGTGTGACTGGAGAGCGTGCGTTTTTTCCAGTGATGTGCGTCTTTTAGTTCATCTCTCCTTGTACCCTTTCGAAGGTGGGTCCTTGGTGAAATTGCTTTTTCCTGTGGATTTACTCTGTACTTCAAAAGGATTGTCCTGGTGGTTTAATTTATGAATTACAAGTCATACATGATTCATACGTTTGTGTGCAGGAAGGGCCATTGGCGTGGGCCCCTCTCCAGGAGCCCTGAAGGGCTCATCTGACCTCAGAGTGCCTGTCTCCCAGGGAGGACTTCCTGGAGGTGATGCGGCCCTGGGGGAAGACAGCGTCCTTGTTCCTGCTGCTCTTTGGCGCTCGGTGATGGGTTTGCTGTGTTTGTCACAGGTCGTCCTGGACTGCTGGTGCTTGAGAACCAAACCAGGCCTGGAGGGACCCGGGAGTGCTGTGAAGGAGGGACATGGATGTCAGGACCATGCAAGGCACACGACAGCCGGTCCACAGGGAGCCGGTGCTGGCTTGGTGGCTCGATTCACCGAATTCCACATCCCCGGTTTCCTGCGTCTCAACAGGAACCTCACTGACTCACAGCGGAGACTTCATTTCAGGGTCGGGGACCGTCCATTGCAGAGCACGTCAGTCCCAGTTGTTGAATTCTGCCCCAAAAGACTTCTGGGGACCCTGACGCAGAGGCAGGCTGGGGTGGGTTGGCTTTATCCGTGGTGAGGACCCCACTCTGGGCTCAGGACCCGCCTCGAGTGGTGTCTGCCTCCTCCAGGGGGCCCAGATGCCCCTCTGCGGTCCCAGCCCCATCGCCACCCCTAACCCTCTGTGTCCCCTCACCCAGGTGGACCACTGGAGGTGACCGGCACGGATGATGGCATCGTGCTCCCCTGGTACCTGAAAAGAAGTTGCCCATGTTCTTTTCGCGTGATATGTGACGAAACAAACATGGTGCACTTCTTTTCCGGGATCAACTCTCACCTGGCCCGATGGGACTCTGGGGAAGGGGCCTTCGGGTCGCTGCCCCTCTGGGTACGTACGTGGAGGACTTGCCCCGTCCACAGTGCACTGGCGGGTTTAGGGACACCCAGTGTTCGGCCGTCCTTAGTCCAACCGCAGGCCATGCCACCTCTAAGAACAGGCACAGCTAGCGAGAGCCGGGTTACACGCAGCTCCCCACCGCGAGGGAGGCTGGCAGCACGCTTCCAGGTCCTGTGGTGAAGAATTCCCCAGCCTTCCAAGGGCGCTCCGATGAGAGCCGCCAAAACATGATGCAAAAGGGCATTCACATGAATGACCACAGAACCTGTGGGCTGAGAGCCCGTCCTCCAGGTCTCTCCAGGGGGGCACAGTGGTTGCCAGGGGTGCATTTTAATGGATGTCTCACCTGGCGGACTGTCACCCACACGTCCACAGTAGTATTGACTGGGGACAGCAACTCTGGCAGAGGCCGCGGTCCCTGTGGTCCTGGGAGAGGGGGTCCCCCCGAGCGGTCATGTCACTGCGACTCACCCTCTCCAGCCTGACTCTTCCCAGGTTCCGTTCCCCCTGAGGGATGTACTCCTAATGCCATCCATGGAGATGGGGCATTGGTGTCAGCCCCGAGTCAGGACCGGCGCGTGGATGTGACTGTGGAGCATGTGCCTCCGCCTCCACGTCAGTGCATTCTCGGCCGTCTTCCTGGAGGTGTGCCATGGGGTCCGCGGGCGGCTCTGGTCTGTGGTACTCGGAGAGGGGTTTGTCCAGGTTTTTCTTGTGACGAATCATTCTTGCCCAACTTCTTTTCAGTATCAAATCCGGCTTCGAGGAGAGGCTGTTGGAGCTGGGACTCAGTGGCATTAGCACTCAGGTAAGTGGGGGGTTGTCGCCCAGAGAGTGTGCTCGGAGCCCTCAGGGTCGCCTGGCTGTCCGCTAGTCCCAGCATCTGTCTTCCCCAGGAGGACAAGTGATCCAAGATTTAGAAGACACACCAACCTGTCCTACTCCGTCAGCAACACCTTCCAGATGGGAGGTGCCCACTTCAGGGGAGGCATAGCCACGGGGCACCTCCCGGGAGCAGGTGTGGCCGCCTGACCCCCAGACCCCCAGGAGGCCCTCCTGGAGGGGTTCTGATGTGAGTCACCTGTGCAGTGTGAAGGACACTTGTCCCCTGGTTCTCTGCCCCAGGACACATGCAAGGTATAGTTCTCTTTCAGAGCGGGCCTCGCCGCCCAGGTGGAGGGCTCCTGACTCCTGCTGCTCCCGCCAGGGGACAGGGGTGGATGGGTGGGGCACGGTTCCCTGCTTCCCCCACCCCCCACCCCCGCCCCCATGTCAGAGGAGGCCCTGAGGGCGCATCGCGTCTTTGATGGTGTTTCTTCTCTGTGCACTGACCCCCCCACCCCGATCCTTTGCAGGAGGACGCCCCAGTGGCCGGGGGAGAAGCGGGGTCACAGAAGCTGGTCTGAGATGTTCGAAAGGAGGTTGTCCGTGATGTATTTGCTTTGATGATGGCAGATATTGCACGGTTGATCTCTTTTCCTCATCAAATGCCGTCTGAAGGACGCTGCACGCCGGTCAGGAGCGGGTGGGCGTGGGCGTGGCCCCTCGGAGGGTGGGGAGCAGGTGATTGACCAGAGGGCACGTGTTTTCTTATAGCTTTTATTCTGAGAATTTAGTTAATGCATCATCCTGTAACCCCATTTCTCTTAAGGCAAATCTATACATGTGGAAAATGAGGTTCTGCAACACCCATTTCTCTTTTAAAAATTGGCAAAGAAATGAAAACAAACACACGTTTGACACAGTTTTCAGATTTCTAGGACAATTTTGAAATAGACGCTATGCAGCCCCTTGGCGTCCAAAGCTTCATCTCCAAGAGAAAAACCAAAAAGGACAAATTAGAGAGGATCCTGAAGAATTTTTATGAATAGGTGGCGGGCCTACCAGTGTGTTTGTACATAACTGTTTTTAATGTAACTTTATTTTAATAACTTTTTAAAAGGCACGAGACCCGCTTGCTTGGGAAGGTTAGGACAGTGCCCAGGTGCCTCACAGAAGGAGACTAGATCGCCTTTGCATGCTCCTCGGGTGCCCCTCCCTCGGTCCCACCCGGTCATAGGTGGTCCCCGGCTCCCAGGACCCAGGCTGGAGCTTCTCTCCCTGTGCTTCCCCGGCGCCCGAGCTGCTGTTTTCTTAAACTTGCGGTGGGCTCCTCGAGTTTTGTGGGCAAGTGGTTTATTTAAGAAGTGGTCTCTAGGGAAGGCCACTCCAGGGGGAGGGGAGGGGAGGGTGGTGATAGCGAGGTGAGCAAGCACCATCCTCAGCTTGCTGGCCCTTCAGCCTCCGCAGGACACTCAAGGAGGGAGAGACAGCAGGTGGGTGGACTCTGTTCCTCCAGGACACCTGAAGGAGCGGTTTTGTGCCTAGTCACTGCGTCCAGCCCACCTCTTGCCTGGCCACCTGCACTTCAGTTAAGAAAATAATAACCCAGCCAGGAGTTATTCCTTGATGGCACGCCCTGCTGATTCATGGCCCCGCTTGCAAGAGCCATTCCTGGGGACATGAATGATGTTGGCCACAGGGGACACTTAGGTTACTTATGCCTTCAACCACCTGATCCCCTAACCAGCATGTCTCGTTTCTTCTTGATAGGGCTTCGTGGAGGTGGAGCAGCCTGGGGGGCGTGGCATTGCTCCCAGCGGTGAGGGCCACCTGGCCAAGGGCTTCTGTTTTATTTGTGACGAGTTGTGCTTGGGGGGCTCTGAGGGTTGAGCGTTGCTTCCTCAGCAAGCGGTGGGTGCTGGGAGGAGCCTGGTCCACTGTCCCTCCGCGGCTGTTTCTCCGTAGGAGGCATGGCCTGCCCCACCCTGTGTCCAGCTGGGCTTTCTAAGTCTGAGACATGGGGGAACCAAGTCCAACTTCAGAAAAGCAAAGGTCGGTGGCCTTTTGTGGACTAGGAAGGTGTGGTCAACCATAGAACACATGCTTTGTGGGTGGCCCATTTCTCTTCAGTATTGAATTTCCGTTCAGGAGGACTTCCTGGAGGTGGTGGCAGCCTTGCCGAACAGGGACTGAGCCTGTTCAGGGGTGAACGGTGCTTTGTTTTTTGCTGTTGGAGGCACACTTTACCAGAAGGAGTGACAGCACCTATTTTGGTAAGCCTCTACATCCAACCCACCTGAGAAATGACTTTTCTGGAAACTGTGGCATTTTGGGGGGATGGTGGTGGCTGGTGGGTAGGGCGCTTTGAAGAACTACGGTTGGTGATCTGTTTGTCTGACACACTCCTAACAGCCTATCACGTCGATTTCTCGAATTCTGCCTGCGGGACCTCTGGACATACGTCTCACTTTCTGGAAGGTTCTGTGATGTCCCCGTCCCTCCCAGGTATGTGAAAGGATGTTCACCCGTCCAGCACACACTCACATGTGACCTTTGTCGGCAGGTGCCCGCGAAGGGCTTCGTGGAGTGATGCCGACCTCAGGGTTTTTGTAGAGTATTTGTCTTTCTGTGATAGTTTCGGAGCGTCACGATGGCCATCCCTACTGTGCTCGCTTTATTTATGGTGAATTTTAGAAGCTCATCCACTTTTCTAGAATCAGTCGCCGCTTTGGTGATCCTGCTGGCCATGCGGTCCTGGGGCCGGGAGGAGGCATCTGGTTTCCCCGGAGGGAGCAGAGTGAGCGACAGGGCCGACACGGGTCCCGTGCCTGGGAATCAGGCCGGCGACCTGGGGACCTGGGCACGGAGGGCTGGGCTCTGACTGTGGCGGGGAGCGCTGCTTCCTCAGCAAGCCGTTCCTTCCTGGGACGTGGGACGGGTCAGCCCCCGGGTTGTGCTGGCTCTCCCTGAGCCTGTACTCGGGTTGGCGCCCTCCAGCGCTGCCCCGTTGTTGGTATTGAAAAGGTGGGCTTTCCTTCTATGTTTACAGGCTTTGTGGTTAACCATAGAGGAAACGCACCATTTCAGTATCTAACGTGGCTTTTAAGACAGTTCTGAGCACCAAGTCGGTCTCAGGGAAGCTAGATGAAGGTCATTCACCCCAACCCCTCCCTGGGTGGGGGGGAGGGCGGGGGGGATGGAGGACCGGTCCCTGTGGTGATGGGACAGGTCCTCCGAGCGCCCGGAGGCCGGCGCCCGGTGCACCTATCTTATGTGCCCTTCATTTTTGACAGATCACGTATGGGTTCCTGTTTTCCGGACTAAACCCTTCTTTGGTATTTAAAAGGCGGATATTCCTTCTATGTTTATGTTATGTACCATTAAACGTAGAGGAAATTCCACCTTTTCAGTATCAAATGCTTCTTCGAAATGCTCGTGCACGGACCCACGCCAGGGAGGTATTAAGGGGCAGCCCTGCAGGGTGAGTGGTGGGACAGTGGACCATCCAGCCCATGTGCCTCCTTCCTGCCACTTCTGTGAACCCCCCACTGTCCAGAGGAGGGGCTGGGGGCTGGGGCTGGGGCTGGGGCTGGGGCTGGGGCTGGGGCTGGGAGTGGGGCTGGGGCTGGGGCTGGGAGTGGGGCTGGGGCTGGGGCTGGGGCTGGGGCTGGGGGCTGGCGTCCCGGTCTCGCCATGCCAGCTACATGGCCTTTCCTGTGTGATGTCGCTTTCATTTCAGAGGGCTCGTGAGCAGGTCCACGCTTTCCAGGACTCACCTTCCTTGGTATTTAAAAGGTAGATTTTCCTTTTATGATTACGTGGTTGATGGTTAGTCATAGAGGAAAATCCACGTTTTCAGTATCAAACGCTGCTTTGGAAACAGTTCCTGGATGGACGCCAGGGTTGGGGGCGGGGGTGGGGGTGGCGAGCAGGGCCCAGCGACCCAGAGGAAGTGAAAGATGGTGGACGGCGGAACATGTGCTTCATTCGAGCCATATGTCTGCCGACCATCACCTTGAGAAGCCCCCTGTCGCTGAGGAGCCAGCGGGGCAAGGGGCCGCCGTGTGTGGTCACCGCTCGGCCACGGGGCTGGACACAGCTTGGCTTCCATTTTGGGGAGCTGCGCGCGGACGTGTCCTTTCCGGAACTCACCCTCCTTTGGTATTTAAAAGGTGGATATTCCTTCTATGTTTACGTGATTCATAGATAATCATAGAGGAAAATCCATGTTTTCAGTATCAAAAGCTGCTTAGGAAGTATTTCTGGAAGGGGCTGTAGGGCAAGCCCCACCCCTGGCCCCCTCGGCCTGGGCGGGTGAAGGCCGTGGACCGTGAGGAGTAGGCTGAGCGTACCTGCCTTTCTGAGCGAAGCCAACCTGGGGAAGATCGCGTCCCGAGTCTGTCGTCCCGGTTACCTGGGGGAGCTTGTCTGCCCCGTGTCAGTGTCACTGTCGTGTTTGACGCAAGCGCCAGGACAGAGTCCTTCCTTGGTATTTAAAAGGTAGATTCTCCTTCTATGAGTACATTATTTACGATTAATCATAGAGGAAAATCCACGTTTTCAGTATCAAATGCCGCTGGGAAACCTCCGAGGACGTGAAGTCGCCATCAAAGAAGCGTGGTCCCCGGAGCCCCCAGTTCTGTGAGATGCGCCGCGTGCCGCCCGCCCTCGCGTGCGCTGTGTGGCTAAGGGGCCAGACTCTGTACGGCTCCACTGACCCGGAATGCATTTTGTTCCCTGTATGTTACCGAGTTTATAACGCGTTTTCTGGACTTAACCTCTTCCGCTGTAACCTTAGAGAATGCTACGGGGGCTGTCGAGTTTAGGGAGAGGCGGAGTGGGGGACCACTCCCGAGACCTGATCGATCCGTTTGTCTTAGGCTCACTCCTGGAGCTGATGCCAACTTTTTTTTTTCTTTTTTTTCAGTCAGAGGGATTTACTACTATTATTTTAAATGTAACATAATTTAATTTTTTCCACCACCATTTATCCCCTCTGTGCCCTCTTCCACCTCCACCTATTCCTCACCCTGATGCCAACTGTGTCTCGTGAGAGTAGCTTTCCCACCAGTGGTATCATTTGCTCCCTGAAGAGAGGTTGTCCTTCCGTTGTTATTATTTGTGATGTGTGTTCAAGGGCAAGCTCTCTCCAGAGGGCAGAACCGGCCTGGGGAGGCTGGCCCAGGGCATGCGCCTCGCTCTGGCTGCCTGTGACTCGGTCTTCTCACCTTTCTCATCCCATGCATCCTCCAGAGAACTTTCTGGAAGAAATGATGACTTTGGACACGATGCAGTGGTTTTCCTCCCATAACTGTTGTTCTGTTGAGAAAGTGGTGCCTTCTTAACAGGACCCATGAGCTGCTACTCTGGTCAGTCTCACCAGACACGATGCCCAGCCCTGGGATGTGGCCTCAGGGTCCATCCCTCTCCCAGACAGGTGACAGGATGGTCAACAGCAAAATTAAGGTCTCATTTTAATTTGGGTCATCTGGTCTACCTACCCTCCAGACCTAGCCCATCCCTGGGCTGACTTCTGGGCCTTAGTGTCCATGTCATTCAAAGGCAGGGCATGGGTGTTGGTGCCCTAAAGTGCTGTGACTTATGGGACTTGGCACTGGCACCCTGAAGCCGCAGTGCCCCCCTGTCCATAGGCATTCTCCATCGTTGCCGATTGCGATGGAAAGACTGGCATTCCCTGGGTCATTTTCATCACCTTTGGTGGATCTTGCACAGATGAGCACCTCTGAGTAGCAGCTCAGGTGGCTTTCTGCTCGCAATGCCAAGTTCAGGAAAAGGGCCGCTTGTCTTAGCACTGCCTCGCGATTTGTGAATGTGTGGGCAGTCGTGGAGTGTGTTGGTTTTCCTTCTTGCTTTTTCCCTTTAATGATGCATGCTGTCATGTTTTCTAACCCCCACCAGCCCGTGTGCCGTCGGGTGGGCTTGCTGGGGGCGGCGGCATTGGGCAGAGGCATGGTTCTTGCCCCAGGGTGGGTGTGGGCCGTGAAGGAATGTCACAGGGGATTCCTTTACCTCCACTTTATGCCAAGCCATGGGTGTGGCCTGTCTTTGTGGAGACAAACCTATCTTGGAGAGATCCTGGCATGCACAGCCCCTTTCAGAGCTGGGTCACAGCATGTAGGGTGTGGGGTTGTCACTGGCCCTCCCTGCCCCCTCTCCCCCGTCCCCCCGTGGTCTTACCCCCTCCAGGAACCTCCTCTGTGGAAGGCGCGTGTGGTCCTCACCGGAGCTTCTCTTTGGTACTTGAAAAGAGAATACCCTTTGTATGTTCACTTTATTAATGGTGAATGTACAGGGGAGACTCTTATTTGCGTATCAAACTGACCGGGAAGGCACCTGGACCCAGAAGCCTTCAGGACAGGGTCGCTGAAGTCAGCCACGTCAGGTATGTCCTGGCTTCCTGGCCTGAATGTGGATGTCTTCCCTCCGTGATGGTGCCCCCCCAGGTCCTCCTCAGGGACCCCCCAGAGGCCGAGCCTTCTGGGTAGGCCGCCTGTTGTCTGCACTGGTTTAATGGTGGTTTGCTTTTTTAAAGATGAACCATATGTATACCTGCCCTATGTCAATGCCAAGTCACATCCAGGAGACTTCCTCACGTCAAGCTCATGTGTCACGGGTAACACATGAGTGACAGTGGACCACAGAGCACCGGCTCTATTTTTGATGGTTTCGAGCCTGATTGACTAACTCCTGTGAATCTATCCTGGAGGACTTCCTGGAGGTGGCATCTGCCTTTGGGAAGAAGCTGAGATTTGCTCGTCATTACTCCTCGTCAGTGTTTGTTGGACATTTTCCATGTGGCCCCTGAGATGAATCTGTAAGAGCTATTTCTGTGTGTGATTTGTGGTTCAAGTCCCACCTCGAAACAGTGTCCTCCACAGGAACTGCACGGCTCTAGGGAAAAGCCGGGGAGCCATCTGTCTCCCTGGACCAGGTACGTGGATGTTGGAAGGTCAGAGGGAAGGGCTACTGTCTTGATGTTTGTCCTCTGGCCCTCTGACTTCCTGTATCTGCTCATGTCTAGGATGCTGGCCTGGAAAGTGGGCTCGGGCTGTGTTGGTGGAGACATTTCCTGGGCTGTGTGACTGTCCGCTTTGCACACCCTGACTGCCAGCATCAGAGGAGGGGTGTTGCAACACCCCCATCCAGGAGAATGAACATCGTCCGAGAGAGGTGAGCCCCTCACCGGGGTGGGCGGTTGGGAGGGGAATGAGTCAGCCCACCTGTTCGCCTGTAGCCTTCAGTTCCACTCCTTCTACAGGGCAGGGAACTCCGGGGAAGAGGCCACCGTGGGAAACTGGCCATAGGTCTGCTCTCTCTCGAGAGAGACATGTGGCACGTGGGGTCTGGTTCTTTCTCGGTAGCAGACCTTTCCTAGCATGGCTTCGGGAGGGTGGTGAGGAGGGGCGGGCCCTGGCGAGCCATATTGGTGGCCACACCTCTGTGAGAGGTATGACCAGACACTGGCCACAGGGCCTTTGCTTCTATACTATGTCCATTCACCCAGTCCCTGTGCCCTCGGTGCCCATACACTGTCGGCAGAACTTTCTGGAGGAGGCGCCCAGCTTTGTTCCGCAGAAACTGAGAAGTTGGGCTCTGCGTGCGTTCCAAGGCCATGGGCCTGAGCTCCATGTCGGGAACAAGTTCTGGTTGTGCCTGGAAATGATGCCAATTTCAGTGAGGGGCAATGGCATCTGCCCCTCCCCGGACTCTGAGGGATGGAGAGCTGACCCGCGGGCACACACCTGGCAGGAGGTGTGTGCCCCCTGGCCTGCAGATCCTGCATCTCCCACCCCCTCTCTAGGACCAACCGCGGGAGTCGAGGCCGGCCCCGGGATCGGTGGCGGTGGACCTGCCCAATGCTCTTGTTTGGTACTTAAAGCGAGGTTGCCCTTTGTATATTCGGGTTTTTGACATAGAATATACAAGGGCAAGCTCTCTGTGAGTATCAAACCTTGACCCAGTGCACATTCAGCGAGGGATGCGGTATGTGTGTGCATGCCAGCGTGTACCATTTGGTGTGTGGCACCTTGCTCGTGGGTCGCCACTCTGCAGAGATGATGTCACAGCCACACGGCCGACTAAAGGGAAGGCAGTGGCCTGGGGCACGCCACCTGTCCTTGTTCTGTGTGGCAGGGGGTGGGGTGAGCAGGCATGCGCTGTGTGTGGTCTGGTCCGAGCCCTCCAGGTCCGTGTCAGCGTGGGGTGGTGTCGTGTCCTCCCTGTGGTGTTCAGTGCTCGAGCCCGCATGCTTGTGCTCGGTGTGTGTGACCTGGCCTACTAACCCTCAGCATCTAATTCGTCCCCAGGACTGCGCCTTGAAGACGTGCCGAGTCCTTCCAAGGCAGTGGCTTTCTTTTCCGTGCTAAACTTTGGTACTTGGAGAGTGGTTATCCCTGTCCTGTTCGTTTTACTCATGTCGAATCGTACAGGGTCATCCACTTTTTCAGTATCAAGAGCGCAGACTGTAGAGTTCGATTTCCTGTGTTTGGATCCCGCCTCTGACACTTACTAACCATGCAACCTTGGGCAAGGGTTTCATCGTGTGGGGCCTTCTGTCCCACGTGTCACACGGGCATCGGGGGCTGCTGGGGCCGAACGAGTTAGACCACGTGCAAGGCGCAGGGCGGAGCCTGGCCTCAGCACGTCCCACGCGGTAGCCTTGAAGCTCTGTGCTCCGAAGCTGGTGGTGGCGGTAGTGGAGGTGATGGTGGTAAATTACCTCCTGGGTGTTTTGGAGCAATGTCCAGACGTGGACGCCCCCTCAGGTATGGGGATGGATTGTTGCGCCCAGAGTTTATGCTGTGTTTACAATGGCGGCCACCAAGTGCAGCAGCCACACCCTCTCGGGGCGGCATTTGGAAAACCAAGAGCATTGGCTCCCCTAAGAGGGACCGTCCTTGGCCTCGGCCTCAGCCACCATCCACTTTCTGAAGGACTCTCGGGTGCAGGCGCCAAGCAGAGTGAGGAGTGGGTTATGGGGCATGCACCATGCCTGTGTGTGGGGTATGTGCACATGCGTGTGTGCACGTGTGTATGTGTGGTGTGTGTGTCTGAGTTCTGAGTTTCCGTCACTGTCCAGCCCTGAGCCACAGACCTGGAGGTGCCGGTGGTCCTGTCCGTGCTCCTGTTTCATACTTGAGGAGAAATTATCCTTGGTGTGCTCGCGTTTTTTGTGAAGAATCATACAAGGACAATTTCTTTTTGAGTATCAAGCCCTGCCTCGGCGGACTTCCTGGGCTCCATGGCAAGTTCTGTAGAGATGTGAGCGTCCGCCACTCCCCGGGGCTGGTGCTGGGGGGCGGAGGGGGAGGAGAGAGTGTGCAGCTGGCCTGTGGGGGTGCACTTGTGCTCTCACCTTCAGGACCCTGGAGGCAAGGCCGCGCTTGGCAAGAGGCCAGTGGGACCCTGGGTGCTGCCGCTGGCCTGCGTTGGTCCTGGGTGTGTGTGATGGGTGACGCGGCATTCACAGGCCTGCTTCTTGAAGGCACTTCTTGGACCTGGAGCCAACTTTTGGGACAGGTCGGTGGTGTCGGTGCCCCTCCCCCCACCTGAGGATGGTGACCGACCCCAAACACGTGCCTTCTCCTACTGTGTGAAGCGGATCTGCTCACCCTCACTGTGTGGGGAGCACTTGAGAAGAACTTTCTAGAAGGGACACGGACTTTGGAGAAGATGCCAAGCTCTTCTGGATGGCGCAGATCTTTGGTGCTTAAAGAATGGCTGTCCGTAGTATGGTCTCTCTATTTATGGTGATTAATATCGGACAACCATTGTTTTAGTATCCAAATTTGCTTCACAATGTTCTCTCAAGCCCAGCGCCGACCTCAGCCCGAGGACACGGGTGCCTGCCCCCGCGGCGCACGCCTCTCTTGGGGACCTGTAGTAACCAGTTCAGCCGCCAGCGTGCTTTCCTTACACTAAGACCAGCTTCGGGGTGGAGGTGCAGAGTGGGAGTCTGGGGCCATTTGGAAGATGTTGATAATTTCTCATCTGTCTTTCTCTTCTTGTATTAAATCTTAGCCACGAGGAATTCCATGAAGAGATGTTGGTGTCAAGCATCTCTCTAGGCAGCTAGATGGTGGACCGGGGCCTCTGGTCCCCCACCCCCGACCTTTGGCATACATTCAGAGCGTGGAAGGCTTCCTGGAGGAGGGCCAAACATTAAGGAAACACAGTACATTTCCTGCCTCTCCCACTGCTTGGGGCTTCTGAGCAGCCGTCCCTGGAGGGTTCTGTTTATTTTTGAAGGACGTGGCATGGCCACGTGCCCATTTTTGGATCCACTTTATCTTAGAGATGCTCTTTCCCATGGGACACAAACTTTAGTAATAAGACACTGGTCAACGGCACCTCTGGGGTGTGTGTGTGTGTGCATGCGTGTGTGCGTGCGTATGAATTGTTGGCTAGAGTTGTGTTTCTCAAACTCTAAAATGCTTCTAAGATTTTCATCACCTAGGGATCTTGTTAAAAGGCAGATTCTGATTCAGGGACCAAGATTCTGCATTTTTAGCAAGTTTCCAAGTGATGCTAATGCTGCTGGTCGGTGGACGCCACTCGGAACCGTTTTGGGCTGGAGCATTGGAGATATGTGCTTTCCTTGCGCTGTGTCCCCCCTGACCCCCACCATCCCTATGCCGTCTGTCCTGAGGACGCCCCAGAATACACGGGCCGCCCTCTGATTTGCGAACCCTGGTGATCTGGGACGGGTTCACTTTATGGAAGACCACCATGCGCTCATGCCTCTCCAGACTCACACGATGCCCCAAAGGGCTCCCCACCTACAAGACCCGCTTCTGGGAGAGGCTGCAGGTGTCCGCCCAGGGCCAGGCTGGTCAGGGGCTGGGTCAGCAGTGTGATTGGTGCCTGGGCCATCTAATTCTGTGACCCTCCATTTCCAGTTAGTCCGAGGGACGTGTTCCTGGAACCCCAGGCCATCTTGCTCTGGAGAGCCTGACTCGGGAACGATGAAGCTCGGTTCTACCGGAGGAGGTACTGTCCGTGATGGCTGTGCTTATCCTACAACACACATCGATCTGGTTTATTTACCGATGGATCGATTCAGGTACCGACTTTTAAAAACTAAATGTATTGGGGTGACATTGGTTAATAAGATGATATAGGTTTCCAGTGCACAGTTCTTGTCATCAGATTCTCCCGTGGAGGAGGCTTTTATTTCAGCGTTGAACCTGCATTGGAAGCCTTCCTGAGCGAGGTTCTAATTTGGGGGCGCAGAGTTCGGTGTCGGGCTGCATCTAGGTGCTGGGGCCAAGGCGCAGGGCTGGGTGACGGAGACCACACTCGTGCTCTCTTGACAGGATGGTAACGCCTGGCTCCCTGGTCCCCGGGACTCGGCTCATCCTAAGAAGAGTTTTCCGGAGGCAAAGACGACGGTGGGGAAGCGGCCGTGGTTTTCATTTCAGAACATTCAGGGATATTTGAGGAGAGGTTATCCGTGCTATGTTCGCTTCATTCATCATGAATAATACATGGTTAACCTCTTTTTGAATATCAAACTCTGCCTCGAGGTCCACCCGCACAGGAGACGTGAGAGCGTGTGCCTTGTGTGAGCCGTGTGCCCCGAGGGTGTGCTTCCCAGCAGGGAGGCCAGCATGCGACAAGCCGGGGACGTTTTGCAGTGTTTTTGCAGTGAATTTGATGTGTTTTTACCATTTGTCCAGTTACCCCCTGTCAATGCTGACCTGCCTGGGAGAGAGGGACCCTGGGGATGGGCCTCTGTGTCCCTGGGCTGCAGGGTGGGTCCCCTGGTGCCTGACTGTGCCCCTGACCCCAGGGGCAGGGTTCCCCGCCGCACTGACCATGACCTCCATTCGAGTTCTTTGCAGGGTGGCTCGTGGGGGCTCGCTAGCCATGCTGGAGAGGATGTGGTCGCTGCTCCACGGGGACATTGGGAGCTTCCTTCCTCCTCCAAGACTTCTCCGAGGGCCGTCTGTGTTCCGGAGTCAAGACGCACCCAGATGGCTCCTTGGATGCTGGCCACCGGCCCAGGTGTGTGAAGGGCAGGTCAGCTTCTGCTTACCCGCTGCTTCTCCCTGAGACCACTACCCTGCTGTCCTCTTTCTCCCCAGGTGGACTCCAGGGGGCGCCATCGCAGAGACCGGGGCTTTCCTCTGGGGCTCCAGCTGCACTCCCTCTGCTCGTTGGTGGGGAAGACCACGCGGCCCATAGGATCCTCCTGCTTATGGGGGAGGAGGGCCCACGTGTGGTGACCAGCACAGTGAGTCCTTTCTTGGAGTCAGTTCAGGATGGGTGCCTGTTGGGGGCGCCAGCTTCCCCGTAAGCAGTCTGTCAGCCTGGCCCTAAGGTACGTGAACACACAGTCGAGCCTGGGCCTGTTACTGACGCACGTGCTTCCCATCCACTAACGCAGAATCCGTTCCACCCACAGGAGAAGCCCCAGGAGAGATGCCAGCTCTGGACACGGGGTGCCGACGTTGTCAGTGTCAGCACGTGGGGGTGACGAGGGACCATCTGGATGCTGTTTCGCTGTTGGTGAAAGACATCACACTGTTGACCTCGCACTGGTGCCTTGGAAGGTGGTGTGGAGGTGTCCTACCTTCAGGGAAGAGATGGGTGTCAGTGGTCCTTGGCAGGGAGGTAGGGTCCGTGGTCCCCAAAAACATTGTCCTCTTTCGGGAACTTCTGGGGGCCAGGCCATTTCGTGCTCAGCTCCGCCCCAGCTCCGTCGGAAAGAGTTGTGGTGTGTATTTGCGGCACACGCGGAGTGGTCTTCCAGGTCCCAGGACCCCATCCTGCCCATGGGGACCTCCTGGAAGAAAGGACACCTCTCTTCCAGGGAAAGGTTTTGCTGTCAGTGTCAATCCAAGGTTTAGGGGTGACAAAGGGGGGCTCCTACTCTGCCACTCCCAAGCAGGTGCTGACCACTGTCCACGGCAGCATCTCTCTCGTGCTTCCTCGGTTATGAATGGGGTGCTGGATCACATCCTTCCCGATATCATTCAGCTTTGGGAGAATTACCTGCCCCAGTCCTTCACAGGACGGTCCATGGCAGAGCCTGGGCCTTAATCAGGATTTAGTCACGCGGTCCCCCAGCTGTAGCGTGGGGCCTTGATGCTCCCGCTTGGGCTGGGCGGTGTTGGGCTGACTGTTGGGACTTCACTGTGTTGGTGGCTAATCACTTCCGAGCTGCTGTTTTTCAGGACAGGCTCCCACCTGGAGACGTGCCCGACAGGACTCCAGCAGGACGTTGTCCATGATAGGGGAATGGATGGTTGATCAGAGAACATACATTTTATCAATGATGTATGTCAACTGATCCACAGTCCCTACCTATCCAGTGACTTCAGGACAGACTCCGGAAGAAGAGGTGGTCGTTTCCTTATCTGTGCTAGTACCTGGCCCTTGAAAAGACCTTCTCCTTGCTGGGTTGGCTCTGTTGATGCTGAGTCATACGAGGGAAATACTTTAAGTGCTGATCTTGCCTGGGAAGCTGTCGGCCTCGGCTCCTTCTCGGGGACAGACAGGAATGCATGGTTGGCCAGAGAGCATGGGCTTTATATCCAAGGAGCACCACCCAGTCCTCCTAACCCTCAGTCCCCAATTCATCTTTAGGAGGACTAGCTGGAGGCAAGGCCCACTCTGGTGAAGACACGGTTCATCGGCGTTAGCCTTCGGTACTTGAAGAGTGGTTATCCCTGCTGTGTTCGCTGTATTTATGACGAATCATACAGGGACATCCAGTTTTTCAGTATCAAATACTGCTTTGGAGGGCTTCCTGGACAGCGTTATGCCTTCAGGGAGGAGGTCTGGGCTTCTGTGCCCACCCAAGGTATGTAGATGGACGACGGAGCTCAGTGCACTCGCTGCCTAATGCTGCATGGCCCTTGGTGCACCCACGGCCGGAATCTAAGCTGTGCAGAGCTGGCTGCCTAGGAGGGCTGCGATCTTCTTGAAGGGGTGTTGGTTTCAGCACCAAAGCATCATGGGAGGTTGACCAGTGAGAATGCCATTCACACAAAACATCTATCACCTGCTCCAAACAAACCCGATCCTTTTTAAAGATGAATTCCTGGAGACCAGGCCAATACGAGGAGGCGGCCGTGATCTGGTCTGATACATAATTGGTCATGCATATTGCATTTCTCCAGGGAAGACTCTTCTTCAGAGTCAACTCTTGCCCAGGAAGGCTTTCTGAAAACAGTGCCAACCGGTGGGCATCGCATCTTCCTGGTGTGCATTGAGAGTTAGTTGAGCTGAGTTACTCTTTGCTCCTGATGGGTCTCACTTGGTTCGCTCTCCCACAGACCCGGCCTGTATCATCGCTTTGGGGAGGGTATCTGCTTTTTCCATAGGTGCTCTTTCTTCATGATCAGATTCTCTTGTCATTTGCATAACTACTTGGTCCATGAACTGATCCATTAAGGAGGAAAGATTCAGTCATTCCACAAATGAGGACCGAGTACATACTATATTCTAGATGATCTAGGCCTTAGCTGTTTTCTCTAATCTGGGGGTGGAGCAGAGGGCAAGACAAAGCACTTGCTCATATGGGTTTCACAATCTGGCGGGAAAGATGGACAAGCGAATGCAAACTATAAAACATAATTTTGTCCACAGGAAGTTTTTTGGAGGAAAGAAAAGCAGGGTAAGGTGCCAGAATGAGGCAAAGATGGGGTGGAGGTTAATGTTACATGTAGGGGTCTGGAAAGGTCTCTCTGAGGAGAGGGGAGGAGAACAAAGTTGGGACAGGACAGATGGCAATCTGGGGTAGGAGTATTTCAGAAAAAGGGTGTGGTGCAAGGAAGTCCTACGGTATCTTTGAGAAACAGCGAGAAGGCCAGTGGGGCTGGACCAAGCATGGAGGAGTCATGGGAGCTAAGGTGGGACAGGCAGCCTCAGAGGCACGGGCACATGCTTTTATTCTGAGTGAGATGGAGGCTATGGGAGGGTCCTCAGCAGGGAGGGATGCATGGCCCCTGTTTAAAAGATCACTGACCACAAGGATGGCCTGTTGTGTAGACCTAGAAGTGAGCTAATGGAAGCCTGAGTGAGGACGGGAGCCCCTGCTGAGGTGGAGGTACAGAGAATGTGGGCTGCCCTAAAGGTGGAGCCAACCAGTCTGCAGAATGGTTGGATGAGAGCAGTTGGTGGACAGTGATATAGTGGGGGAGGGGACGGACCAGAGGTTCTAAAGGTGTGATCATTGCTGAGCAAGGTTCTAGAGCAAGTCAGTGGGTAGCCAGGGAACTCGTGTAGAAGAGGCTGTGGCTAGCATTGCAACGACCCCAGCTGAGGCAATGACCCTGGCACTGAAGGGCCAGGTGGGGTGGAGGCAGAGGTAGCTGGAAATGAGGAAGTCGCCAGGCCAAAGCAAAGGAGCTGTTGAGGTGCAGTCATTACCAAGAAGGAAATCAGGAGGTGTTCAAGGGAGGAAGATGGAGACTCAGAAGCTATCAAAGAAGAGCTGGGCAGCCATTATTCAGGTGGAGGGTCGTGAGGTCAGATGAATATGCTGGGAATGAACTGGAATTTTGGAAGGAAAGTTGTGGGGGCTGCGTAATCTGGAGGTGGAGCAAGGATATCATCTGCCCACTGCAAGCCTTGGTGTAAGAAGTGGAAGGTGTCCCATGTGAGAGAAGGATGGACATGAAAGATTTGGCTGGTGTTGGGGCAAGGAGAAAGGGTGGGGAGATGGGCTCTCATGTTGACCCTTTGGGCATGAGGACTGGGTTCTTGCAGTAGTGAATGGAACCTGGTCCTACTGGTCCAAGCTTGTTTGGGAGAAAGTGGGTCAGTAACTTTTGGTGGCATCCTTCTTGGAATTGCTTTCTTGGATGGTTTATTGGGGTGAGGTAGGTGGTGAAGCAGAGGAGATGGGAAGCGACTGGGGGTCTTCTGGGATTGTGAAGAGCTTGGTGATCCACCCTGCAGTGGCCATGGTGCTCTCTCTTGAGCTCCCCCGATTCAGTGGATCCCGAAAGTCATGAAGGAGCTTGGCTAGTACCTCCATGTGCTTATGGATAACTGAGTGTGTTCTGTTGAGAAGTCCAAGGTACCTGTTCAGAAACCCTCGGGTTCACATACACGCGGAGAACTCCTGTGACAAGTTCACATTGTGAAGGACCACAGTGGCCTCCCTCTTCTCATTTCTAATATGCTGCCCCTGATGACTTAGGAACACAATTTCAACTCCAGGGCAGGGGGCTGTGTTGGCACCCCTCCAGAAGAGGTGAGTGGATGACCACCCCCCTCCCCAAACTCCCATGTGTACATCAGCCATCTCACTAACACTTTCCAATCTGCCCACAGGACAGCTGTTGGAGGCCACGCCCCTCAGAGAAGTGGAAGGGGACCCCTTGTCTGTCTGGCCTCTGCTTTTCTGTGGTACTTGAAGAGAAGTTGTTCGTGGTGGATTCGCTTTACTTATGACGAATCATTCACGGACAACACTTTTTTCAGTACCAAATGCTACCTCTAAGGACTTCCTGGACACAGTGGAACTTCAGGAAGACATCTTCATGTTGTCAACCATGTGGAGAAGATAGCGGATGCTTGACCAGGGACACCATGCTTGACCGTCTGTAAGTCATCTGGTCCACTAGCCCGAACCTCCGATCCATCTGTAGGAAGCTTACCCCTGGGCCATGCCAACTCAGGGGAAATGGCTCTGGTTCTGTCAACAGAGTCACCCTCCACGACTTTGAAGAGAGGCTGCCGAGGCCCAAAACCAACTTCCCGAAGAGATGCTGGTGTCAGCACTATCCAGGGTGTGTGACCAGAGGGGCAAGCACTCTGTTCACCCTGTGGGTCACCTATTCACCAACCCTCAGCACCCACCCCACCCACCCAGGAAGACTTTGTGGAGGTCCTTTCCACTTGGGGCAAGCGGCAATGGACTTGTGACAATGGCTGCTTGGTGGACCTGGACAGCCGTGGTCGGGAGGGTGTGTTCACTTAAAATGTGTTGAATCATCCGTGGTAACCACTTTATCACTGTCACTATCGCAGCATCCTTGAAGCGCTCCTGGGACGTGACATTGCCTTCTGATGAGGGACCTGAAGCGAGCAGGCCAGCTCCTCTCCATGGTGTGTGACTGTTCACAGAGCACGTGCTTTATTTATTAGGTGTGGCACCCAGTCCTCTAACCCTCACGTCTTGTGTCTTCACAGGAGTTGGCCATGGTTCATATTAAGAGCCAAAGGGCTACCATGACATGCTGACTTTATGGCAGCTGTCAAACGGTGCCCCTGTTGGCGAAACAGATGAACTGCACCCACCTGCTTAGGGTAAGTGCGTCTCGGGTGAGCATGCGATTAACTGTGGTAGTATGTCACTCGGCCCACTACCCAATATTGTCCCACCCCTTTTTTACAGGGCTCCGGGGAGGGCAGCGCCTCTGCACGAGGGACGATGGATTGCTCGCCAGCATTCACTTATGGTACTTGGAGAGAGGCTGGCCGTGATGAATTCGATTCATCAAAGCGAGTCATACACGGCTCTCCTCTCTTTTAGTATCAAATTCTGCCTCGGAGGGCTGCCTGAGCTAATGTTGAATGCGAGGTATGTGCCCTGCTGGCTGGCTGAGCAAGTGCTTTCCTGAGGATGCACGCTACTGACGCACTAACCCAGTGTCTGCGCTGACCCTAAGGCAACTTCCTGGGGCACGACCAACTTTAGGACAAGCTAGAGAGGTTGTGGGGATGCCCTAAACTTTTAAAGAAATTAACATTGAAATGCATATGGCTAACTTTTTTTGCTATCAAATACAACCTTGAAGGGGCATGTGGAAGCATCTTTTTTTTTTTTTTTTTTTTTTTAGTAAGCTCTTAGGATATAGGAGAGAACAGGAGTAGGACCCGCATGACCCCTGGTTTACTAGCCTGCTGCCCCTCACCCTCCAGGGAACTCCTGGGGTGATCCCAGGTTTACCAAGGAGGCAGTGCAAACTTGTGGTCTTTCAAGAGCTCATTGCTTCATTGAAAATGACTCATCAGTGGCTGACTTCTTTGCATTACTGAGTATTGCTTGCATGCCAGCCAAGTACAGGAAGTAGCATTCCTGTCCACACTAATCCTGGGTTGATGAACCAGGGGTTTGCCTGAGAGCATGGGTTTGATTTACCCATTGGTCCACTCATCCTCAGTGTCCCATCCACCCTCAGAGGCTACTCCCAAACTGCCCAACTTCCCGGATGCAGGGATGCTGTGAGCAGTAACACCTCATGGTACTCGGAGGGAGGTTGTCCGTGATGAGTTCGCATTATTTAGTGATGCCCAATACACGGTCGATCTCTTTTTGGTACCACATCTCACCAGATATCGTCTAGGAACTGATCCCAATTTTAGGGAAGCCACACTCATGTTGGTTCCATGCCAGTGTACTTGAACTTGTGCTTGGCCCTGGAACTAATGGGTAGGTGTCACTAGAGCCCCTTATCCTCATTCAGTCTTTTTATGGAAGACATTGCCCATTTGGGGGAAGAAGCATAGGACCTAGGTTTAAGACCTAGGGAAGTAAGGGTGTCCATGATGATTCTGGCATTTTTTTAAAGAAAAACAATAGATAATCCTCTCCCCTTTCAGTATTAAATCTTGTCATGGAGGGAGGACTTCTTAGAGATGTTAGCAGAGTCAGGGAAGGGGCATGGTTTCACCAATTTTTCTGGATAAAGTGAATGAACAGACTCACATCTGTCGACTTGGAAGCCATACCAAATTTGAGGATGGAGGTCAGTTCTATTTCAATATCTTGTTTTTGTTTTGTTTGGTTTTTCAAAAAGAATAATTATTATACCTTATTATCATACTAGAAAAATGGGACATGCTTATAATAAAAATTCATGCAATGTGGGAAAATGTAAATAAAAAGGAAGAAAATTTCCCAATTCTTTGGGCACCCAGAAATAACCATCAGGGTCATGGAAATTTCAAATACCTGTCTGACCATATATGCAAATAGAAAGTTGGATAGATAACTAGAAAGAAAATATTTTATGAATATTAGATCACACTGTACCTGATACTTTTATTAAAAATGTTAACTATAATTTTACTTGAATTTAACATAAAGATAATCTGAAGGAGATTGGGAGAATTGATAAATGTTCTACTCTACCATAAGAAATCTTAAATCCTAAAAGATCCCTATAAAACTAAGAAAAATTATTGTGTAAAATATTCAGTGATTGGGATCCTTATGTTTTTTTGAACTGTTCAAATTTCACTGCTGGCTCAGAAATGTAAGGATATCAGCACTCTTACACTTTGCCCCACCTCCTGCTTGATTTTTACTCATACAATTTAATTTTTCCATGATAAATATTTGCATTTTGTTCTTTAACCACAATTCTTGCAGGTGTTTTATCATAGTTCTATATTTAAATGAAATTATTACTAACCACCAGTTTTCTTTCCTTAAATTAAGCCTTCTCTGTTCCTGAGTTTTTAGTTATCTCTCAGGGGCATGGATATTACCATTGTTTGTTCTACAATGGCTAATGGACACTTCCTCTTAGTCCTTGTACATTTGAGAATATCTGTCTCTTGCTTTTGCCACACAGGGGACAATTTAGCTGGGTATAAAATTCTCAGCTTGCTTTATTTTTCTGCTTAGACTTGTTCAGATACTGCTCCACTGTCTTCTGCATTTGGTATTTCACCAGCTCTTTTGATGTGGCTTCTCCACATAGTTCTTACTTATCTGGACTGTATTATCTGGTGGATCTTTATATTCTTTGTTTCAAACACTTTGGGGCACTATTTTCTGTGAGATCTTTATTCACTGAAGATGTCTGACCCTTGCTTGGATACCTTTACTCATCTGCCTAATTTTTTTCCACACTATTCTATTCAACCCTATGATTTCTCGTTCTTTTTCATTATTTTAGTCACTTTAAAGATACTTATGATATAAAGTCTCTCAGCTTTGGGGTACAAGTCTTTCTCTTTTTGTCTTTTGACTCAAGATAGTGCTTTTCTCCATGGGGTTTGTAACTTCTCAATGTGGGTTATCAGGGGGATTAAGGTGTTTTATTTTGTTCCCTGTGCAAAAGAACTGTGACATATGGTTGTACATTGGATTCTCTCTGGCACCCACGGCTTTGACCAGTTGGGACCAGTTTTCTTACTCATTGGTTGACTTGAGGATTCCCATACCTTCTGGCTGTTATAAAGCCTCACCCCATCTTTCTCTTGTAGCTTTGTTTCTCCCTGGAGAACTCATTCTACCCAAAGCTTAGGTAGAAACAAACTTTCTTGTCATTTTTCTGGGCCTGTATAGTTTTCTGCCTCCCCTTTCTGTTCTAGGTGCCCACCTCTTGGGTCCAAGGTCACATCTTTGGATCCTTGGACATTGTGACTACAGACCCTTCGAGCCTCTAGGTGGCAGGTTGTATACTTGTCACTCTGAATTAAATTCTTTCTTTATTAGCCAGCTGAGGGTTTTCCTTTCTTTCATTCCTTTCAGCTGTGCTCTTATTTTACCAGTCGACTTCGGCTTTTATCCATCATATCGCCGTGTTTGTGGAGGAGAAAGTCCTCTCTTAGCTCTTCACCAGGATCTGACTCAGTCACTAATTTTTATTTATCAGTTTTTCTGAATCATATTAGTTCGTCATTCCTTTGTTGCAAGGATGTCTTCTTCTATTATTTCTATGAGTACTTTTCTATTTACATGCTGGTCTTTTCTTGAGTTAAATAATGTATTATTTCATTACACCCTGGAAGAGGAAAGAATCTGTGATCTGGCCCCACACTGCCATCTTTATCTGGAAGCCTCTCTGTTATCATTTGCAATCTGCATCTGTCTATTTAAAATGAATCGTATCCAGATGGCCCGCCCCCCAGGATCATCTTCCACCTTGGCAGGATCCTCTTTGCAGTGGCAACTTCTGGGATGGAAACGGAGTCGGTACCATTTGCTAGGTATGTGAATTTACCTTTAGGAATGGAGGATTTTCTTTTTGACCATACGTATACTGGACTATTAACCCCAAGTACGCAATTTATTTTTAGGGCGATGTCTTGGAAGTTATGCACACCTTTGGAGATGAGTCCACCATTCCCAGGTCAGTACCACACCATGGGATGATAATGTTTGCATTCAATGTCATCATTGTCATTATGGTTAGGATTGCCAAGCCAGCCTCTTTGGAATGAACGCTACCTTTGGAGGGTTTCTTGGACACACGTCTTGTGTGAGGAAAGGATCACTGCTGTCAGCTGTGATCTGATGGGAAAGGGAGAAATGTTCCCTCCTATGATCAGAATAATGTATTCGTATGCACTTGACCTCTCTACCTTAAAACCCCCTGGGAGTGCTTCTTAGATACCCTGCCAAGCACAGCACAGATGTTGATGTCTGGGCTGCTGCAGGGCCTGGGATGGGTCAATTGAACACAACCATCTCTTAGTCCACTAACCCTCAGTGTTCACTCCCTCCCCAGCAGGACTTCCTGGAGGAGCCCAGCTTTGGAGAAGAGGCATTGGCACCTGGTCGCCGCTAATTGGCAGTGTGCGAAGATGGGTTATCTGTGTTGCCTTCATTTTATTTGTCATAAATCCTCCATGGGTCACCTACTTTTTAGTACCAAATCCTGCCTGGGAGGCTTCCTGGGGCGGAGTCCCACTGGAGGGCGGGACCTTGGTGTGGGCTTCTCTCTGGGGTAGGCAGAGGGACCGTTGACCACCGGCCGCCGACTGCAGAGCATGCACTTCCCAGATGCTCTCTGCCCCCTCCGTGGGAAGATTCCTGGACATGGAGCCAACCTGGGGGAAGAAGAGGCGCTTCGCTCACCAGAGTGACTTGGTGGTCCTTGAGGAGAGGTCTTCCATGATGCATTCACTGTATTCGTAGCTGAATCATACATGGTAGACCTGTTTTCAAGTATCAGATCTGGCCCCGACGTATCCCAGAGACGCCAACTTCAGGAACTAGCGTTCGGTTTCCGCATGTGAATGCATGGTCAAGCTGAGCGTGTGCATGTCCTCCATGGATGTCCCCTGAGCCCCCTCAGCTGTGTGTGGTCCACTGCTAGGGTGCCAGTCTCCTCAAAGAGATGGGAGTCTCACTGTAGAACCACTTCATGATTGACAAGAGGGCATCCTGCCTCCGTGTGTGTGGGTGTGTGTGTGGCATGCGATTCTCTGCACACCTTGGTTGCAGTGTGTTGCTCCCTAAATGGCTTCCTGGATGGGACTCATTTCGAAGGACCCTGGGTGGCACTCGGTGGGGACTTAACAAAAAGGGGGTGGGCCACAGAGCTTGTGTTTGACCGCCGGCGCGTTACCAGCATCCTTCCTCGGGCCTATTGCCGGGGCTACCTCGAAGCCTGCACGTCTGGTACTTGAATGGAGGTTGTCCATGGTGTGTTCATTTTATTCATGATGAGTATTACATGGCCAATCTCCTTTCAGTACTAAATTCTTCTCGGGAAAACTTCAGGAGCGTTTCCGCCGGCGCCTGCCCAGGGTAAGGAAGCGGCCGTTTCACCCGCGATGAGTGCTGTACGTGGAACTTGTGTCCCTGGCCCGAAGGCCTCACTGTTTGGGTGAGACCGCGGTTTTCAGGTCATGGTTGCCCTCCCTTCCTTGGAGCCTCACGCGTGAACAGAGTGTATTCGGTAACCTCGTTTTAGGGGGAGATCGTCTGGGAAATTGTCTCTCTGGCCAGCCAACAGCCTGATCAGCGAGATTTATGCAACATGTTACTGCCCCCCAGCTGCCCCCCCCCCAGTGTCCTCCTCCTCAGGGTGACCTCAGGGACTCAAAGCTAATGCCAAGGAGGTGGCGGGGAGGGCTCCCGGGCAGTGAGAAGCAAAGGTGTTTGAATACAGGGTCCATGGCGCCTAGTGTGCTCACCCACGCTGACCTTTGGTCCTTGAGCAGAGGTTGCCCTTGGTGAATTCACTTGCTTTATTAATTATTGTTTGAGTATCAAATCCTTCTGGGTTGGCTTCCAGAACCCTGCCCTCCTCGTCCCGAGAACATGACCGGGCGGTGTAGACATGGGTGTAGACGTGGGTGTCGGCCTCTCCAGTGGACAGGAGCGGAGGTGATCAGAGAACGCACGTGTGATTCCTGATGTGGTCGCCTGGGCACGTGAGGATGGTGAGCCTGCTTCACTTATGACTTGGAACCCTCTTTGCGTCTCCGTTTTGACCATTGATCCCAAAGACGTTCTGCCTCCACCGCTTTTTCTCGGGAGGTATTTTGACCTTGTGGTAAAGAGTTTGCCCTCAACCATTTTAAAGACTGCAGCTTCTCAGTTCTGTTTCTCTCCTCTCCACCTCCCCCACCCTCTCAACGCCCCCTGTGTTCCCTCCGTCTGTCTCTGTGATTTGTCTCCTCATGCCTCTCCTTGATTCTCTCTCTCTCTCTCTCTCTGGCTTTCTCTCCCTCTGCCAAACAGCATTCTCAATTTTCTCATGGGTTATGAAATGAATAGACGCTATCAGTAGTTTGTCCCATTTGTATCAAATTATAGTGATAAAAATAATCAACACAAAATAAAACTAAAAACAAATGAAATGGCACCAAGTAAAACATGTTCAATTGACTACAAATTGGCAGAAGAATCCAATTTTCTTGACAACATGTCAGCCGCACATTTGACCTGGGGAAATGGGACGCGGTAGACATGGCGGCTGTGGGAGGAAATTGACGCTGGCGGGAGCTCTGGCCGGTGCTGTTTGATGTAGACAAAAGTACATGGAGGAACCAGATCTGCATTCAGATTTTTAAATGGGAAAGAATTGATCCTAATGAAAATGATTTGGGGAAAATAACAAGGGAAATAAAAGAAATGAAAACAGCTCAGCAGCACAGCCAGGGAAACGAAACAGGGAATTGGATTAGTTTAATGGAATTCACTCTGAAAAACACATTTTTATGAAAATCAGTGTTGGCATAAATCTCATTAAGACAGTTAAATGCATAGGTGTTGGGCGAGGAGCAGACGGTCAGTAGACACTTGGAGTCAGAGCACAGTGTCCTTTATGCCGCTGACCTTTTCCTTCTGTCCCAGGTCTTCCCAGAGCACCTCCCGGACAGACGTGCTGACTTCAGAGTGACACCCGGTGAAGTGGGGTGCGTGTTGAAGCAAGCACGCGCCATCTTGGTCTGCTCCCTCTATCCCTTGTGGGATTTGGGGTGACATGCTGACTCCGGAGCGGGGCAGAAATGCCTTGGTCAGTGGGGTCCTGGCCTGAAGGGCACGGTCTCTCATTCTGCGTTGAGCACACTGGAAGCTGGGCATCCCCAGGCGTCTCCACCAGTGTTGGCACCTTACATGGGTCATGCCAACCCCAGGAACCTATTCTTCATTGGTGCTGATTGTCACTTGTCATAGAGGCCGAGCCTTGTTGGGGGCAGGGGCCTCCTGGAGGGGTGCTTCTGGGTTCAAAGCCACTGCCTGGGATGAGGGAAGTGCTTGTCCTTGCCTGGCACGAACATTGCACGTGGGTCTCTTTGCAGATCAGTCCCGCTTTGGAGAACTTGCAGAGCCCTGCCGCCCCAGGAGGTGGCCAGCAGGTCGAGCCCTCCCCAGAACAGGTGCATGGGCGCAGCCCCCGGACACGCCGGAGTGTTGATGACCTGTGTGGCCTGGTCCATGAGCCACCGGAGACCGTGCCAGCTCGGGGACCATCTCCGCGCAGGTCAGTGTCCGCGCTTCCTGCAGGGCAGCTGTCCACAGTGTTCCTTCTTAGGTGGGGCCTCCGGCTGCGGTCGCAGCGAGCCCTGGAGGGCTTGCTGAACTGTCAGTCACACCACAGCTCGCAGCAGGGGTGGTGGGCACAGAATGCAGACCCTGCTTGTGGCCACGTCCTCTGCCCCTGAGCCTGTGGCCAGGCCCTTATTTGCTGCCCTTTCTGGCTGTGACACTGGCTCTGGGAACGCTGGGGTTCTGATGTCGAGGCTGCTTTGCCTTTTTTTGAAGAGAGGTCACCTGCCCTCTTGCCTTCCCCTTCCTCTCCCCCCCGCTTGCTCTTGCTGTTTCCCCTGCTTCGTTTAGGAAGCTGACCAAAGGGTCAGCCATCTCCTGTGTGTGTGAAATCCCCTTATGGCCTCTCCGTGGTGGCGACACCTATGCGGGGCTAGCAGTGTGTTGGTGGGACCACAGTGAGCACAGCTTCAGGCATTAGCATCACGCACAGACCCCGCTGAGCTCTTTCCAAAGGCCGTACCTTCCCGAGGGAGGCTCTGAGCCAGTGGGGGGCCCTGGAGTCACCCCGCTCTGGGATCTCAGAGGGAGAAGCTGGGCACAAGCAAAGTTTCCTCTGTGTCGACTGTGCTCAGGGTCTGATCCACTGAGATGGCCCCTGGGGAGGAATGCTGGGCAGAAGGGCACGTGGGGCGTCTGTGAATCCACAGGATTCCTCTGGGGCACCCCCTTCTGGAGAGGATCCCACCTGGACCTCCCGATGAACTTCTGGGAAGGGTCTCTAGATGCGGCTTATTCCGGGGACAGGGTGGCTTTGGCCCGCGGGGAGCGGGGGTCCCTGTAGACGGGGAAGTCCGATGCGCAGTGCTGCAGGGCCCTCGGGGAGGGTCTTCTAGAAGCACAGCCGTCTGGAAGCATCCGCCTTGAGCATCTGAGCGTCCATGGTACTCGGGGAGAGGTTACCCGAGCAACTTTGCATCCAGACGACGAATGTTGCTCGGTGAACCCCTTTTCGGTATCAAATTGCACCAGAGAGGCGGTCGGGGAGGCCGCGGCACCTCAGGGAAGAACGTCGGTATCGGCGCCGCTCTGGGGTACAGGATGGGTGGTCGACCAGTTGGAAAGTAATTGTTTCTAATGTACTTCACCTGGTCCACTAGCCGTCCGTATCCACTGCCGCCTGCGGCCCAGCCGGGCGCGGCCGCCGCCCCGCACTCAGCACCTCTGCTGGTACCTGAAGGGAGATCGACCGTGTTATATTCGCTTTCTTGACTTCGAATAATACATGGTTGATCTTTTCTCAGTATCAAATCGCACCTCGGAGGACCTCTTGGAGATGGAGCCCTGTGGGGGTAGGAGTGGGGTGGGCCTTCCGTGCCACTGCCCCGAGGGCGGGAGGGAGACCTGGTCCCGGGCTGGGTGGGGCGGGGTGCGCTGCCTGCCCCGTGTCCTCTCACCTGTGGTGTCTGATTCACCCTCAGGGCGGCTCCCAGAGGCGACCGGCGGTGCTGCGGCGGCCACGTCTCTGAATCGGCGTCATCACTCTGGGTACTTGAGGAGAGGTTGTCTGTGATGAGTTCGCTTTATTAATGACGAATATAACACAGATGGCCTATTTTCAGTACCACCTACTCGCGTGCAGGGCCACGCCCGAGGCTGGCCTCCTGCCGGGTACGTGACTGCATGGGCTCCACGTGTGACTTCTCCCATCTGTGCTGACATGTCTCACCGAATCCACCCTGGGAGAGCTACCTGGGGGCTCCCGGACCTTGGGGAGCAGGCGGGAGGGGTGCACCGGGGAGTCCGGGCATACAGCATTTGCTTCATATGTGAGGAATGATGCATGTTCAGTCCGTTCCCATGAAAGTGCCACTAGTCAGAGGGCTCCTCGGAGGGCCCTCCATTGGAGCGGGCATCTGCCCCTCTGTAGGGTGTCCCTCCGCAGGGTTCATGTGCATGGCCTGCACCTCTCATCCCTATGCTTTGGAGGCCCCCGGGCGGGCTAACCCCTCGGGGAAGAGTGGGGGGCTGCTTGCTGTGTGTGTCAATCCTGTGGTAGCTGAGGAGAGGTCGCCGTGAGCGTTCGCATGCTTCATGACGCACAATACACGGTCGACCTCTCTTTAGTGTCCATCCCGCCTCGCATGCCTCCTGCATGACCACTGGCCCAGGAGGGCCCAGCATGTGCTCCCATGGGACTGGGCCATCCCGTGGCACCAGGCGGGCGGGTGGCGGGTGGCGGGGCTGCTGCACGAGGAAGAAGCCTCCGTCGGGAGTGCTGCTGCGCCGTGGTGCCTGACAGAGGTTGCCTGTGAGGTGTTCACTTTCTATACGATGAATATTATACAGTCAACCTCTTTCCGGTATCGAATCCCGCCGGGGACGACCTTCCCTTCGGGTGCTGACCCCAGGCGACGGAAGCCTCTGCATCGGGGTCCCAAGGCCCTCGCCTCGGACCTGGGCCACCTGGTCTATTGATTTTCCAGCTCCATCCTGTACGGGGGGGCTTCTGAGAGCACCACGGAGCCGTCTCCCTGGTTCCAGAGCCCCTGGCTGCAGACATGGGTGCTCCAGGGGGTCCCCTGCGCTGGGCAGCCCCACCCTCCCCCGACCCTGCCCTGCCTAGACCACATCAAGGTCACCTCGTGGTAGAGAAGAGGGTTCTGGAAAGGTGAACCGCCAGAGCCCCTCCTAAGGAGGAGGAAGGCCATTTGGCATTTGTTCCTGGTCGCCCGGGTCCCAGGCAGCCCTTTCTGGGGAGGGTGGGCTGAGGCCCCATGGGAAGTCTCAGCTCTGGGCTTGCCTTTCCTCTGGGGCTTTCTCCTCGGCCCGGGCTCCCTCTGTGCCCATGCTCGGCACTGCCTCTTTTTTCTCTATATATTTTATTGATTTATTACAGAGAGGAAGGGAGAGGGAGAGAGAGGTAGAAACATCGATGAGAGAGAAACATTGATCAGCTGCCTCCTGCACTTCCCCTACTGGGGATGTGCCCGCAACCAAGGTACATGCCCTTGACCGGAATCGAACCTGGAACCCTCTATCCACTGAGCCAAACCGGTTAGGGCTCGGCACTGCCTCTTATCCCCCCCACCGGGGGCTGCCCCTTTCTAGAGCTGGGGTTCTGGACTCTGGAGGGGATGAAACGTCCTCTGCTCAGCAAGCTGTCCCTGACCACCCAACCTCGCCCTCCCCCTCCCCGGTCGCCCATTACCGTATTGTCCCTAGCTTACTGCCACCCCAGATTACCAGGTGCTAATGTCTACTCCCCCCCACCTCCCCTTCCCCAGACTGTAAGGTTTCTCAGGTCTCAGGGCAGGAAGTTGTCCTGCTCCCTGCTGTGTCCCCTGCCTTGGGGCCCAGGCCAGGCCCAGGGTAGAGCAACGGTGAGTGGTTGCTGCCTGACTAAGGAACTCCGGAACTCTATCAGGTGCACCCCTGGGAAAGTGCCCGTGCAGAGGAGGCAGAGGAGGCCTGAAGGTGTGGTGAGCAGCACATGAATATGCTAATTCGCTCTTAGAAACTTTCCTCATTTGTTCAAAGCTGTTCAGTTTCCCCTCTTTCTGCCCCTCTCAGGATGTCATTTGAGAGCCTGAGGTCGGCTGCCACAGGGACCAGTCAGGCGGGCCTGGGCTTCCTGTCCACTATCCAGGGGATCCCCAAGGGCGGGGTGAGTTCCAGTCTAACCCAGCAGACACCAGTGGAGCCCCCAGCATCCCAGCCACTCCTCCAGCGTGCGGAGCCGGTACTCGGGGAGCTCCATTGGCAACAGGCAGCGGCCCGGTGTCAGAGCTAATATTTTATGCATGGCACTGACTAAATGGGGACATTTGGAGACGAAAATTGCTGTTAATGCATCCACACATCTTTGGAATAGATTAAATGTGTGTTTGGGGGGTGGGAGGCAACATCAGCCTTATTTAATGGCTCCAATGTAACCATCCCCACGCCACAGCAATAAAAAGCGCGATGCCCCCCGGGTCTCCCAGGCCACCACCCAGGCGGAGCGTTGGGTCCATCAGCCCCCACCTGGGAGTTATTCATGAGACAGATGTCAGCCCAGGGGACCAGGCACTCGGCAGTGTGCATGTCCCAAACTTATTTTAAACCCAAAGAGGGTGACCCCATACTGCTCGGCGCAGAATTTCATTAAAAGCCAAATTACTGGTTTATCTACTGTTGGAGGATGAAAGAAAATAAACAAAGGGCCTCTCTCATCTGCCGGCCTAATGGAAATGTCTCCTCACAGTGGCAGGGATGGAGGTGACTGGGGCCACCTCTGGGGCACCACACAGGTCCGGCCTCGGGTCCACACGCCTCTGGCAAATAGGCATTTTCCTTCCTTGTAAAAACCAGGGCGACTTAGCACCCAGGGCTAAGGTCAGCAAGTGGGATTGGGTACCTGAATTTTCACTGCTACCCTGCCATAGAGCCTCTGGAAGCCAGGGCTTTGACTGTCGTGCCAGCTCATAGTAGGTGCTCAGCTAATACCTGGCTCAAAGCTGGCCACAGACACCAGCACAAAGTAGGTGTTCAACATGTGAGGGTGTATTGAATAGGATCTCTTTATCACCAGGAGGCCCTGGGAGGACGTTTGTGGAATGAATAAATAAAAGTGTGCTCTTGGAGGGAATAAAGAAGCAGAGAAATGAAGAAGAATTCAGGGAAGATGGACATAAATCTCCACCAAGCACCGCCAAGGCTCTGCAGTCCAGGAAAGACCCTGCAGAGGGAGAGGTGCCATTTGTCACCGGTGGACAGGCTTGAGGGCCGGGAAGTAAGGGCGTGATGGAGGCTCGTTCATCATTTTCTCATTATCCAGCGATGTGGAAGGGGCCCGCATGCGAAGCCGTACCACCCATCACGGAGACAGTGCAGGGCTGGTGGGGGTGGGAGGGAGGACCCTGGGGAAGGGCAGGCCAACTGGCTGAGATGGCAGGTCCATCCTGAGGCCCTGGTGTGAGAAGCAGAGAGGACAGGAGCCCCACAGGGCCCCATGACCAACCCAGGCAGGACTTTGGTGCCATTGTGGCTGCAGGACCCACATGGGACCTGCATTCTCCTGGCATGATCCCGAGGCAATGGGACATGTGAAAGCCCACCTCCTGTCCTCGTTTGTTGTTTTCATACCTATCCCCATGCCTTTGTTCAAGCTGCACCCCTGCCCGGACTGCCCCTCCCTCGTCATCCTCCCAGACTGCCCCAGTGCCGCCTCCTACAGGAAGCCTTCCTGATCCACCCCAATACACACCAACAGCCTCAATCTGCAGTCAGATATCAGCCCTATGACCCTGTGATCAGCACAGCAGGTGTCTATCCCCCTGCTAGCCTCCAGGCTCCTAAGGGGAGGGGCTGTTTCTGGCTCGGTCCCCTTTGGGGCCCCTGTGCCCGTACGGAAGCTAGCCCAGGGAAGGAGCCGAGCCATGCTCATCGGCCTTGTCTTCTCTTCGCAGGCATACTGGACCGGACACTTGGCAGGGACATCCCAGGGGTGGAGCCTTCGGCCGATCCCAGCCATGAGCCAAAAGCTAGACCAGACCACTCCTGCCGGGAGAAACCTGGGCTGGAAGCCCGGCCTGACCCGGATCATTCTTGCGTCGGGTAAGTGCCTGTCAGGAGGACCACTAGGCTCTTCCCCGGTGGGCCTGGAGCAGAGGGGGGGTTTGCCTGGGGCACGCAGGCTCTAGGGAGAGCCAACCCTGTTCTTAGGGCCGATGCCACCTGACCCTGGACTCCAAACAGCGTTTGTGGAGTGAATGACGGACCGAAACGGGGCCTCCTGCCCCAGCCCAGAGCTCCATGCCCACCCCACGTGGCCTTCCCTGGGGCAGGACACCACTGAGGGGGGCACGGAGCCTGGGGGTGGGAAACCGTCCAGGGTGCGGCTCTCGCCATCTGTGAGAGCTTCATTTCTCTAACACTCGAAAATAGATGTTTCTGTTATGCTCGTTGTTGGCAGGGGAGCGGCGGGGCCTGCCAAGGCCTGGGGGAGCCCGCCAGCCTGCTGAGTTTTACTGTACTAACAGTTGGGGGGGGGGGGGGGAGTGTCTCTGTTAACTTGAAATCCCCGATCAGTAAACATGCCAATTTAAAGTGTAATTAACTCAGGCCGGAAAATTTTCAGATTTGGACTGCTTTTCACAGTTGAGGTTGTTTTTCTTTTATTTATTTATCTCTTTCCGGGTGTGATGGTGTCTGTGGCAGGTTTTAGCCAGGAAAAATAGGATGGGGTGGGGTCTGAGAGGGGCGGGCAGGGGTGGTGGAAGAGGAAACAGAGGAAGGGAAGGAAGGAAAAGAGGGGAGGTCTGCCTGAGACCCCGAGGGCCCGGTGTCTCCATCGACTTTCTGTCCAGGATGGTGGGTGCCCGGTGAGGAAACGGAGGCAGAGGGAAGTAGGGGGCTTGCCCATGTCGCTCTGACCCCTGTCAGCTGGGCCCTGGGATAAGAATGGGGGGGGGGGGGTGCTGCTGTGGGACCCTGGGAAACATGGGGTCCTCTGACACTGTCCTGTCTTGCCTCCCTCCCAGGGCCCTGCTTGCTCTGAGCCATCTCCTCCGTCTCCTGCTCCATTGGACTCCACAATGGCCCCCCGCGCCTGGACATGGCTGAGGGCCCGGGCCCCAGGGACAACACAGCTGCCAGACCAGCGCCCTCTCCTGCCTCTCCTGCCTGACCCGGGAAGACAGAGCCCCCACAGCCACCGCTTAAAGGACTGACTGAACACCAGGGGCCGACCGTCCCTCTGTGTGGGACAGGCGGGACTTCTCTGTGGACTGGGGAGGACTGTGGGCCTGCGGAGGACCCAGGGCGCCGAGAGGCGTCCTGTGTGACAAACTCCAATGGAAGAGCCGGCGACCCCTCCCACCGGGGAGGACAGAGGGGTCCTGCTCTCTCTGCCTTTTCAGCCCCTCGGATTGTTGTCAGCCTATTTGAATAATAAATCCACACGATAAAAGAACGCAATCTCTTGGTGTGTCTCTATGTTCAGAGATGGCTGTAAGTGGGAGATTTAAAGACAAAGGTCCCAGGCCTTCCGGAGGGACTCTCTCCCTGGCCGTGGCCGGAGGGGATCTTTGCAGGGAGCATCTTCCAAAGACCGGGGCTCCCTGCGGCGCCCCCCTGCCTGTGAGCCCCCATTTCCAGGTGGAAGCCAGGGCCATAAAAAGACAAACTTCCTGGCGGTCTGAAGTCTGAGATGACTCCCCCAGCCGCTGGCGTCACTCCTCCCACCGGGGCCGAGGCTAGGGCCCAGGGTCAGCGCCGGTGCCCACGCCTGGCTCTGCCAGCCTCCGCCTGGTCACGACGCAGCCGCTTGACGCAGCCGGCTGACTCAGAGGGCCCCAAGCGAGAGCCTCGTAAATTACATAATTACCTATGAAACCTGCCACCAGCGCAGCGGAAGGACGCGCTCGCCTGGCCGCGGTGACTCACTGTTTTCCCCAGAGCTGCCCACCCCCCTGCGCTCGCCCCCGCCTGGGTCTGGGCCGGCTGGTGGGGGGTGCGGGGGGCGCAGCTCCACTGCCCCCCAGCTCTGCAGCAAATGCAAAGGCAGGCAGGCACGCAGCCACCATCTTGCTGAGGGCTCTGGGTGGGGGCACCTTCCCCAACCTCCTCTGCAGCCCCCCATGGTCCTCACATGGACTGTCCCCATCGGGCAGGGCAGGAAGCTGAGGCCCAGAGACACCCTCCTTGGTCCCGTCCATCCATGGGATCATGGCCCCCATCACAGACCCTCGGGTGAGTCCAGCTGCTGGGCTGACCCTCAAACCTCCGGCCACTCCCCACGCAGCGCCGCCTCTTCTCCAGGGCCCCCTGGTTGAGCCAACTCTACCTTTGGAAAAACCCGTGAAAGTGACCGAGTCTGGGACGGGGCATGAGGTGCCTTTCCAACCCAAGCTGGCGTGCATGCCAGGCAGGGGTGGGGGGGTGGGGGGGGTGGGGAGGGGATGCTGTCGGAATGCTTTGGTAAAAATATAAAACCTAGTAGGATGGGGTCTGCATGTGTGGGCACCGGATGAGGTCTTGGGTTCCAATCCAGCCTTTGTCACTCACTGGCACCGAGCCTCGGTTTCCTCACCCACAAACGGACACACTCCCACCCACTTGGTGGTGGGGGGGAGCAAAGTGAACTGGGTTGGTGCTCATTAAACTGGGGGCTCCCTCATGATGGTCCATGGACGGGAAGGGTCTCCACAGATCCTGAAGTCATAGCGCATCTGCCACCTGACTCACCCTGGCCCCGGGACCACCCCTCCCTGCTAGCCCCAGCGTCCCGGGGCTGTGCCCTCCCTGTCTGCTCCCTCACTTCTGAAGGCACCCCAAAACACAACCAGGAGGAACAGAGCCCATGATGCTCAGAGCTGTATCCAGATCCCAAGCAAAGCTCTGTAGGTCATCACAGAGGGTGCTGAGGGTCCCTTGACCTGGGTGGGCCTTCTGGGAGTTCTGCGCCCCCATCCCCTCCTTGGCTCCAAGTCTGGGGAGAAAGCTGCACGTGTGAGTCGTTCTGTTAGGGTGGGGTCTGTGGCTTGCTCAAGTCACCTCTTGTGGGGGTTGTAGGGATGTGGACAGGGCGGTCCCCAAGGCCCAGCCACCTTCCCAGGCCCACAAGCCATCTTGGCTCACCCCAAAGCCCATCACCCATTCTCACTCCCAAAACGTGTGCTGAGGGGCTGGATTAGGGGGTAGGGGTGGGGGGAGGAAGGGCAGGTCCTTTTCCTACCAGTGCCCCATCCTGTCCCTCCTCCCTTCTCACAGTCCCCCTGGAGCTAGCCCACCTTCTAATATTAACACAGCAGCCAACCTCTCTGACTCTGCGCCTACTGTGTGCCAGGCAGGAGCTGGGAGCTGCTTCAGACCAACGAGAGAGGGTCCTGGTGAACAGCACAGATCTGGACACACTGTCAGGATCCTGGCTCCGAGTTAGCCCTGGGGAGTCACTTGCCTGCACTGGAACTCAGTGTTCTCATCTGTAAAATGGGCGTGATTGAATCAGTGAGGGTGACACTGAAGTCCCAAGTCCTTTCCTATACACCAGCCTCTCCCGCACAGAGGGAGGATGATGTGAGCAGAAACCTCAGAGGGGCTGTGGGCCGTCATGGGCCCTAGGGGTTCTTGGACCCAGGAAGTGGGGCCCTGGCTGAGTCAGGTTGGGCTGCTGTTTGTCTCCTGCTGCTGTCATCTTTCATTGGGCATCTCCCTCACGGCGCTGACGTTTTCTTGCAGCCGGTCCAGGAGGAAGGGGGCTGGTGGCTGCACAGTACACTGGAGGGGTGGGGGTGGGGTGGGGGTGCCCCTGGGCTGTACTAGGCTGCCTCTTCCCGGGGCTGGGGGCAAAGAGATGGTGCAGACCCCCTTCCCACGGGGGTTACTTCATCGGTCCCTCCAATGCCCGACAGCCTTCGTCTCCAGCTTCCCTGCCTCACGTGTGCACAGTACAGCGTGGTCCTCAGAGAGCACCCCCAGCCTGCAACGGCAGCTGTGTGCCCCCCCCATCGCCCGGCTGCAGGAGACCTCGTGATGGCTGCAGCGGGATCCCTGCCAGGGGCTCACTGGCCTTCCCTAGCTCCTTGGCACTTTGTTACCTATAACAAGGCCATGGTCACGCGTGTGGATGAGAAGTCCATGCATTCAGCTGCCACCTACCTGGTGTTCTGTGTGCGCCCCGTGCTCGGGACAGAGACCCAGCCGTGCCCAGTCTCCCCCTAGCAGCCTACAAGGCCAGGAAGGACACAAAGGAGCGAGACTCCATGAGGTCCGGGTCAGATAATGGCCCCTGGGTGCCCATCCGCACGGTCGGGGGGGGAGGGGGGAAGACCCACAGGTCATCCCCTCTGCCCCCGCGATGAATGCCCGGGGCCCATGAGGATGCTCACCACAGGGCCCTCCTATGCGTTATCTCTGGAGGGGCCTGCCTGGCAGCTTCTAACACTACCTTTCCCATTTTCAGCTGAAAACAGTCAGGTCCTGGGGCCAGCAGGTACTCCAACTTGGGGTCCCCAGTGGGAAAGCAGAGGGGGAATATTAATGTAAGTGTGTGTGTGTGGGGGGGGGCACAGTGCCACCTGGCAAACCCTCCAGAAAGGAAGGTGCTGGCTGTTGTTATAAATGACCAGGGTGGCCCCTGGTCAGGCCTTGGGCGCCCCTGGAAGAGAGCCACCTTGGGGACCCAGGGAGGAGGGTTTGAGCGGGGCGGGGGGGGGGGGGTGAGGGGTGCTGGGAGAGAGCAGAGAGGTAAGCAGCTAAAAGCAGAGAGAAGGCCTGAACAGGCCTGAGTGGGCAGGGGGAGGGCCTGGCCCCGGGGTCCGGGCGCCTGGGCTTCATAATCAGGAAAAGTTGGTGCTTTTCTAAGAAGGGGCAGGTGGAGGCGGCGGCCCTCCCGCCGGCAGGGTATTCAGCGGAATTACCAGGAACGCAGCCGTTGGTTGCTAATGGGCTTGGGGAAAATGGGAGGCAATTTAGCGGCTGTTTTTCAGGCCCCGAGCTATTGAATAAATGAAGTGCGATCGGCCCAGTTGCTGACGCACCTGCCGGGCCGGCAGCAGAGGCTGCGGGGGCGGGGACCTGAGGGGGACAGCGCAGGTCTGTGGGGGTGGGGACTGCAGGGCCCGACACTGCGGGGGCGCGGAGGCGGGACAGGAAGCTGGGGGGGGGGGAGCGCTGCGGAGCTGAACTTGTCTGGCCTGGGAATGGGGATGGGGAGGACCAGTGGTGGCGTGGGGGTGTTCAGAGGTGGAGGAGGAACTCAGAGCCCACCTTGCCCAGCACAGGGGACACTGGGGCAGGGCAGAGAGGGAGAGGGACAGGGGCTGGGAGGGAAGGGGGGAGAGAGGGCTTGCAGCTCTTGACATCGTCCTAGGGCGGGGGCAGCCGCTGCGGGCCTTGCCTGCGCCATTGTCACTCACAACGGGGGGCCTGGCCCAGGCGTGGGACTTAGGAAAACGTGGGCAGCAAGCAGATTAGACTACGCAGGGGAGGGGCGGGGAGATCAAGCGGTGTGAGCCTTGGGCGCCCAGCTGAGACGGGCGCCCAGCTGAGACCCCCGCCCTCCCAGTGCAGAGCAAGAGGGCTGCGAGGGGGAGGGGAGGGGCATGTGCAGGAGCCCACACCTGCCAGACCGCAGCCTGTGTGTGGGGGGGGGGGGCAGGGATGAAACCACCCCACCCTTGTACAAGGGGGGAGACTGCCATAGTCCCCCCTCCACTGGCTCCAGGCCTGGGGCCAGGTGAGGGGTGGAAAGCCCTGGAGGGAGGGCGGAAGACCTGCCTCCCTGCTTCCTCCCAGACCCGCCCTGTGACCGGCAGAGCCTGGCCTTCACTTTCCAGATGGTAAAATGCAAAGTGGGGGTCCCTGTGGCGTCCTCACACCAAGCTCATGCAAACATGTACTGTGTTCCGCTCCTCCCCCCCCCCATCCCCCCCGCCACCGTTTCCAAAGCCCCCAAGTTGCTGGATTGGGTCCCTCTCCCACTTTCTAGAACACACAGCCAAGCCAGGGAGGAGACAGGTGCTCCCCACGGGCTTCCCCTCCAGCCTCAATGAGCTTCTCCAGAGGGTCCTTGCTTTCCCCTCCTGCCACTGCCTCCTCCTCACCCTTGCCACTCAGGGAGCCCTCCCTCCTGCCAAAGCCCCCCAAGACAGCCCCCTCCAGTGCCTACAGGAGGCCTCGGTGGGCTGTGAGTCCAGACAAATGCAAGGGGGACAGTTGTTGCAAAATTCAGACCACCCGGTCCAGGGGTCTGCAATGAACACCTCTGCAAGAGACGCTGTGGAATGACAGGGGCGGGCGGCTTGGCACAGGACCCCCTAGGGTGGAGGCGTGTCCCCCAGATCCACCAAGCCACCTACTTGCCCTAAGTTACCAAATATCTCTGGGGGACCACTCGCCCCCCACCCACCCAGCACCACCCAATTCCGGGGTCCCTGGAGAAGGTGCTTCCGAAACTTGGTTTCCACAAACTCGGAATAAAGGTGGGCAAGGGGCTGCCTGTCTCTGGGAGCCCTAGGAGACACCCTGCCTCAAGCCAGTGAAGGGGGTCCCTGTTGGTGATGGAGATCCAGAGAGGGAGGGTGGCTTCTGCCTGCCAGGCCCTCCGCAGGCGGCACTGCGTGCTCCTTTGTCTCCTCCGGCTTGCAGAGGGGGACAGCCATGTGTCCAGAGCCACACAGCTGGCAAGGCAATGCCCTCAGCCAGAGGCCTCCAGGAACACAGTCGCAGTCGACAAGTTGGCCTTGCAACGAGGAAACGCGCACGCCATGGGAAACCTGGGTGGGGGTCTCAGCCAGGGCATTAGAAAGAACATGTATGACCTGACATCTGCTGTTGGGGGGCTTGGGGAGGGACTAAGGGGTTCACTCTGGATCGGATGCTGTTCCAAAGCATCTCAGTAAGTCTTACTTTCGGCCAAGAATGGAAGAACGGAGATGCGGCTTTGGTAAGGAACCGGCTGTCACTCACTTCAGCCCAAAGAGGGGCTGTTTTGTCGTCTGTGGGTGGCGCGGGGAGCTTGTTTTTTGTCTGTGCTTCGACACAGCTACGAAATGGCCTTGTCTGGCTCCCAAGACGGCCTCAGGGGAGCCTTGTCTGAGCTCGCGGCCAGGAGATGGTTTATGTCCAGCAGGAGAGGACCACGGCAGCCGAGCGTGTGCCCCCCCCCGCCCCCGCTCTTCTCTGCCCCACCCAGGGAGTGGGAACAGTTAGGGCACGCTTACCTGCCGGCACGGTTCCAAGTATGTCTTCTTCTTCGGTTCGGATTTCTTTCTTTGTGTTCCCGGGCTTTATTGAATTATAATTGACAAATAAAATTGTATATATTAGAGGTGTCTGATGTGCTGACTTGATATACCTGTGATTGTGAAATGATTGCTGCGATCAAGTTAATGAGCGCCTCCATCACCGCACAGTGTACCTGTTCCGAGTGTGTGATGAGAATACTTAAGATCTACTCCCGGCAACTTTCAAGCACATAATACAGCCTTGTTAACCATGGTCCCCGCGCCGAAGATTAGAGCCGCACAATGTATTCATCTCAGAAGTGGTTTCTACTGTTGAACCAACATCTCCCCGTCCCCGCACCCCCAAGGCCTGGGCAGCCACCTTGCTCCTCCCTGTTTCCACGAGGTGGCTTTTTAAAAACAGTTTCCGCATAAGTGGCACCACACCGCTATTGTTTTCCTTCTTCTAAATTCTTTCGCTTGTTAGGCTGAGGTGGTCCCACTTGTTCACGTTTGCTTTCATTGCCTGTGCTGTTGGGGTCGGAGCCAAGAACCCCTGCCGTGACCAGTGTCAAGGCGCTCCTCCCCTCGGCTCTTTCCTAGGAGTTTTATGGTGTCAGGGCTTATATCCAAGTCTTGGATCCATTTTCAGTTGCTTTCTGTGAGTGGTGGACAGCAAGGGCCCAGTTTCGATCTTTGACGTGCAGAGACCCAGTTTCCCCAGCACCACGTGTTGAGGAGAACATCCTTTCCCCATCATGTGGTGTCCTTGTCAAAGGTTAGTTGATAGTCCATGCATGGGCTTGTTTCTGGACGCCCTATTCTGTGCCATCGGTTGATGTGTCTGTTTTGATGCCAGTATCATACTGTTTTGATTACTGTAGCTTTGTAATATAGTGTGAAACCAGGAAGCGTGAGGCCTCCAGCTTTGTCCTTCCCACCCCCCTCAAGATTACGTTGGCTACTTCGTGTACCTTGTGTTTTCAAACAAATATCAGAATTGTTTTTTTCTATTTCTGTGAAAAATGCCTTTGGGAGTTTGGCAGGGTTGCATGAATTTGCAGATGGCTTTGGGTAGTATGGACATTTAACATTTAATTATTCCAATCCAAGACCACAGGATATCTTTCCATTTATTTGTGTCTTCTTCAATTCCAAAGAAATCATTTTTTAAAAAAGCAAGATAAATTAAACTCATACATGGGAACCTCCAGAAGGCTCTTAGGGAATTTCTTAACAGAAACCTTGCCGGCTAGGAAAGACTGGGATGATATATTAAAAGTGCCAAAAGAAAAAAAATATGCCAACCAAGAGTACTGGGCCTGGCAAAGCCATCCTTCAGAAATGACCTTCTCAGACAAACAAAAATTGAGGGAGTTTATCACCACTATACCTTCCTTATAAGAAATTCTAAAAGCACTTTTTCAAGCTGAAATGAAAGGACTAATTAGTAATAGGAAGACATACAAGAGTATAAAACTCACTGGTAGAGGCAAGTATGCTGTCAAATTCAGAATATTTTAATACTGTAATGATGGTATATAAATTACTTAACTTTAGTGTAAGGGTTAAAAGGCAAAAGCATTAAAAATAACTATAGCTACAATAATTTATTAATGTATACAGAACATAAAAAGATGTAAGTTGTGACATCAAAAACAAAATGTGGAGGATGAATAAAAGGTCAGAGTATTTGTATGCAATGAAACTTAAGTTGTTATCAGCTAAACATAGACTGTTTTGTGAAAGCCTGTTGTTATCACAATGAAAACAACCTATAGTACATACACACACAAAAAAAAAAAATGGAAAGGAATCAAAGCATACCAATATGAAATATCATTAAATCACAAAAGAAGACAAAGGGGAAGAAAGGAACTACAAAATAGTCAGAAAATAATGAGCAAGACCGCACTAGTTAGTTCTTACTTATATATAACTAGAGGCCTGATGCACGAAGATTCATGCAAGAATGGGCCTTCCTTCCCCTGGCTGCCGGCACCGCCTTCGCTCTGGCCAGAGCCGCCTTTCTGCTCCAGCTGGGAGCCGCCTTTCACCTTCCCACGCTGCCCAGAGGCCTGGAGCAGCTGGGGTGGTGCAGAACACCTGCATTGTCTCCATGGCATCCCACTCCACCCCCGCCACTCGGCGCCTGTGTATGCAAATTAACCCGCCATCTTTGTTGGGTTAATTTGCATACACACTCCTGATTGGCTGGTGGGCATTGCAAAGGTATGGTCAATTAGCATGTTACTCTTTTATTAGTGTAGATTACTTTAAATGTAAATGGATTAAATTTTGAAGTAAAAACACATAGAGTGACTGAATGGCTTTTTTAAAAATAAAAATCAACTATATGCTGCTTACACGAGACTCACTTCAGTTTTCAGGGCACACATATGCTAAAGTACAGGGATGGAAATAATATTTCATGCAAATGGAAACCAAAAGAGAACAGGGGTAGCTATACTTGCATCACACAAAGTAAACCTCAAGTCAAAAGCGTAACAAGAGACAAAGAAGGTCATTAAATATTGACAAAGGGATTAATTCATCAAGGGGACATAACAATTGTAAGCATATATGTACGTGACATCATAGTACATAAATATATTAAGCAAATATTAGCTGTTCTGAAGGTAACATACCACATTTTGCATATACCACAATGCAAAAGTAGTAAGGGACTTCACTACTCCACTTTCACCAATGGATAGACCATCCAGATGGAAAATCAGTAAGAAAATATTATTGAACTACATTTTATAATAAATGAATCTAACAGACATATATAGAACATTCCGATCAACAGTATGTATAGTCTTCTTAAGCACACACAGAACTTCTCCAGGATGGATCATATGTTAGGTCACAAAAGAAGTCTTACCAAATTTAAGGAGATTAAAATGATATCAAGTATCTTTTCTCATCACGACAGCATAAAACAAAAATCAATAACAGGAGGAAAACTGGACAATTCACAAATACGTGAAAATTAAACAACACATTTCTGAGCAATCAATGGGTCAAAGAGAAAACCAAAAGGAAAAATTTTAAAATATCTTGAGAAAAATGAAATGGAAACGCAACATGCCAAAATTAATAGATGCAACAAAAGCAGTTCTAAAATGGGAAGTTTATAGAGATAAATGCCTAAATTAAGAAAAAAGATGACTCTCAAATAAACAACCTAAATTCATACCTTCAGTAACCAGAAAAAGAAGGCAAACTAAACACAAAGTTAACTGAAAGAAGGAAATAATCAAAATCAGAGCAGAAATAAATAAATAGAAACTTAAAAACAATAGAAAAAGAGCAACAAACTAAGGGCTGTTTTTTAAAAAGATAAACAAAATCGAAAACCTTTACCAAGACTAAGAAAAAAGAGAGAAGACTAAAATAAATAAAATCAGACATTATAGTTGATATCAGAGAAATACCAAGAATCATAAAAGACTTCTATGAAAAAGTATACACCAACAAATTGTATAACCTAGAAGAAATGGATAAATTCCTGGAAACATACAACCTTCCAAGTCTGAATCAAAATAAATGGAAAATCTGAATAGATCTATAACAAGTATGAAGATTGAATCAGTAATCAAAAACCTCCCAACAATTAAAGCCCAGGACCATATGATTTTCCTGGTTACTTTCCCCAAACATTTAAGGAGGAATTAATGCCAATTCTTCTCAAACTCTCCCAAAAATTCAAGAGGAGGGAATACTCTCAAACTAATTTTAAGAGGCCAGCATTACCCTGATACCAAAGCCAGATAAGAATAGTATAAGAAAAGTGCAAACCAATATCCCTGATGAACATAGATGCAAAAGTCCTCAATGAAATACTAGCAAACCAAATTCACCCGCACATTGAAAAGATCATAGACCGTGGATCAAGTCAGATCTGTCCCTAGGATGCAAGGACAATTCAACAAAGGCAAATCAATAAAGGTGATAATACCACATTAAAACAATGAAAGATGAAATCATAAAGTCATCTCAATAGATGCAGAAAAAGCATCTGACAAAACTCAACATCATTTCATGATAAAAACTCTCAACAAATTAGGTTGAGGAGGAATGTACTCCACATAATAAAAGCCACATAGGCAATCCCACAGGTAGCGTCACACTCACGGGCGAAAAGTTAAAAGCGCTTCCTCCAAGATCAGGAACAAGACAATGATGCCCATTCTCACCGTCAGAAAAAGCGTTGGGAATCCTAGCCAGAGCAATTCAGCAAGAAGAAGTAAAAGGGATTCAAATAGGAAAGGAGGAAGTAAAACGGTCTCTGTTCAAAGATGACACTTTACAGACTCCGCCAAAAACTGTTAGAACCAATAAATGAATTCAATAAAGTTATAGAATACAATACCAACTTAAAAAAATCAGTTGTTTCTACATACAAAAGAAACTACCTGAAAGAAAAATTAAACCAATCTCATTTACAATACCATCAAAAAAACACAAAAAAACAAAATAAAGGAAGAATAAATGTAAACAAGGATATAAAAGACCTGTATACTGAAAACTAGAAGACATTGATGAAAGAAATTGAATAAGACACAAATAAATGCAAAGATATCCTGTGGTCTCTGAAAGATTCGTATTGTTAAATGTCCATACTACCTAAAGCCATCTATAAATTTGATGCAATTCCTATTAAATATCAATGGCATAGTTCTCAGATCTAGAACAAATATCCCAAAAATTTATATGGAACCAAAAAAAAAAAAAAAAAAAAAAGATCCTGAATAGCCTCAGCAATCTTGAGAAAGAATAACAAAGTTGGAGATATTATAATCCCTGATATCAAATGATACCACAAGCCCATTGTAATCAACACAGCCTGGTACTGGCATAAGAACAAGCATATAGACCAATGGAACAGAATAGAGAACCCAGAAATAAACCCACCTCTTACGGCCAGTTAGTATTTGACAAAGGAGGCAAGAGCATACCATGGAGTAAAGACAGTCAGTTCAATAAATGGCGTTAGGAAAAATGGATAGGTACATGCAAAAAAATGAAACTAGAACGCCAACTTACCCATTTACAAGAATAAACTCAAAATAGATAAAAGACTTAAGTGCAAGTCGTGAAACCATAAAAACCCTACAAGAAAACATAGTCGGTAAAACATCAGACACCTCTCGTAGCAACGTTTTTTTTTTTTTTTTTTGAGTTTATTTTTTTTAATTTAATTTTATTTTTTTTATTAAGGTATTATATGTGTACATATCTTACCATTGCCCCCCCCCACCCCACTCCCATACATGCCTCACCCCCCAATGTTTTGCATCCGTTGGTTACTCTTATATACATGCATATAAGTCCTTCAGTTGATCTCTTATTTCCCCCACCTCTCCCTAACCTTACTGCTGTAATTTGACAGTCTGTTTGATGCTTTACTGCCTCTGTATCTATCTTTTTGTTCATCAGTTTATAATGTTTTTCATTATCCCCAAATGAGTGAGATCATGTGGTATTTTTCTTTCATTGACTGGCTTATTTCACTTAGCATAATGTTCTCTAATTCCATCCAGGTGCCTACAAATGGTAGTAATTCCTTCTTTTTTATGGCAGTATAGTATTCCATTGTGTAGATGTACCATAGTTTTCTGATCCAGTCAGTTTTTGCCAAAATATCTCCCAGCACAAGGAAAACACGGGAAAGGATAAACAAATGCGACTACATCAAATGAAAAGGCTTCTGCACAACCAACCAAACCATCGACAAAGCGAAAAGGAGCCCACTGAATGGGAGAACCTATTTGCCAACGATACACCAGATAAGGGGTTCAATTCCAATCTATACAAGGAACTTACACAACCTGACACAAGGAAGACAAACAATCCAATTAAAAAATAGACCAAGGACTTGGAGAGACAGTTCTCCAAAGAGGACACTCAGATGGTCAATAGACTTATGAAAAGATGCTCAACGTCACGAATCATCAGAGAGATGCCGATTATAACCACAATGGGTATCACCTCACACCTGCCAGAATTACTGTCATCCATAAAGCAGCAAACAACAAATGTTGGCGAGGATTTGGAGAAAAGGCAACCTTCCTGCACTGTTGGTGGGAATGCAGCTTGGTGCAACCACTATGGAAAACAATATGGCGTTTCCTCAAAAAACTTAAAAAAACGGAACTGCTTGGGATCCAGCAATCCCACTTCTGAGAACACATCCTAAGAAATCTGAAACACTAATTTGAAAGAATATATGCACCCCTATGGTTCATTGCAGCCATTATTTATTAGAGCCAAGATCTGGAAACAGCCCAAGTGGCCATCAGCGGAAGAGTGGACGGGTGGATACATTTACACAATGGAATACTATGTGACCATTAAAAAAAAAAAGGAGGAAATATTTACCTTTTGTGACAGCATGGAGGGACCTGGAAAGCGTTAGGCTAAGCGAAATAAACCAATCTGAGTGGGCCAGGAGCCTGAGCCCTTTGGGGTCTGTGGCTTCAATGCTGCTTCTTGGCCCCAAGGGGGGGCTTCTCCAAAGCCTGGGGGTGTCCTTGCGGGAAGGAGACGTGGCTTTGGGGCATTTGGGGTGAAACAAGCGGGTTCCTACCCAACAGCCATGCACAAACCAATTGTGAATGAATCAGGAACACACGGATTCAAGTTCCCATGGAAGGCAGATGGGTTTGTAGATGAGGGAGCAGGTTGGATTTTTTTAGGGCATCTGGACACGGGCCTGTGCTGGCTTCTGGGGACCCGGACACCAGTGGGGAGGAGACAGGCTGTGCGGAGGGACATGAACACAGGTGTCCGACTCCCATGTGGCTGGTGACCGCATGCTGGGGTGCTGCCTGCATTCCGTCCATGGATCCCCAGCAGCCCTGTGACTGACTCAGCCCATTGTATAGATGGGAAAACGGAGACACAGCCTGGGCAGGGCCCTGGCCTACAAGGAGGAACAGCCAGGATCTGGACCCTGCTTCCCCAGCCTCTGATCGCTGAGCCCTTTTCCCACACGAGGAGGGCTCCAGAGGGGCAGCAGTGTTTGGGCAGGGCCTGGGCAGGGGCAGAAGCGCCTTGGGGCTGCTGGAGCGGCCTCAGCCATGCCGTGAGGAATGCAATGCCGAATCCTATTGGGTGACGTGTTCTGGCAGGTTCCAGGCACCCAGATGGGCCTCAGGCCACAAGCAGGCACAGTGTCTCCGCCTATGGTCCAGACACACCGGAACGTGGGTGGTGGGGACCTTGGGCCACGGTCACAGGTGCAAATGACCTCAGGTGGGGCTACTCATGCCAGGTCCGAAATTCCTATCTCTGCCCCACCCACAGTGTCCTGGCTTCTGGCCTGACACCTCCCACCCCCCGCCATGGCTCTGTTGTTCAATGACTCTCCCCAGTGTCCCAGCTGTTGCAGGCCCTCAGGGCTACTTCTGGACACGGGGACATGGAATGTGGCGGGGGAGGGGCTATGAGGTCTGAGTGCTCCTGGGCAAGCTGAGCCGGGGGGGGGGGGGGGGGGGGGGGCGGACTATGGGGTCACACCCCTGATGTCAAGGCCAGCCGAGCCCCCTGCGGGACTTGGCACAGGTCACCCTGTTCCTGAGCCCCCTGTGGCTCCCTGATCACACCCGCTTGTCCACACCTGAGCATCGGTCTCTGCTTTTCCTTCCCTGCCAGGTGCCCCTCACCCTGCAGCGGAGCTCCACTCTGGGGCAGGCAGAGCTGCCCAGCCCAGCGCAGCCTCCGGGCTCCTGTACCGCTCGGGCTGAGTGTGGGGCACGTGGAGACCATCACCGTCCCACTGGTTCTGGGGTGACGTCGCCGTCCCCTCCCCATCGAGCCGCAGATTGAGACCAGCTGGGCCTCTGCCCCCTATGGCCCCACACGCAGCAGAACCCGCAGCCACTGGAAATGGCGTCACCCATCACCCATGCCCCCACCGCCCCAGGGGCAGCAGAGCGGCCTGGGGAGGGTGGTGGCCGGTCTGTGGCCTGGCACCCTCGCCGTCTGCGCCATCTCTGGCAAACCCCCGTGCCTCGGTCTCCTCCTTCACCACGGGGACAGTGAGGGGCACACCCCGGGGGGGGAAGACCGAGAAGGCCTGGAAGGGCGCCTGGTGAGCGGTGGTGAGGAGCCCCAGGATCGGCTGCATCTCGCCTCCGGTCCACCCGTTGGCCTGGCGGTGGGCCCGCGCTCAGGGGTGGCGGTGTGACACCTGTCCCTCGGCTGCAGCAGGTGGGGCGCACGCAGCTGAGGGTGGCCCTTTCCGAGGGTCCCCTGGGATGCTAAGGGCGCTGCTGCCGGACCCACTGACATCAGAGGGAGAGAGGCAGAGGCAGAGCGGGACAAGGGAGCGCAGTGAGCAGGACCCGGCTCCTCCTCTGCGTGGGTCCGGGAAGAAGTGACCAGGAGCAGCCGGGAGGCTGGGGACACCAGGGGGCAGCCCTGTCCGCCCGCCCGGGCCTGGGTGTGGGAGCAGACACCCAAGGCCATGCCCAAGGCCACGCCCAGGACAGTGGGTGCAGGTGCCGGTGCCAGACCAGCCATGGCGGCAGGACACGGGCCAGCGGGGGACAGGCGGTGACGTCCAGTGCCACCTGCAGTCCTGGGCCGGCGGCTGGGTGGCTGCGGACATGCTCTTGGCCGACCCAGAAAGGGCCTTTTGTGGCGGCCGCTCACGCTGCCTTCATTAGAGGCGGCGGGCTCGCTGCGGCCCCCAGCCTCGGTGGCCTGCCCGGAGCGGCCACCTCTACCCCGAGGGCTCCCGGGGACGCGGCCCCACGCAGAGCAGGGCCCGTTTCCGGGCGGCGGGGTTTTTGGGCTTCAGCTGGGAGCCACTTTCCCAGGCTGACCCTGGCGCCCCGGCCCCGTGGGCGGGCGCAGTGACCCCAGCTCACCCCCGCGGGGGCTGGCACGGCTCCTGTCTGGCCCAGAGGCCCCCCTCGGTGTCTATAATTGGCAGGACCACAAGGAGGGTTTTGTTGACCCCTCAGCCAGGACAGGCCCAAGGAGGGGGGCTGGCCCCTTTCATCTCCCTGGTCCCCAATTACCCCTTTCTCTGGCCCGGACCGAGATGTTTTTAAATAGCATCAGTCAGGGGCCGAGGGGGCTGCTGGGCCGGGGGCACGGGCCGGCCTCTGAGGTCGCTCACAAAGGAGCCACATCGCTCCTGGAGACGAGAAGAAAAGAGGCCCTGCTTGGGTTTAAAAATAGATGCCGGGTCCGTGGTGTTCTGGCCCCGTCACCCTGCCTGGCCTTGGAACACGGTGATCCTCCTCTGGGGGCGAACCCCCTCCTCACCTGCCACCCCACAAGGGCGAGGCAGCCCTGCCGACATCAAGTTCATGTTTTTTCATCCAAAAGGTTGTGTCTTCACTGCAGGTCCCCCCAGGCCTGCCCCTGGGGTGGAGTAAGGGGTGATTGATGGATGAGTCACCTGGGGCTGCTGTAACAGAGCCCAGGGCGGCAGGTGCGCAGGGAGGGGTGGGGACAGAGGGATATGCAGGAAGGGTGGGCTGAAATGGGGTCCCCAGGCTAGAGACCCCCGACAACACCTCTGAGGAGTATCGCAGCCTGGCCTCAGCTTGCAGGCAACCTGGGGATTTGCCCAAACTAAAGCAATTTACTAAATTAGCTCAAAGCAGGGCCTGAGCTGCCGAGAGCCAGAATGTGGGTGATTTTGTATAAATGTGGGGAACTGAGGCTGTTGCCCTGGGTGGGGCAGCTGCCACTCGAAGTGGGAAGGCGTCCCTGCTCCTGGGCGTGTCTCACCGCATCCGGCTCCGGAGGAGGACATGGGGGGGAGGTGCTGTCCCTCGGGCCCCTGCCCCAGCAGCCGCTTAACTGTGGTGCAGCCGGTGGACTTGGGGGTCTGTGCGAGGGATTTCCGAGTTGCCTCCTCTGCTCATAGAGGTTTGTGGAGTTCAAGGGCACAGAGGCTTCTGATGTGTGGGAACTGTGGGTTTCAAGAGTCAGGTTCTGATGCTGAGGACTTGGAGTCCATGTCCATGCTGCCGCCACCTTCCTGGGCAAACCTGGGGTCCAGCTGACTCTCAGAGGACTGTGGACAGGGTCCGCCTGGGAACGTGGCTATAGAGGACCTGACAATGACCTGTGCCTGGTGGACTCACCCGCCTGGACCCCAGGGGTGAAAGGCACCAGCCCCCTCGTGCTCTGAGCTCACGGCCTCAGGCCAGACTCTTGATACCTCTGGCTCCCCGTTCTTGCCCCCCAAACTGCAGGAGTTAAAGTCGTGTCCTGTGGAGACCTCAGTTCGGCACAGGCACAGAGTTATTGGGAGAAGAGGACCTGAGGGCTTGACTCTCCAGAGCAGGGGTCCTCAAACTACGGCCCGCGGGCCACATGCGGCCCGCCGAGGACATTTATCCGGCCCGCCGGGTGCCGCTGCCTGTCCTGCTTAGCAGCCGACTCATCCCGGCCCGCAGTGCGCATAGGAATTTGTTCATAGTTTGTTTTTTTTTAAACTATAGTCCGGCCCTCCACCGGTCTGAGAGACAGTGAACTGGCCCCCTGTTTAAAAAGTTTGAGGACCCCTCTTCCAGAGTCAAGAGCTGGCTGGCTGCCACGGTCTGCCCTTGGGCTTCCTCCCTGACTCAGTTTCCCTGGCTGTGAATGGGGACTAGGCCCACCTGTTCATTTTTGGGAGGCCGGAGTGAGGCTGTGAGTATGGTGGCCTGTGGGACAGGAGCGGGAAGGGAGTGTATGGCTGTCCTCCTTACAGGTGACTGGTTCGCAGTAGCACATGGCCACTTGAAGCCATTTATTTTCCAACCCTTTCATTTGGCTCAGGACCTTGGAAGGCTGGAAAAAATCATGACTGGAAGGGTTTGCAGAGGTTAAGCCTGGGAGAAGGCCTTAAAAGGTCGTGATCCTAAAATTGCTAGCCCGCGAAAAGTTTCCCTTGCCATCCATCCATCCCTCTATCCGTCCATCCATCCACCATCCATCCATTCCCATCTCCTATTTGTCCATCCACCCATCCATCCACCCACCCTTGTCATCCGCCATCTATCCACTCATCCCTCGCCTCTCCTTTAAGTAATTCGCAAACACTTCCTCCCTGTTGGTCACAGGGAACGCAGACTACGCCAGACCCACCCATCGGGAGGGACTCCTGGGCTGCAATGGAGACCTCACAGAATCTCAGAATGGAGAGTGGCCTGGGGGAACCCTGGTGGGGGATCACACAGGGGCCCCAAGGGGCTTCAGAACCAGCCCGGGGAGGGGTGGAGGGCTGAGTGAAAAAGGTGAAGAGGTTATGCCAAAAAACACAACAACAACAAAACACCAAACACCCCAAACTTATAGACACAGACGACAGGACGGTGATCACCAGAGTGAAAAGGGAGGTGGCGGGGAGGAAGAAGGGGGGATAAATGCGACAGAAGGAGACTTGACTTTGGGTGGTGAACACACAGTACAACATACAGATGATGGGTTATAGAATCGCACACTGGAAACCAATATACTTTTATTAACCACTGTCACCCCAATGAATTAAATTTAAAATAAAGGAAGAACCAGGCAGGGGAGGGGCGTGATGCGGTAGGGGCCTTCCTGGAGGAGGCGGCCACCGTGTGTCCCGCAGCTGCCCAAAGAGCAGAGAGTCCAGACAGGTCCTCTTCCCCGGCCTCCCGGGCCCGCTGCTCACGGAGCCGGAGCCGGAAGCCTCCCTCACTCTGCAATTTCATCCCCGTTCCCTCGGTGCGGCTGCCGCAAGTTTCCTAGACTCGAACAGATAAAAACATCACAATAACCACAGCCAGACAAAAATAATAACAATCCCCAGAGCTGAAAACAAATGGGATGCTGTCGCTTACATCTCAATAAATTGCAAAATTTATCTTCCTGTGCGGTCCTCTCCTGCTCTATTTCATTTACAGCGGATTTTTAATAAAAAAAAAAGGTTGATAAAAATCAAAGCAACATAATCAAAAGAGAAAAGTTTGACATTTATAGATGTTGTTTATTACTCCAGTGTTTTCAAGTATTAAAAAGGCACACCGAAATTAGTTTCCGATCAGACGTCAAATTTTCATCAAGTTCTCGCCCACAAACTATTTAAACTTTGTTCTCTGGAACGAAGTCGAGCGTCTCCAGGAGGACGTGGGAGGGTCCCCGAGGCCCGCGAGGATGTTTTCCTCCGCGTCATCGCGCTGCTAAGACTATTATGGTGTCACGTGGTCTTTCTAACGGGCTTGGAGAAGGCATCAGCTCCTTTGTCGTTGGTTCCCGTTCACAGGAATATTCGTTGCTGTTTCCGTGTGTCCCGTAAAATTCACACTAGCTGGAAACCGGGATGGGAAAGGTCTTCTGACCACAGCCCAGTCCAAACTGTTCCCGATGGATCCAAGCCTGGCCCCAAACGAGCCGATGGAAGCTGTTCTCTCGGGGAGGCCACAGCCAGGGCAGGGCGGAAAGGCGGGGGGGAAAGGCGGGGGTCTTGGGTGGTGAGCGTCCCTTCCAGGCACAGAGACCACGCTAAGCCAGCAGGGCGGGAGGTCACACGGAAAGGAGCGCAGGGGCCTGGGGCACAGAGACCACAGAGCACCCGGTGCCTGGAGACGGGCGTGGCCAGGACCTCCTGGGGTCCGTTTCCCATCTTAGAGATGGAGGCCAGGGTTCCCGCTTCTGGGCCCCCAGGAGCATGTGTGTCAGGGGAAGGGGCAGGGATCAGGAGGTGGGGTCTGCATCCACTGTGCACCGGACACGTTCCTGGGCCAGGCTGCTTCTCCCCCTGAGTCTGTCCCAATGACTGGATGTCCCTGGGCCTCAGTTTTACCGTCTGTAAAACGAACAGAAAGATCCCCCAGCCAAAGGGATACAGGCACCAAATACTCTCCTCCATTCTGAGGTCTCCCCCATTTGGGGATTTTGCAACTCTGTGGTCAACCTGGGGCGTGATCCCAGAACCGGCCTCTGAAGGAGTCTTCTCCCCCACACCCCATCTCTGCCCCCCACCTTCCCTGTGAGCAGCATCAGGGTGCAGAGGCCAGGCCTGTAGGTCCTGCTTCTCCCTCTGCCCCCTGCACTCCCCACTGCACAGCCCCAAGGAAAGACAGTCTCCCAGATTCCAGAAGCTTCTGAAGGGGTTGCATCCTCCTCCAGACCCAAATCTCCCCAGACGCTCTGAGTTGGATGGCTGGAGGATGAGAGACGGAGAGGACAGCGATGCCAAGAAGCGGCGTTTCCAGATGATTAGAGAGGGAGGACTGAGCGGTGCTGCCTGCCTCGGAAAAATCTGTGCCAGCGGCTGTCAGGGAAGTTTCCTCCCAGGAAAGTCGCAAGAATAAGTAAAAGAGGGGAGAGAGGAGTCCGCTCCTCGCAGGCTGGGCCAGGCTGGACTGGAGACCCACAGCGGAGACAAGGAAGAAAGCATTAGGGGAGGCAGCGCTCAGGGCATGGCTGGGCCCCAGGACTCCGCCTTGACTCTGGGGCCCCCCCAGTGTGGCCAGGGAAGCCAGCACACAGACACCAGGGTCTACAAAGGTGCATGTACCCCAGGGGGCCCAGCCACATCCTGGGGAGAGTCCAAGGAGACAGAATAAATTCAACTTTAGGTTTAGACCGGTGGTTCCCAACATGGGGCACACGACCCTCAAGAAAGCAATTTGATTTTTAAGGGGGGCAATTTGAGAATGAGTTATTAATAGTGAATTTTTTGCATTTCTCATGGTTCCAGGGGTCTCATATACAGTATGTAAATATATATATTGTGACATATTTATGCATTTCAGTTCTCTGTTATATGTTTTGAAACTTTGTTACTTTTTCATATCATTTCATATTAGTGTTACTTTCAAACAATTTCTTAGTGATTTCTTCCTCAGTACTTCAACTGTCCCTTCGTTCTTTTATTTTTCTCTCTCATGGAGGCCATGTTCTTTGGAAGCCTGTTCAGACCCAGTGAATGGCCTTTTAGGCTTCCTCCACCTGGGTAGGAGTTCACTTTTTGAATAATAAGAAGTATATGTCACAGGGGCATCAGGATTTTAGAGATGCTTAGGTGGGGCGTGGCCAAAAAAAGGTTGGGGACCACTGGTTTAGGCGATATACTAGATTCAGAAACAGCTAGAGATGCGTTAATTATGCCATGCCACAGGAGGGAAATGGCAATAGATGATAACAAACAAAGCCTGCCGATTCCAGCAGCTTAATCCTGACAGAGCTTGCTTCCTGAATGACTCAATATGAGTGTGTCCTCTACAGGTGACTCAGGGACCCAGGCCCCTTCTATCTTGTGGCTCAGCCGTCCCCTGGGGCATCAGAGCCCCCCGAGTGCAGGAGCTGGGAGGGTCCATCTGTGTCTCAAGGACCCCAGCCTGGAGCTCTCCCGTATCCTTTTGAGAACAAACATGTCCACACCCGGAAGAGAGGAGAGCTGGAAATGGGGGTGGGGGGTCGGGGGGGAGCAGGGCAGGAAGTCCTCCCAGAGATGCAGGGCCATGCAGAGAACAGGAGCTGCAGTGACAGGGTGGGGGGTGGTGTCTGGGGAAGGGGGAGGCTCCAGCAGAGTGTCCCAGGGGACCCAAGACTGCACCCTGAGTTTGCTTCTCCTGGTTCTCCCTTCTGTGGGAGACTGGGCTATGCCAGCCGTGCTGTGGGAGCTGAGAAAGCAATTGGGCCCCGGAGGGCAGTGAATCGGAGAGCAGGACAGCGTGAGGGACCCCCACCTCTGAGCCCTCCTGACCGTACTCCACTCAGGCGTTGACCCAGGCCTGCAGCCCTGCCCTGCCTGCCCAGCCCAGTCTTAGCAAAGGATCCTGCTAAGTCAGCTTGGCAACCCTTTGGACCCCCCACCTTTCACATCTGATCGAGAGCTTCTGAGTAATCTCCCAGCCACTGACCCCCCACTCTGCTCCTAGGCTGTAAATCCCCAGCCGTCTCTACTGCATTCGGGGTTCACTGTCTCACCCCATTTCCATAGTCTGGAATAAAGTCTTCATTCCCTTTTTTCACTCATTTAGTGCAAAAAATTCTCTTTAATGCTACCACGAGTCAGACACAAACTCTTTCTCTACAACAAGCATGTCAAACTTGCAGCCCGCGGCCCAGCCAATACAATGGTATGTAAGAAACATTTGAATAAAAATGTCATAACTTAATCTTTACAACACCCTCTTATACATAATTATTAATAATGAACCACAACATTCGTTAATGAGTGGTTACTATAATCGTGTTGCACTCATTTCCCTTTCGCACAGGCGCACCATTTGTCACCACTAATACCAGCAGCGAATATTTTAGCAGCCGATGGCCACGTCATTGGTCTTGGACTGACTTGTTTGGTGTGCGCAACAGGAAATATTTCGCTTTCAGAGAACAACTTTATTTGCATTACGCTTATTTGGGCAGTTATTCAGTGTCTGGTAAGTTAATGTTCAAGAAAAATATTAATTTTTATTAAAATGTTCTGTCACTTTATGTTAACGATGACTCATTTATTTCAGCCCTTTGTGTTCAGCATGTCTCTATCGAAATAAACCTACGTTTCTACGAAAATTGAAGCTTTTGTTTTCTTGCGGCCCACATACACTTAAACCTTGTTTATTTGGCCCATGGTAGCCTTTGAGTTTGACATGCTTGATCCAGAACATTCCTTCCAGAACCAGTCTTGCCCACTGAGAGTTAGGGGTTACCGAGGAGGGCTTTGCCCATACGGGCAATGGTGTGGGACAGTGGTCGGCAAACTCATTAGTCAACAGAGCCAAATATCAACAGTACAACGATTGAAATTTCTTTTGAGAGCCCAATTTCTTAAACTTAAACTTAAATGCCACTTCTTCAAAATAGACTCGCCCAGGCCGTGGTATTTTGTGGAAGAGCCACACTCAAGGGGCCAAAGAGCCGCATGTGGCTCGCGAGCCGCAGTTTGCCCACCACCGGTGTGGGAGCATGGAGGTCATGGCAGGCCAGGTGGAGGCGAGGCTGCGGGGGAGGGTGTGGACTTCACGCTTGTCCTGTGGCCCCAGGCTGGGCTAGAAATTCGGGTGGAGAAACTGTGGCTGAGGGTGGGATCTCCTGCCGTCCAGGGTGGAAGAAGGGCACCCACGGGGGTGGGGCACGGGTGGGCACAGTGCTTGTCGGAGCCTCCTTCTGCCCTCCATCCCCCAGGGCCCGTCCTGCCTCTGCTGTGTCCTTGGGCTGGGAGGGCACGGAGTCTCCCTGGGGAACGGGTCCCAGGCCAGGGCATGAGAGTGCTCCAAGCAGGGACGGGGCACCCTTCTTTGAAGGCCGTCTTTATTTTTAAACCTCTTCTGCCCAAGTGCCAGCTGACGCTATTTTTTGAGATCAGCCATTCACCTCAGGGCCATACGGCTCTTCTGAAAACCCTCATTAAACTGTTCGTGGGCGGAAACCAAATAGTTGGCCCCCGGGTATCCAGGTTCCTTGAGAGCCCGGGGCCCGATTGTGTGGCCTCCTTGTCCAGGTCCGCCCGAGAGCCGGCGAGGGGACTTGGCCGGCCACCGAGATCTTGTTAGTGTCTTTTCCTTCAGAAATCAGATCTGTTTTCCAAAACCACGCTCCCCAGAGTTCATGAATATTCTCTCTGTGGCCACACACGCCCCAAGTCCCACCGCCACCCCGGGAGGGCACCCCGGCCAGTGAGTAATTAATTAGCACAATGACCTGAGGGCAGGACCTTGGACAGGGGTGGGAAGGCTTTGTGTGGGTGAGCAGGAACGGGTAGGAGCTCCAAGGGCGGGGTCATAAGTGGCCCCCAGCCGTCTGTGGGGTCACATAGGGGAAGAGGCCACATCTTAGCTCTGGGAGTAGAACAGAAACACTGATTTTGAACTCAAAATCACCTTTATTTGCTGTGCAATAACTGGGTCAATTATTTAAACTTTCCCTAGAATTGGGGGAAAAGAGGTAGAGAACAAAATACGGGGTGTCCCCCCAAAAATGTTTATGCACTTTAATAGCAGATTGCTCAATTGTGAAAATGAAATGTATTTTAAGAAACACTGCCTTTATAATGATTCAAAGTGTGTGCATACATTTTTTTTTGGAGGGAGGGACACCTTATATTGCTGGGGAGGTTCTTTAGAAGAACGAATATAATGTGCTGAGTAAAATGCAGAAAGAACCACATAGGAAGCTCTCACGGGGTGCCAGGCCCTGTGCCAAGCACTTTCAATTAGCATCTTGTAGGCTTACTTGTCACCATAAACATACCCATTGTTCAGATTGAAAAACTAAGATTTGGGGAGTAAAGAACTGGCCATTAGCCCCCAGCTCCCAAGCGGGACCCTAGGCTGTGACCACTGAGTTCCAGCTCATGGGGCTGGGCCTGGGCACCAACACTCCCCTCCCCATCCAGCAGCAAGTACCATCCAGAGACCTGACTTCTGCAATGGGATGGGATGGGGGTGAGACCCTGGGGAACCTGGGGAAGGCCATCCTAGGACTGGGCTTTGGGTGCAGGCCCAGCAGAGAGGGAGACGTGGGTCATTGATATCGCTTAGAACCAGGTGGAACCCATCTTTGGTGAGAGCTTCATTGTTACTTAGTGACTGAGAGGGGCGGGGCCTCCCTGGGGATGCTCTGTGATTGGATGGAAGGGTTTCTGAGTGTCTACGGAGATGAAATTCATCCAACGGCAGATGTCCTTATAAGTACAGATGAGGAGGAGGCCAGGTGAAGACAGAGGCAGGGATCAGAGTGCTGTGGCCACAACCCAATGAGGGCTGGAGCCCGCAGAAGCTGGAAGAGGCAAGGGCGTTCCAGGGATGCCCCAGCAGTCAGCACCCTGGTCTGTACCTGCAGCTCTCATGCCCTGATGTGCCAGGGGGGGGGACCCTTGGATCTGGGGGGGGCGGGGAGCCAGTAGGTAAGTTCAATTCTTCTCCCCTCCTGACACCATGAGTCTCCATCTCCGTGAGCATTTACCCTCCTCTGATACTGGGCAGGTAGGCAATGCTGCAGAGGGAGGGGAAGGAGCACCCCGAGGATAGCCCGAGGGGTGTGGTATGCTCAGGAGAACCTTGGCCACATGACCATCGACTGTAGTGTGGGCAAAAATCATGTTGTAGTCACCAAAGGAATACTACACAGCAAGGAAAAAGACTGAACTAGCCACAGTCAACAACACAGGTGATTCTCCTAGACCTGCTGTTGAGCTAAATGGTCATTTATATCGTTCAGAACCAGGCAGAACCCATCTTTGGTGATAGCTTCATTGTTACTTCGTGACTGAGAGGAGTGGGTCTCCTCGGGCCCTGGGGTTGCTCTGTGATTGGATGGCGGTTTTCTGTAAAATTCATCCAATGGCAGATGTCCTTATAAATACGGATGAGGAGGAGGCCGTGTGAAGACAGAGGCAGGGATCAGAGGGCTGCGGCCACAACCCAAGGAAAGCTGGGGCCCCCAGGAGCTGAAAGAGGTGAGGAAGGACCCTCCCCATAGAGCTTCTGGAGGGAAAGTGGCCCTGTGACACCTGGACTCTGGGCTTCAGGCCTCCAGAACCGGGAGAGAGTACGTGTTTGCTGTTTTGAGTGCTCCTGTGTGTGCTCATTTCTGGCGACAGCCACAAGACAGGTAGAGGAGGCAGGCAGATCTTGGCTCAGGCCAAGGGTTTGACAATGACTCCGTGTGACCTCGGGGAGGTCACTTTGCCTCTCCAAGTGCCTATCTCCTCAGCGGAAGGCTCCCCTCCTTGCCTTCCCACACCGTGAGGAAGAGGTGAGATGTGGTCCCTACTGATCTGCATGGAGACAGCTGGTTCCGGGAGGAAGAGGAGGCCATGCTGGTGAAGGCATAAGATCCAAGGCAGGGGTCCTCAAACTTTTTAAACAGGGGGCCAGTTCACTGTCCCTCAGACCGTTGGAGGGCTGGACTATAGTTTAAAAAAAAAATGAACAAATTCCTATGCGCACTGCGGGCCCGGGATGAGTCGGCTGCTAAGCAGGACAGGCAGCGGCACCCGGCGGGCCGGATAAATGTCCTTGGCGGGCCGCATGTGGCCCGTGGGCCGTAGTTTGAGGACCCCTGATCCAAGGGCTCCGAGGCTGAGACGGGGAGCTCACCACCTGCAAGGCTGTCCACTTCTTGGGGAACAGTGCCAGGCACCAGGAAGCCCCTGGTTATACCAGTCAAGGTCCCTTTTCCTGAGACCCTTCGTCCTGCCCAGCTCTACAGAGCGCACACTTTTTTGCTTCCCACCCTGACCGCTGAAAGAGTCCCTCGAGACCATGGTGTCGGTCCCAGTGGCCCAACTCAGTCAACACTTCCTCTCCGGGCCTCAGCCCCCCGGCCACCCCGGCCACCTCGGTTGGCTGCTGGACTCAGACCCTCCACAAATCCCCGGGGGAGGAAAGCCCCCCCGCCCTGCAGCGTTTTACAGTAAGCAGGGTTCTCGTAAGCTGAGGTCATTCTCCACCAAATGAGAGAATAGACGGGGAGCAGCTCATGAGCTTTAAAGAGGTTACGGAGTCTTATCAGATTACGTCGTCCTGCCAGATGTCCACTGAAATGTTAGCACTGTCATAGCCCATGTAACTCATGTCAGTAGCCATGTCCAGGCTGGCGCCCTCCCTGACCAGCCCCACATGTCAGAGGTAGCCACGTCGGTGATGAGAGCTGACACGCCGTGGCCCATCCACAGTCCCCACAGCAGCCTGGGAAGCCATGGCTGGGGTCCCTGTTCTCCTAAAGCGAACACTGAGGCGTAGAGATGTGAGGTCATGTTCTGCATGCACACACACACACACACACACACACACACACACACACACACCACTGCACAATCACGTTAGACAAACCACTGACGGGAGATCCAAAGACACAGAGTTGGTGAATGTAGAGACATTTGTCGTTGAATTTGCGAATTCACTTATTCCTTACAGAGAAGGCTTCAGGAAGGGTGGGAGCGAGGCTTCCTAAAACACACAGGTCACAGGTCACGCTGGCCAGGTCCCTGCCGCCGCTCTGTCCGCTGCCCTCCCTGGCTCCAGCCGCACACGCCCCTTGCTGTTCCCAGAACTTCAGAGGTTCTTTCTGGGCACGAGGCTTTGCCATCCCTGTGGCGAGGCTGGCTTTCTCCGTCATCAGCTCCCAGGAAAAATGTCACCTCCTAGCAGAGGTCTGGGCCAGTGGCAGTCACCGCCCCACATTCCTGTTTTATTCCAGTCCCAGCGCTCACCCCTGATGTGAAATGGCCCCGATTGTTTACTTGTTGTCTCCTAAACGTCACTAAATCCCAGCCTCCCTGCGCAGCCTCCCACTCGGCCATCGCTCTGGCCCTTGCCCCTTGCACAGGGACCGGCATGAGCGTGCGCTCAGCAAGGGAATGAATGAGTGAAAAAAGGAGCAAAGTAGGAAGTAGCTGAGGAAGGAGACCGAGGAGAAGACATGGTCAAGGGTGTCCAATGGAGCCAGACCTGAGTTTTGACTCACCAAATGCCTGCCTGGAAGTCCTGCTTACTGAGCTTCCTAGTGGCCAAGAGGAAGAGAGAAACAGGATCGGTCTAAGTAAGATGACGATGAGATGGGCCAGACCAACGGGTCAGGAGGCGTACAGCTAGTATCGGTACTGAGACCAGACGGCCGTTTTCCCTGAGATTCCTTCCAAAGGGACCACCTTGTGTGGGGAGCATGGGAATACTCTGTGTCCACATGATTGTCAATGCAGGTTGAGAGCTCATTTCACAAAATAGTTGAGACACAGGCAGGCCAAGGGAAGCTGGTCTCATGCCTGGCTCATCAGGGGAGACTGAGAGCAGGGGGGCAGCCTGGGGGATTTAGGGGTCCCTACCCACTCTTGGGATGAGAGGCATCCCAGTGGGGTCTGGCAAGAGCTGGGCTCTCTCTGAGTGACATCCTAGGGCTCAGAAACAGACATAAGAGGGGCCGAGCACACTCCGCACCAGCCACGGTAGGAATGAATCATCTCTGGACCACTGCCCCCACGCACCCGGGGCCCCGCAGGTAGGATCACGGGGCAGGTTCCGCCTGGCTGGCGCTTCACCCCGTTTAGTTGGTAACTCATCCCTCTCCAGAGAGGCAGAGGCCGAGAGCTCTCTGATACCAGCGGAGAGCTCTCTGGAATGTTTTTGAAGGGTTTCTTCTCTAGGTGGTAAGAAGTGGGACAGGCGCCTGCAGGGGCCTGGATGTGTGTAAACCCATTGCCGAGAGCAAGGCACCAGGTGCCTGTGCCGGTTGCATCCAGCCCCGGCTCCCCGGGACCTGTGCTGCCCACGTCGTCGGCCGCCTCCGGCTGCTGCTGCTGCTGTTCCCGACTTCTGCCGCCTCCTACACAGAGTCCATGTTCTGGACCTGAATGCGTGCAGAGGGAAGCAGCCATAATGAAGGTGTTAAACAGGCAAGAGCCCCCTGGGAGCTGGGAAAAATCCCACTGATGCCCATACAGTTGCCCTGGTGGCCCAGGTTTACGGCAGGTTGTAGTGTGGGAGGGTGTGAGCCCGGGCGTAAAATCCCCGAACGTTAAAATAACATTTGAAAGGAGACATGTGTTAATTTACACTTTTAACCCACAGGACTGAAGGCAGGGGAGCGAATGGAATGGAGAGTAATTATAAGGGAGAACAGAGAGTCCCGGAGAGCGTCTCGCCTGGAAGAAAGGAGCCAGGGGGGAAATTGACATCGGCGAGATAATGAAGGCTCACCCTGTCTAATCCAGCACTCACCTCTGAGCAGATCATGAGGCACAAAAAATAGAAATTGACAGTGGCTCTAAAATTGCTTATTGATGAAGCCATGGAATTATGTGATAGAAGAAATCAATTAAGTACTAAGAGGTGAGGCCCTTGCGCAAAGCAGAGGCTTGGAAATTAACAAAGGAAATTGACATGGGTGGTGAGAAGAGGCTAGAAATTATCCTGCCAATGGAAAAGTAAAAATAGGCTACTTTGAAAGACCAGATCATTAATAAAAGAAAGGTATAATGGCAGGGAGGAACTTGAAAATTGCAT